>NC_141387.1:8062915-8563538 GCF_017979445.1 Akebia trifoliata
GGTTGTGGATACGATACGGATGATCTCCATGAATAGCAAATTGAACGAAACCGTCAGATACAACTCAATCTGACGAACTAAAAAACTTGACACGAAACTGGGCAGACTTTAGGGCCTCCGAACCACTCCCTATATATATATGGAGAGAGAGAGAGAGAGAGAGAGAGAGAGATTGTAAATAACTATTTGGCCAACACTTTTGGTCCTACATGGGTTGGAAGTTTCGGAATGAATTGATTTTTGGTGAAGATTATCTTTATAATAAGGAGATAATCCTCACCATTAATCAGCCCATTTCAAAATTTCTAACCTCATGTTTATGAGTGAAAGAATTGTGGACCATCCATTATTTGTAAATAATTTTTAATGGGGTTATAAGTTTCGGAATGGACTGATTTTTAGTAAGGATGGTCTTCTCATCATAGAGACAATCTTCACCAGAAATCAGCCCATTCCAAAACTTCTAACCCATGTAGGCAAAAACTTGTTGGTCAAATAGTTAACACCCGAACGGCTCCCATATGTATAGTAGATCTGGTGACAATCCTTTCTCTTATGGGGTTAGAAGTTTTTAAATGTGCTGATTTTTTGTGATGATGATATCTATGGTAAGAAGATAATCCTCACAAAAATTCAGCCTATTCTAAAACTTCAAAACCCATCAAAAATGATTTATAAGTTGAAGAATTATCAACCATCGTTAAATTGTAAAAAACTTTTGATGGGGTTAGAAGTTTTGAAATGTGCTGATTTTTTGTGAGGATGATAATTATAGTAAGAAAATCAGCCTCACAAAAATCAGCCCATTATAAAACTTCTAACCTCTTCAAAAGTGATTTATAAGTTGAAGAATTCTCGACCGTTATCATTTATCGTTAAATTGTAAACAATTTTTGATAGGGTTAGAAGTTTGAGAATGAGCTGATTTTCTATGAGGATGATCTTCTTATCATAGAGATCTAACTCTAACCCTATAAGACAAAGGATTGTCAACGTGGATTGTGAAATAAGGATTGTCACCTGATCCAAACCATATATATATATATATTGCTTGGTGGATAGACTAGACTTGGATTATATATATATATATATATATATATATATATATCAAGATGGGGAGACAACTATTTGTTAGAATGATTTTTTACAACATCTGGATGTCATTCATTTTGCAAGATCCCACGACGTGTGGCGGTGTTGTAAAAAAAATTTCCACAAGCATCCATGAGAAGAATTTGTTAGAGGCGTGGGGTTGTAAGGTCTGTTTCACTTGCAAAGATCAGGTTAATATCAGATGGATTACTCCAAGCTCTGGTGTTATAAAGCTGAATACCAAAGGATCTTTATCTTCCAATGGGGCTGGATATCATATGGGTTTGTTGCGAGGGATTACCTTGGTAACATCTGCATTTATGGTATGGGTAAGTCTCAATATGTTGAAATTACAACTATTGTGTTAGAGGCCACTTTTCAAGGTCTTTCGGTTTTGCATCAACAAAGATTCACTAAAGTAACTGACTCTACGCTAGCCATTCAAAGTATTTCAGCATCTTGGAATACTTCCTAGAAACACATTACCCTCCTTCGTCAAATCCAAGCTTTAAGACACAACCTCATGGATATTAGTTTTGACTTCGGTTGGCAAGAATCTAATAGAACTGTTGTTTGGTTAGCTAGAAAACGTGCCCTATTATTCTGTTGATTGATTCTTTTGGATAACTCTTCTTATTCTGCTGAGTTGTGCTCTATTATTTCAGCAGATCTTCTTTGTAATTTCTCTCGGCTTTAGCCTCTCAATAAAAGAGGGTGGGCACCGACTTTTATAGCCCCAGCTCACCGATAAAAAAAAAAACTCCCCTTTGAAACATTGGCGTTTGAAAAATGCCACCTTCTAGTATTTATAAAAGAATATATGATGAGGGTGAAAATAGGGTTTTGATCTCAAGTCTATGGTATTACCACTCTCCTTAGCTGAAATCTAAATCAAAAAGATTTTTTTGAGAAGAAATGGAAAAAAATGGAGCAAATAATAAGAAAATAAGATGGTTATCCTTAGAAAAAGAAAGTATTTAATTTAATTGTCTGATCCTAAGACAAAATTTTCTGATGAGTCGTGCTGGGGTGACACAAATGGAGACACAAAGGTGACAAAATGATATGTTGTCGTGCACATTACCATAGATGCTTTTCTGCGAGATACGAGTAAAAAGCATCCACGGTTATGTGCGTGACACCGCATCATTTTGTCACCTTTGTGTCTCCATTAGTGTCATTCCAGCATTTTCCTTTTCTGATTGTCTAAACACATGGGCCTCAATGCCATCAGAACTTGGTATTTTCTGGATTAAACATAATAATGTGTCATCATACTAGAAATTTAAATAACTTACTGTGTGCAAAGAAGAGAGTAGAGAAGGTGAACCACAATGCGGTACCGAGTTGACTCGTCCATGGGCCTCTAAATTCTGGATTGGATCTATGTTCCAAGAACCAAACTATGAACATTGTGTACATCAAGACGGCGCCTGTCACTAACCACGTTTCCATGGTGAAGGGCTTCAAGAACAACCATGCCTTTTGAGAAGATTTCACTGGGGTGATCATCGATAACCCCGACTCAGTATAAGGCTGAGTGAATTCCACGTATTCAAATCGCCTGGCTAGGATCGTCACATCACCCACCACCGCATCGAATTTCTACAATCAATTTTGACCCAAACAGTGATAAGTACAAATTATGGGTAAATTGACCATCATTTGACCCCTTACCCAAGATAAGGTTGTCCCTCTAAAGTCAAATGAGCATCTTTTTAACACTCCAATCTTACAAAATGACATTTAATTTTGTGAATTACAGGAAATTACACTACTAAAACTCAACTGGATTGACCGAGTTGATTTGACTAGAAGGGTGTTTGTTTTGGAATCTAGAATTCGATTAATTCTTGCCTTAATCCAATTCTTAGAATCTGAAAATTAGTTCCAGATTATAAAATGATTCTTCTATATTCAGACTTGGAAATCTACAAAATGAGAAGAAAGAACTTTATATATATATATATATATAATGCAACTTTTTTTACACTTAGGTATACAATATTTAATATCACAACTGAAAAACAGGATCACAAAATATGAGATTTTGATTCTTGATTCTGAAATCTGTGAGATTTAAACATATTTTAAACCATTCCTCATAAACACTAAAACTATGATTAACCAAGATCATGAAATCACATGCATCTCAAGAACCAAAAACATGCTCTCTAATAATTAATTTTAATGGGCGATCTTGTGCCATTGAAGCGGATTAACCAAGAATAATGTTACCTTGTAAATCACTTCGGAAATCTCCAATACGCGTGAACCAATTTAGATCCGCGTGCATTTAATTGGATATAGTCTTAGGGTTCTAGTGATTGATGGAAATCACTTCAAATCAAAATCCTATGTCTCAATCTGTCTTTATGGTCAATTAACTTAAAATCTTGTCAGACGCCGCCCCTCTTAAATAGATGGGAATTGAGGTGGGGACACTTGCCTCGAATTCTTTAAAAACCTCTTTATCGTTCACGTTTTGGTAATTAAAATGAACAGTGAGTCGGAATCATAAATTCATCAAAAGTTGATCACTTTTTCGTAAATATCCCAATAATGTAGTTAACGAGATTTAAAAAATATGAAAATCGGTTTTTATATTGATAATTCAAAATTAAAATCTAGAATCAGAATCTAACGTGATCCAGGGATCATTGTTATACTTGTGAGTTAAATGACGGTTTCTACAAAATAATAATTACATATTACAAGTCAACTATTATTTTCCAAGTCGTAAGTCTTCCAGTAAGACAAGTCAAAGTATGCTAAAAATCATTCCTAAAATTCTCTATGGGTCTAGTCAAGAAAGAAAAGTTTGTGAGCCATGTAAAAGAAACAAATGAAACAATCGTGGAGTTTAATTCAATCTCGAATTTTGATCTTGACTCATTTTTGCTCATGAAAGATTCCAAGATGCATGTTTCCATCATCTCGTCTCGTTCACAAATGATATCAAGAATCCAAGATGACTCACCTCTCACCCGAGACATCTTGGTATTGGATGATTACTGAAACCATGATTTAGAGAAAGAAAGACTAAAAACAAGTGTTTAAGGATTGATGATCCTCACCTCATAACGGACCTGATCCACTAGTTCATCGTAGGTGCCCTTGAATGCCTTGAACTCGTATTGTAAATCATAGCCGAGATGATCTAAAGCCTGTTTGAAGACATCAATGCAGAAGCCTGTGGGTTCCTCTCCCTCTTTCACCATCACAAAATTCTTAAATATGGGACTTCTTGGTATACCAATCTTCAACTTTTCTAAATCCCTAGGCATCAACGATCTTCGTGGGGGCCTCTCTAGTAGGCCCTCTGGCCAATTCACTACTCTACCCAATGCTTCCATGGTCCCACCTTTCTCTCCCCAAAACCCCAATTCTATTGACCATAATTTGAGCTCCATGTAACCCTTCTTGATCACATTAACAATCTGGTAAACCTGATTTTGTGATAATTCACCACTTTCGAATCGAATTTCACCACTTAAACCACTAAAATTACTCGACAAAATATTTTTTAACAATGTTTTTGGGGTAGTAATATTGTTGGTAAGTCTCTCCATTGCTCTTGCAACACTAGAAATGGTATCATAAGCCCTTAACGTGTAAATTCCTGGATCGTACATATCTTCATCTAGATATTCTGATCGAAATTTTTTTCTGAATTTGATCGAAAAGTCTTGGAAAGATTGGGTAGTCTCCGAGAAGTGGGATTTAATTCCTATAACACCTTCCATGGAAGACATGACCGATGAATTAAGGGCATCGAAGACATTTGTAATTGAGTCTGTAGTTATCCAAACAGAATCTTTTCCCATTAAATCCATTTCTTTTGCTTCTGTAAACATATGGGAAGCTAATTGTATCGATGAGTGAACGATGAAGATTCTGGATTGCTTACTCTTTAACTTCTTTAGTTCTTCTCGAATTACTTTCTTTGGATCGGAATGAGAAGAAAAGTGTGGAAGAGCTAACCAGTACTCGATCTCCGAACCAACATCTCGAAGAGCGTCTGAGAGAAGTGTGACAATGCCTGTGTCAAGGGAATAATTCTCCAATTGTTATTGGATAAATTATGGGAACCCTAATACGATTTCTATGAAATATAATAGATCGAAAAAAAAAAAAAAGTAAAAATAATATGATTGTAACCTGTATCACCACCATAAGCATCATCTTCATAGATTACAATGACTTTACGCCACCCATAAGAGCCAACAATGTTAGCCACACATTTCATTTGGAGGGAAGCATTGCTAGCCATCCGAGCCAAGAAAGGCCATCGAACAGACGTTAAGGGAGGAGTAATAGTGGCTGTAGTAAAAGAAATCACAGGTACTTGTGCTCGATTTCCTACTTCAGCAACTAAAGCCGCCTCCTGCCATGTCTCCATACCGATAATTGCTTGAACTTGTTTATCTTTAATGAGATTATTAGCTGCACCCACACAAAATTGAGGAATAATTAGAGATGTTAAAGATAAGTATAACTAAAGTTTTTAGGTAGAAATGTTACCTTCAGAGGCTGCTTTGAGGGGATCTCCACCGGAGTCGCTTATATGGAGGACTAATTCGTAATTGTTGCTCGACCGGCGGTTGTTAAATTCTTGGATTCCAATTTCCATGGCTACCTTCTCTTCTCTTCCAATACGGGAATTAGCGTCGATAATGGCACCAATGTTCATAATTTTGTTGTTGTTTTGGGCTGTTGTGATCCCTCCATGGGAGAGAAGAATGAAGAAGTAGAAGAAGATGAAGAGGAATTTAGATAGAGAAAATTTAGTAACAGCGACAGATATTGGGAGAGGCATTTGGAATTTGAAGGTCTAGAGCTTGTTTTTCATAATTGGAACAAAACGAAAAAAAAAACTCTAATTTATAGAGATTGCATGCTGATTCGGTCAAGTTGAAAAAAGTATTAACGTTGAGAAATTCAATTGGATGGAAACTTATAAACCAATTGAAGTAGAAGAGTCAAAGGATTTAATGGAGTGATTATTTGCTCACATCATTGTGAGCAAAATTTACTCACAGGCAAACACCGTTTTGACATGTGGCACTGATTGATATAAATAATAATAAGAAAATTTTTCTCTTGCCCGCACATCCACTGCCCAGGTATCTTTATTTTTAAATTTCAAATCTTAAAAAGTATTGTGGGATCCGCATGAATTAACATATTGGCAATCAAACACCTCAACCTCTAGACTTCACGAAAAATCTCATGGTAAAAGAAAACAAATTTTTTCGAGCTTAATCACTAGTGTTGAAAATGGACGGCTATCGAGCACCTAAATTTAAAATTAAAAAATAATGGTGAAAAATAACTTTTTTTTTTTTCCGAAATTCATAGAATTTCATCCTCTACAATACTTTTGTATTGGATCATATTTTTGAATGCCACAACATGATCTTATTAGGAAATTTCGATTTTTTACCATGGGTAAAAGAGAAAAATTCTCTTATTATTGCTTATGTCATCAATGCCACATGTCAAAATGGTGTTGGTCTGCGAGCTAACAATTACTAGATCAAAAGCTAATATGAATTACTTCAACCATTGTTGGGCAATGTTTTAAAAATCGAACTGATGATCTATTAAAATCCAACACCAACCCAATTGAAAGAGCCCAAACTTTTTACTCAAGTCTAATTTCTAGAATCTTCTTAAAGAAAATTCTAGATGTTTTTTTTTTTTTTTTTTAATAAGAGAAAAGTATAAAATTCTAGAATAGTAGATATTTTGGTGAAAAATTCTAGACTAATAGATATTTTTGTGGAAAGTTCTAGATGACAAATTATAACTATTAGATTAAAAATGTGTTAGCACAATCCTACCCATTAATCAAAGAGGTGCCACAAGTATAAATAGGGGTGAGTTCTCTCATTTTCAATCAAGTAGTAAGAAAACAAGTCGTGAGAATCAAGTAGTAAGCAAACAAGTTGTGAAAAACAAGTTTGAGAAGTTGTAGAAAGTGTGAGTGTTTGTAAAAGTTGTGTTTTTTTCTTAATAGAGTGTTATTTTCTTATTCAACTTGTAAGTGATATTTTTATTGAGGGTATAATACAAGTAATTTATTTACATGTTTATATTCAATATTTGTGCATATAGAATCAAGTACTCTAGATTTTCCTCAACATGATCAAACTGAAATTCTGCTTCATTGATCAAAACCCAATCTGAAAGTCAACCAGGGTTCAACTCGGTCAATGAGAAATAAAAAGAATAATAATGGATGATAATTAATATAATTAAGATTTAAGAAATTAAATTTTTTTTAAGTAATTCAAAATTTTAACTTTCATTATTATTCAATAAAGGATAATTAGATTAAAATTTTAATAAGGTACGTGATATCTCAGCCTTTAATGTATGAAGTTTTTGTAAAGTCTCTTCCATGTTTGAGTTTTACTATAAACCTATAAAATAAGCAACTTTATGGATTTTTCCATTATATCTCTAATACTTTATTGGGTAAATTCTCAAAAAATTACAAAAGTTTTTGGTATTTTTGAAAAGTTGCTAATGTTGACAAAGTTATTAAGAGTGGAAGAATTATAGAATTACTATGTGAAATCTAATGTAAGGGCATAGACGTAAAAAAGAAGGGATTTTCTTGAGGAATAAGGTGCTAATGATAGGGTTTACTTAGGCATTTCCTAAAACAAATCTTGAGCACTCCAATGCTCACATCTCATCAAAATTATCTAACCAAATGATCTTTAAGAGAAGCATAGGCACAAAAAAAAAAAAAAAAACAAGGATTCGTGGGTAAAGGTAAGGACTAGGCCAAAAATGGCTTAGTCGATAGGTTAACCACGACCTGGCTGAAATCCTCAATTAAAGAGCCTCTGAGGCCTTTTGTTATCTCTAACGAACTTCTTTAGATCAAGCCTATTTTCAAAAGATTTTTGGTGCTCTCGGACTTGGTGTAAACAAAAATGGGGTGTCTACAATATGTATTTAAATCCTAAAAAGTTAATTATTTTAATCATAATATACACAATCCCAGTTAACTCGATCAAGTTTTACTAACTCGAATGAGATATTCATGATCTTGTCTAAGTCATCTCAATTATCTCACAGGATACCATGCAACTCAGACGAGACCAAGACAATACCAAGGCGACTCAGACAAGATTCGAAACCATGGTTTTGACACGAAACTGGTATCCTTTGGATAATTATCCATAATACCCTTGTTGTTTGGACTTAATCCATGGGAAACAAATGTGTCATTGGCAATACACTTCATAACACAAAAATTCAATACAGGATCAAAGCGTCACATTTTTTCTGCATCCTGAGATGAAACAAGTATGAAATTGAAACATTCCGGTATCGTTCAGCTCAATTCAATTTTGAGAGAGAGAGAGAGAGATGAGCTCCCCTCATGTATTGTAAATATTTGAGATATCTCAGCCCTGTGTTTTCGACCGAATGATGTGTCATTTGACCTTGGTCTATTCTAAAATATGTTTTTAATTGTTGAAATTAATGTTTCGAATTTCTCATATGTCTTGGGATATTTTGGTAATGTTTTGACAATGTTTTTGTATCGTTTTGAGTTTTTAAATATTAAAATAACGGAACGAAATGAGATTTTAAACCATGATATGTTCAACAGTTCACTTAAAATTTGATTAAAATAGATGGAGAATGACTAGTTATCACGACTCATATGAATAAAACCTTTTCAAAATTTAACTCAATAGAATAATTGAAATCATGCAAAATTTTCCTAGTGAGCAAGAACACTTTGGTACTTCTACACATGTTTGTTAAATATTTTAATTTATGTGGGTCAAAAGATATAGTATTTCTAAAAAAATTGAATTCTTTAATTGAATAATAAATTAATAAGGGAATTAAAAAGGTTTTAGTCAATCCTTTTTCTTCGTGGATTGAGAAAGAGAGTTGTTATTGGCACACAAACTTCTTAAGTTATTTATCACTCCCCGATTAAATATTAAAACACGTTATTTAAACATTACAAAGATTTTGGCTTAAGAGAGATGAATGAACAGTGATGATGGCTTTAAGGAGGGATCTCTAAATGATATACTCCAATAATATTTAATTAAGCATAAATAAATTATATAATTATTATTTCAAATAATAATTTATGAAAGTATGAGCTTTATATCTTAATACAATGCAACATACCCATATTTTATATGGGACGCACTAGTTGCACACCACTAATTGTTGTTTGCATCTAACCTTTAAAAAAAAAGTTTATTTTTTAAACTTTGATTTCAACCTACTAGTTGCACTTCATTACTCATGTTCCCATGGCTTCTTCAATGTTCATGTTGTATTTTTCTTCTGATTGATTTTACTCAAATTCCTGTTGGCACCAATTGAATGTATTGGTCTTCCCATCTGTAGTTAGGCTTTCTTTATAAATTGATAAGAGCCTATGTTTAGATCTAATCTTTTGGAATTACTTGATCACAAACTAGTTCAAAGTGTCGACATGGATTCCAACGAGTTTCATAAGCCTCGCAATAGCTTTAAAATCACCTAAACTAGTCTTTCCTTAGTTTATCAATCCGAATACATGACAATTACAAGGGATTTGTGATATTTGCACATAAATTAGACTATACAAAAATAATTGAACCAACAATAATTTATATGAGCATGATTGGGGAAGAAGAAGAAAATGAGTATAATATTTTTTCTATTATTTTTCAAGTATAATCATCTAAATGGAGTGCAAAGAGGAATTTTAAAGTGATGGAGAGCAATTCGTAATGGATGGTGTGCAACTGGTCGGTCCCTTTTTATATTCTCCGTGGATTTAATTTTATATGGTATATGAAGTTACTAAGGCCATAAATATGAATTCTTTTTCTTCTTTTTAGAGCAATATAAAGTACTTTTATTTTATATCTTGGGAGAAAATCGAGTGATCCACATTTTTGTAGGTATATGACCATTAGTTCATCACAACAGTTGAAATCAACAATTAAAACCTTATTTCAAGGCGATCCTTTCCGGGGAAAAAAAAATTTTGAAATCAAGATCTTGAGTATAACAATCCGAAACATCAACAAAATATATCGAGTTTTTTTTTTTTTTCCTAATAAATAAAATTCTTGGAAGTAGAACAAAAGTGCCCCAAAGAAAAAATCAACTCTCGGACAAGGAACTCGAGGGACCACCTTGCAATGAGCGAGAAGATGACCTATGTTGAACACGAAATATTGAATATTCTAGGGTCAATATTTTGGTTGAACAAAAGTGTTTTACGTTAACATTCTGAAATGAAAGAAAACTTTGAACCATAACCATGGTAGGAATATGTCTTTCTATTTAGAAATTTCTTAGTTATGTATTTGAAAATTGTGTGGCCATGGTTTGGTTTGGAAAAAATGAGTGTCATAGTCTAGACTGAAAAGAATTGGAATTATTGTTGAACATTTAATGGTCAAGTAAACTTAATATAGTCATGGAAAACTCTAGAAAACCCTGGTTTGAACCTTAGAATACAGAGTTAAAGCTAGCATGAGTGATGACCCATGAATTTACAGTCCACCCCTTGGCCTACTTCGACCCCTAAAGTTAGCTGGATTGGTGATTTTCTACCCATTTCACTCGAGCCCATGGGTTAAGAAAACATATTTGATATTGCCAACAACTTTTGCTAACGATGGAACATGTGAATAATCAAAATATGAAGCAAATTTAAAATTTTCAAAAGACTTAGGGTGGGTTTGATAGCCGAGTGGTACCTGTGGCTTTTGGCAAATATCCCCTAAAGTTTGACAATTATTTAAGATACCCCCTTATTTTCGATGGCCCAGCTGTTTTATCAAATTAATGACACATCCCTTGTTTTTTTTTTTTTCTCTCGACTAAGAAAAAAATCATTGGATAACTTTATTTTTAAACCATTCATCTTCAAGGGTCTTCTATCTTTACGCTAAATTAATTTTAAAATATTCACATCTTTGGTCTAAAATTTTCTATTAAAAAGTTTGATTATCTTCTATTTTAAAAATCTTACTTTGCTTAATTTTGAGGTTGAAAACTTTAGTGGAAATTCTCAATAAGATGTACCTGAATAAACAAACTGTATATTACAAATATTTTGCTATTTCATAAGATGCTCCACACATTATTTGGGTGTGATGGATAGGCTATCCAATTGAATAACATACCTCTTAAAACTTGAGAGAAGCTCAACTATTTCCATACATTATTGGCTGACAAACACATTATGCCATCTCCCAAGTAACATGATAAGAAAACTTGGTCTAACTAGTGCGTGAATGAAGCTTTCCAACCAAAGACGAAATTATTAATGTATGAATGTGATGTCATGTCAAGTGTGTACAAATTCGCACATTTCCAAGGTCTTCATACCAGAAATGCACATCATCCACTCCGATCTAAGGTGCCAGACAACATTATCTACAAGTCTCAAATTTAATTCACAAGCACACGAATTAAATGTAGATAATTTCCAGCCCTTCTCTCTAATACTTTATCACCATGCATAGCAGATTTGAATACACTTTTGGGTGCTCAAGAAGCATCCAAGTTAATAAATTGAGTGTAGCAGAGATGAGGATGTTGAGATTGGTGACTATAAAGATTAGAAAAGACAAAATAAAATGTGAAACACATTTGAAAAAATGTAGGAGTAGCTCCAAT
Source organism: Akebia trifoliata (assembly GCF_017979445.1). Lineage (NCBI taxonomy): Eukaryota > Viridiplantae > Streptophyta > Magnoliopsida > Ranunculales > Lardizabalaceae > Akebia > Akebia trifoliata. Next base: position 8,074,682 of record NC_141387.1, read on the forward strand.
AGGCGAAATCTTTAAATGCATTACTTTATTTTTTCTTACAACCTCCAATTAGTAACAATTAACGTGCTTTTAACAATTTTTTGATAAGTTGCTTTTAACAATTAAAATAGAATTCTTCAACTTTGAACGTCTTTGATGAATTATGCACTTGTGGTTTAGTTTTTTCCACCATTACACAATTGTTGTCTTCTAGTTGTAATATATAATATGATTGCTGTTTTTAAGGACAAAGGATCAATGTTTGTTTAAGAAAAAAAAAGTAATTTATATGGTGTACAGAGTATGGTTTTTCATGGAGTGGATTCCCAACATTTTGGGAGTAGGTTCCATTATATTGGGAGCGGATTGGAAAAAGTTCGTATCTCAAAGCACCAGAGCGAAGTTTGGGAGTGGGTGCAACACCCCTAACATAAGGATTTGGCCACTAACATCACAAATATGAGTCAGTTTGTTATAATAAACATGAGATGCCAATAAAACCATTAGCCACCAATAAGTTATGACTACTACTACCCGAGACAAATTTAAGTCGCTATCTTTCTTCAAGTTCCTCCTGAAGATTAATGGAAGTTGGGGAGAGAGAGTATGATGCATACAACTTCAATTCCAATTCTCATTGTGATATATAGCATCAGTAGTTATAGATTGAAACATGACAATTGACTAGCATGGAAAATGACAAAACAAATAGGTGATCTTTCTAAGTTGTCTAATAAACCTACAGATGTTCCGAAGAAAAAAAAAATATCCTCAACATCGAACCAAGGGGAACTAACCAAATGAGTTGCCACAAGGAACATGTGTAGATAAATAAAAAGTTCCTCACAAGGAAACTACTTAGAGATTCATTCATATAGACATTGATATACAAAACAAACAAGTACATAACTTGATGTCACAGTGAAGAAAGAAACTAAGTTCATTTGTACATGATAACTACCATGCTATAGCTAAGACAACATTATCAAATCAAAAGATCTTGTGTGCAGTCCTACTTATACCTCCATGGGAATGCATTCTCATGTTTCTGATCTCTTAATCTTTGCAAATCTTATTTCTTTAAGAAGTTTGAATTCCTCCCCAAACTCCAATAACCTTTTACTCAGCAGAATGACGTCGTTTAGATATACTTGTAACCTGCCAAACCAAGTAGCTTGGAAATCCTTGATCTTTTGCTCAACCATGCAACGCTGCACCTTCTCTTCTTCCTCTTGCTCTAAGAGCTGTTTTTCCAATTCCATGGTGCTAAGAACAATTCCACCTGGCCCACCAACATCCCTATAAAGGGGTTCCTCTGGATGTGGAAAACATTCTCTATACTCGGAGAATGCCCTTCGGGTTTCCTTCAAAGCCTTTCTATAACCTTCTAATAGATTGCTCATGACATGGAGTTCATGTTCAAGCTTATAAATCTCAGATTCTTTCTTTTGCACTTCACATCTGGATTTATGAAGGTTTGCATCCCTTTGTTGTAGCTCAGACATTAAAAACTCCTGATTCACATGGGCATTATTGCACGCTTGATCTTTCATCGCATACATCATTCTAGCTTTGCCCACCCAACTATTTATTTGTTCCAAGCACAAGTCAAAGTCCATTGATTTATGGTCCCAAGCTCCATCGTTCCGCATTCTCTTAGGGTGATCATTGAAGGAATGAAGAGTTGCATCCTCTTCACTAAGCTCTCTCTTGCAAGCATTGCCGAACATAGACGGACCACCAAGATTCATATGGGTGTCAGCCCTCGATTGAAGAAATTCCCCAGGAGAATGATCATGGAGGTCCATCGGTAAGCTATAAGGAATCGAAGTCTCCATTGCTTGAAGAAGGTCAGTAGAAGCTAACCTCTCGATGGTAGTACATTTCGACGAAAGGCCATACCTTTCAATCTCTTCTTTGTCTTCTTTTATGCATCGACCCTCCAAATCCTCAACTTCATTTAGATTACAACGTTTCAAGCAATGATCATCGATATTGTTCTTTCCATCCAAAAGCCACTCTGCAGGATCTCCAAGTTCCTCCTTGCAGTCATGGAAGTCCATAACACCCTCATCGGTGTCATCACTAACTTTCTGTTCACTCTCATTCTTATCATGCCCAACACTCAATTCAGTTTTTTGTTTCTCCGATTCTTGACGCTCAAAATCTTCCAAACTCCCCATCTTCAAATCAATGGTTTCTTCTCCTTCCTCCATAGGAACCTCCGACGTACATTCTTCTTTGAAGAGATCAGCCCGTTGAGACTTCATCAAGTACTGCAAATGTGAAGCATAATAACAAGGCCCTATTTGAGGCGCCTGCGACAGCTCCTTCTCCACCATAAACCATATCAAGCCAGGCCAATCAACCTTATGTGGTTGCCTCTCTTTGACAAACCGTGTCCATGTCAAAACCTCGTTTGGCATCATCCACATATCCTCATGAAGAAGAATCCAATTCGACACGAATTCCCCAATAAATGCAATTGATTCTTCATTTAACACATCAGAATCCAAATCCAAACTCTCCACAGCCACATTCTTATCTTTCTTCACAGGAAGCTTTAGAGCTCGAGCAAGATCAGCTCGGTTAACCATGATTCGACAATCATTCACAGTGCTATAACGTAAACTAGAATTGTAATTCGCAATAAGCAGGGTAAGAAGATCACTTCGGATCTCTCGATCAAATTCAAGATGAACAAAATCCCATAACCCTAGACGTCTGAAAAGCTTCTCGTGTTTGGAGAAATCTAGGGTTTTACTAGGAACAAAAGGGATAGGTTTCAGATTCTTCTTAATTAGCTGAATTTTCTTCTCTAGAGCCGCTCGTTGTCTTGGATTCATGGCTTTTTTCTTCTTGGAAACCTTTCTAGAGAAATTGGTGATGGTAGGAGTAGAAATTTCTGGATCAGGAAGATTAAAGAGAGTAGAATGAGAAGGAATCATACCTTCTTGTTCTTCAACTTCCTGTTGTTCCTCTTCTTCGATCAAATTGTGACTTTGAGTCTGCAAGTCTTCTGGGATCGAATTAGGGTTCTGAATCACCAACTCTTCCTCTACTTCGACTATTCTAGGGTTTCGAATTGGTAACTCTTCCTCTACTTCGATCATTTTAGGGTTTTGGATTTGCAACTGTTCTTGTTCTGCTTCTTCTTCTTCTTCGATTGTTTCAAGTGTTTGAATCTGGAACGCTTCTTCTCCCATTACTTTAGGGTTTTCGACCTGCAACTCCTCTCCTTCTACTTCTTCTAGGATCATTTTAGGGTTTTGAGTTTGGGAATTAGGGCGAATTGCCTTTCTGGGCTTCCTCTTACTCTTAGTCATGGAGATTAGTACTTTGTAGATATAAAAAAAAAAAAAAAAACAAAGAAAAACTCTTTCCCGCTCCTCTTGTATGTAAGTGTTTGTGCAGAGCGCAAGATCTCTGCCTTTGATTCTTTCCTGTAATGGAATGGGCTCCTCGTAGTGGGAAATTTTTCTTTCTTTTTCTTCTCTATTTCTTTTCTTTCTTTTTCTTCTCTATTTCTTTTTTTCTTTTTTTTTTTTTTTTTGAATTTCTTCTATTTCTTATTTAATTTTTTTGAAATAATGATGGAATCCTTGGGCCCAAAAGCCCATTAACCCGACCCATCCGGATCCGGTCCACCTGAAAAAAAAAAAAAAGGGTTTATGAGTCCTACAAAGTATGAACAGATGAAAAAATTTCTGTCAAATTTGGTTGGACAAGGGCTGAATAGAGCCCAGTCTAGTCCAACCTGCTACTTATTTTATAGGGAAAATTACTTGGGATGAAAATTATCTAGGATTCTGGTTTGAGTTTGGGCAAAAAAAATTTGATCAAACCAAATTAAGGGTTTGCCCGTGGAACGAACATCTTCTTCAGGATTAAGGGTAAAAGAGGAAAAATAATAAAATTGGAGGGGTGTTATTGAAAACAGGGGATAAAAGAAAATGCAATATATAAAGTTGAATAGGTATTCTTGGAAAGAGATATAAAGAGAAATTGAAATAAAATTTGGAGTATTCTTAGAAGAAAAATACTTTCCTTACTAAAGTAAATAAAGAAAGTTTCTTGTGACATCCAAAAACATGATCAGATGCCACAAAGTTAAATTCTAATAACTTTTGGGGAAATTATCAAAAATATCAATAAAAAAAAAAATTATTTATCAAAAATAATCTAAGTTTTAAAAAATTAGAAAAAAGATACAAATCCGATCATTCAAAGACTGATTTTTCTCTCTCTTCACTTTTCTATCATCTTTCTCTTTCCTCAACATTTAAAAAAAAAATCAAATTTTTTTAAATACCGGCCATTCAAAGACCGATTTTTCTCTCTCTTCACTTTTCTATCATCTTTCTCTCTCCTCAACATTTAAAAAAAAAATCAAAATTTTTTTAAATACCGGTCATTCAAAGACCGATTTTTCTCTCTTTTCACTTCTCTCTCCTTAACATTTAAAAAAAAATCAAATTTTTTTTAAATACCGGTCATTCAAAGATCTTGATTTCGTCCGAGATTTCGGCGTCAACACACATAAATTAAAGGTAAATAAAATAGTATTTTTCATTTTTTTTTCTTTTTATAACAAATCATGAAAGTATAGACCTAGATCTAGATCAAAATTTAAACAAAATTAAGATATCAAGATTTTCAACACTTAAAGTGCCGAAAATTTAAAATTAAATTTTTTTCTTCGGTACTTAAAATGTCGATGTACTTTCACTCGCTTTTTCCTTGCAAATTTTCCTTTTCTGGATTTCGTTTGAGATTTTGACGTCGACATACATCAATTAAAGGTAAATAAAATAGTTTTTTCCATTTTTTTTTTCTTTTATAACAAATGATGAAAGTGTGGGTCTAGACTAGATCAAAATTTAAACAAAATCAAGATATCAAGATCTTTGAACAAAATCAAGATATCAAGCTAACAATAAATGCATCTACATCACTCGAAATCATTTTATATTATAACATTATTTTCATTTGAATCGTACGCAATATTATGGTCGATATTAGTATTTAGATATTGATTTGATGAACTAGACCCATTTTGATCATAATTTGATTGATACGTTCTAATATTTTCATGATGTACCATAAAAAAATATTATACTTTGGGAATTTTGATTATTATTTAATATATATTCCCAACTTCCTTTGTCAAAAATATCAATTAAAATTTTTTTATTATCTAAATTGATAATTGACTTTATCGAAAATGGTTGTTGAATATTGCAAATCGAAAAAATTAAAACTTGTAACTTGGAATATGAAATTTTTGATGAAGTCTTTGAATGACCGGTATTTAAAAAAAATTCGATTTTTTTTTAAATGTTGAGGAGAGAGAAAGAGGAGAGAGAAAAACCGGTCTTTGAATGACCGGTATTTTAAAGAGGGAGAAAGGGGATAGAAAGTGAAGAAAGAGAAAAATCGGTCTTTGAATGACTGATATTTAAAAAAAAATTTGATTTTTTTTTTAAATGTTGAGGAGAGAGAAAGATGATAGAAAAGTGAAGAGAGAGAAAAATCGGTCTTTGAATGATCGGATTTTTATCTTTTTTCTAATTTTTATATATATATATATATATTATATATATATATATATATATATATATATTTTTGGATTTTTTTGATAATTTCCTCATTTGAAAAAAAATATATTTTTTACCCTTGAATTTTAATTTTAAATTTTGGGAGTTCAATAACCACCCATTTTTAACACCTTGAATCAAGTTCAAAAAAGATTTTTTATTTTTTATTTTGTTATTTTGTTATTTTGTACTTTTTTTTAATATAAATATTTTCATGAAATCTAAAAGGTTGTGATGTTGGATTACAAATGTAGTGCTCCTAATAGGCCCAATGACTCTTAATAAGATTTGAAATCTTACAAAGTTAGCTTGACTCTTCTTGGAAAGAGGAAAAGAGAATGTAGTAAAGATTTTCTCGAGATAATTCTTTATAGAAAGATGAAGATTGAGACAAAGAAGAAGACAACCATATTTTATTATATAAATTTATAATATATAATATGTATAATTTATTTATTATTTTCCTAGCAAGCATGATTAATGGTTAGGTGGAACCCATATTATAATATCAACACCAACTTAACAAGTTTGCACCTTATAATATATATAATTATATACATTATTTTGTATCAAAACTAAATTCAAATTTTAGAGATATTGTACACTTACAATTTGACTAGTATCTATAACTATAAGATATCGATTTCAAATTCGATCAGGTAATCTTTACACGCTCGTGCACACATACACAAACAAAAAGATTAATTTGGAAAAATACAATTTTTTTATTAGAAATATTGAATTAAATTTTTATTGAATGTTGATAAATTGATTCCCCCTCTAACATACTCTCTTGACATGACATGTGCATAGAACCATAGTTTTCCTCAAGATACACAATAGCATGTTAGGAGAGTATGTCAGAGGGGGAGTCAAAAAGTCATGACTCTTTTTTTTTTTTTTGTCTGAATCCTTATTTGGTCAACTTAGGCTCGATAACAGTGTAAGGTTGGTTTAGGCCATCTTTGGATTGAGAGACATGGAGAGAAGAAAAGAGAAAATACATGAGTTTCTCTCCATTTCTCTTGTGTTTGATTGTTAAGTTGGAAGAGAAGAAAAAATAATTGGAGAGAAAAAAAAGTGAATGGAGAGAAACCCTTTTAAAATATTTTATGATTCCAACTCTACCCCTAAATCTTTTTTAAGATATTTTAAAATTTCAAAATTTTCTCAAGTTCTCTCTTGTCAATGTAAACATGATACAGAGAAATTGAGGTTCTCTTCTCTTCTCTTAATTAGTGTTTCTTCTCTCCACTTCTCTCAATTCAAACACTACCTAAAAAAAGAGAAGAGAAACTCAATTTCTCAGTATCATGTTTAGATTGACAAGAAAGAACTTGAGAAAATTTTGAAATTTTAAAATATTTTAAAAAAGATTTAGGGGTAGAGTTGAAATTATGAAATATTTTTAAAGGTTTTCTCTCCATTTCTCTCCACTTTTGGAGTGAAAGAAAACTCATCTATTTTTCTCTCTTCTTCTTTTTAATTCTTTTCTCTTCTCTCCCTACTTAACAATCCAAACAAGAGAAATGGACTGAAACTCATTTATTTTCTCTTCTCTTATCTCCATTTCTCTCAATCCCAACACAACCTTAAAGTAGAGCATACCTCTTTACAATCAAGTTAGGGTTCAATCACGCCCTAATTGAATCCACCCAGTACCAACCATAGGGACCAAGTATAAATGGCCTCACCAATGAGATAACCCTCGAAAAGAGAGACGAGATCATAAGACCATATACTCTATTACAAATTACCTTTTTTTATTTTTGTTTTTGTTTTTGGTAAGCAACTAAGTAAGATGGATGAATTATATTTTATTTTTACTTATACTTAAAATAGATTACAATTATATTTTTTATTTATTAGTAAGTAGCATGTTTGAACGCACATATATTATAAGGGACTTTTTGTAATTTCAAATATTAACTTCAAAGATTTTGATGAAATTATAAAATAAAATAAAATGATATTTAAAAAAAATTAACTAATGTGTTTATAGGGTTCATGAGATTTTAATTTTATTGATTTTAGACGAAAATAGCCTTAATAGTATTAAATTTAAATATAAGAAAAGGTGGCCTAAATCATTAATGTCTAAATATTTGCTGGAACGATTTAGGTTTCACAAAAGTATGTTTTATTTTTTTGGGCTAGTTCAACTATTAATGTATTGGGTTTGTACTAGGATTTTTTGGCCCATTTAAAATCCGGATGTCTAGGGTCCAGCCCACCCAACCAATGAATCCTTCGATAGCCCCTCAAATCTGGAGTGTTGATGCTTATCCATTTAACAAGAACCAAACCGAAACTGAAACCAATAAGATGATTTTAAGTCCATTTTTATTGGAATTGATTAGAATGGAGTATCCTGGTATTGAACCAAACCAAGAATCCGAACCGTTTAAAGAGAATTTTTTTGATGATTAACTCTAATCCATTGATTTGAGAGTTGGAATCGAAACCGATAAGAGCCCGAACCGATCAAAATTAACGGTTCTGATTCCTATAGGAACAGAACCGAAACGACCCATTCACATTTCACACCCACACCCCTCATTAGGGGTGCACATGATTTGGATTTGTTTGGATTTTGATAAAATTGTAACTGAACCAAACATGATCAATTCTACAAATTAGGAATCGAACCAGTCCAATTACCCTATAGAACCAAACCAATCCAAACCAACTTTAGTTCGGATTGATTCTCGATTCTTATACTTTTAAAATAGAAAAACTAATATTTTTTCTTCCAAAAGAGGAATCCTTTGGATTAGATAAAAAAATAATGCCTATTTTTAAAATGAAAATAATTTTATAATTAAATTTTGACTGAAATCTGTATGAATTGAAAATTAGAGGAAACTCAATGAGATTAAAAAAATTATAATTTAAAATTGGTATTTTGGATGGATTAGTGATGAAACTAATCCATAAATGGTAAATAAATAAATCCAAGTCTAGGTTCATATAGTATATTTCATCTAACAAATACGACATATAGGTTTTCGTAAAAAAACGAAGAATCAAACTCTTTGAAAAAGTTTTTCCATAAATAGGTTAATCCATTTGAAAGTTGAGAGAGAGATTTGTGTACATTTTTTTTACGAGTTTTTATTAGGAAAAAAAAACAAAAGAGATGAAGTTGAAGACTTTATTGAGTTACCTCTTTATAATATACTAACACAATTGAGAGAGATAGAGAGATAGGTTACCTCTTCATTTTCCAACGAGGTGGTGACTGGCGAAATGAGGGAGATGAATGACAGTTTGATTTTCTTCAAACTTGAAAAAAAGAGAAATAAAAAATAGAATAACAAAATTACAATAGATACGACAGTTTTATTTATATATATATATATTATAATAGATACTACGGATTTGTTTGGTTCTATTATATCCCTAATCTGGAATCTTATCAAATCAGTCAAATTTTTTTTAACAATTCGCACCCGAATCAAATCATGCTCATTTCGAACCGAACCAATCCAATCCAAAAAACTTCGGATTGGTTCGGTACTCGAATTTACCCAAATCTATTATGCACCCGAACCACCCATGTCCTATATAGGTTGGTTGGGGTCAATACCAATGTAACATTGGGCGTCTTGGAAGTAAAGGGGAGAGAGAGAGAGAGATGGCCAAAACTAAGATGCTCTCCCTCACAGTTCTATGGCTTCTGGTCTTGTTTGGAACCCTAGCTCTCATTCAGGTATAATTTCTCTCCCTCATTCTCAAGTTCTAGATTTACTTCATGTAGTGTTCTGTAGAGTCGATCCATCCATAAAAAAACACCAAAATTGTTCTCTTTAAGGTTTTATAAAGGTAATCTAGTAATAAAAATCGAATTTTTATTATCTTAAGGATCTCTACTATCCTTGTAACGATCTCTCCGATCCCCATGTTTTTTCTTTATTGGAGATTGATTTTGTTCCCAGAATCGGTTGGGCGATGCATGGTCTTCATCACATTTAAACAAGATTGAAAGCGAGCTCAATCAGGTGAGGTGAATTACCTCCTAAAGGGCTCGCTTTTAGTTCCTCATTTGAGGTTCAAATGTTTAATCATCTTGTACCAATCACTAATTTTAGATAAATAAATATACCCTTTTTCCTCTATATGAGTATTTGTTAAAATTTCTCTGAAATTGGTTGTAATTAGCAATTAAGTTGTGGTGTTGAATCGGTGAGACTGAGAATCTGAATTGGAAGTTATAAGGAGATTTGGTTGTTGTTTTGTGATTTATGGATCGGTGATTTGTTTTTCAGGCCGAGAAGTCAGAGGGGAAATCGAAGGAAGTTACACATAAAGTGTACTTTGATGTAGAAATTGGTGGAAAACCGGCTGGTATGATTTGCTTAATTTTTTAGGTTAAAAATTTCTCAAGGGAATTTGAAACACAATCTGTTAACAGACCTTCAAAAGTTAAGTGAATTTGGTTATTAATGTAGAATGTTATATGATCTGACCAATATGCCAAAACCATCTGTGTGTTTATGGTGTGGAAATTGAAGCCCTTATATCTTTGGGGTCGTAATTCATCATCACACTCCACAGGTAACGTCTGTGGTGGCTTTCACTGTGATACACTTCTTGGGTCTTCAAGGAGTCAGGTTGCCCATTCTATGAGTGCCCTCTTTGTCCACTATGTGGATGCTTTAACTCTTATACCGTTATTTTTTGGGTCCCCAGGTTTGTACCTGAGCCATGGTACTACTGGCTTTGATACCAAATGATAGGAACCCAACCAATACCCTGGAAAGCACCTTAGGTGTTAATGATGCGAAAAGTTTAAATCTTATCTCTTTTGGGTTGTAATAGTATGGTTTTATATAATCTGCCGTCTCCCGTGGAAACGGTTCTGCTTCTTTTTATTTGATTTTCATTATTTTATGATAGTGAAAGCATTCTACACCACTTGTAATTGAAGGTATTGGCTTGCTTAGTTGGTTAAAATTTGTGAGTGTTGATACCACAATCAGCCTTTACCTACTAATTACTGGCCACTAATCTAGCGTGCCTAGAAAAAAAATATTAATTGTTTATTTTGTTATCTAGTACCCTGTTTTGTTGGGCTTTCGTGTCATCGATGTATGGGCCATAGACCCAAGAATTTCCAATATGGTTGACCGCACGGAATTTACAAACTATTCTTTTTAGTCTCGATGTTGAACAACTGGGAAGAGGACTGTATGCTATGTCTTTTTAATGTTGTTGTGTTATGTGAAACTGTAACTATTAGTGCTTAAATGAGCAATCAGGTTAACAGTTTGTTGCAACTCGATTTATAAAATCTCTTGGACCTTCTTGAAAAGTGGATGGATGTTTCACAGCCCGAGAGTTGAAAACTGACCCTTCTGGCTAGTCTTTCACTAGATGTGGGTCCATGAAATCTCCCCATCTGATATGTATAATGCTTTTTAGTGTGTCACTTTTTGGGTAATCGTTTTTTTTTTGGGTCTGCTTTTAAGTATTGATGGTTTTGTTTCTGATGGGTCATGTTCATGCGATGCTTCTTTAGATTTACACAATGGGTTACCTATTTTTTACCGAAATTGATTATATTTTCCTAGCAACACCTGTCCTTTCCTTCCTCTTTCTCGCTTTGTTTTGTTTTCTTGAAGAAGGCAACGGACCTGTGGCCTGTGGGGACATGATGAGAATTTTTTTGGTCCGTGTTTCTGAATCAACCGTGACTGATAAAACTTTACCAACCTCTGATCTGCCTCAGAGCTATCCATCATACTAGAGTCTTTTTTTCTTCTTTTTTCTCCAATAAAGCACTACTTACTGTTCTTAGACTGATGTTATTCAATTCCACCCATTTATTCATTGTTGACAATTTTTAAATTAAAACAATTAAACTGTTACCTTTTCTATAAAAGTTGTGATTTCTTAGAATGTTACTTTACATCTTGATAGCTTATCATCACGGTCTGTTTGTTTACAGGTCGTATTGTTATGGGCCTTTTCGGTAAAACAGTTCCTAAAACCGCAGGTACATTAGTGTCTACAACTACATTGTAGAAAAATTGGATTAATTGTCCGCTATTTTGAGGTTAGTACTTTGTGTCTAAGCGGTCTAATTATTTTTTTCTTTTCTTTTCTTTCTTGTACAGAAAATTTCCGAGCACTCTGTACCGGTATGCCACATTTCTCTCCTATCCCTACCATACTTTGTTTTCTTAAAGCTGATCAATTATGAAATATTTCTTTGCTGTGCAGGGGAGAAAGGTACTGGAAAGAGTGGGAAACCTCTCCACTACAAGGGAAGCTCATTCCATAGGATTATTCCCAGCTTTATGATCCAGGGAGGTGATTTTACACTTGGAGATGGAAGAGGTGGAGAGTCAATCTATGGAGAGAAGTTTGCTGATGAGAATTTCACACTGAAGCACACTGGACCAGGTAAGCTTGTAACTTGTGTGATGTTGCTGGATATCTCCAACTTTCAATGAACTATTCCAAATATACAGCAAACGAATGTGTACAAAAGACTATTGAGTTAAAATCCGCTTAATAACCGTAGACAGTTTGATCAGCTGAATATATGTTTTTTTTCTGATCCCAGGGCATTTGTCAATGGCGAATGCTGGTCCGGACACCAATGGTTCACAATTCTTCATCACAACTGTTACTACTAGCTGGTAACTATGGGTTCTATCCTGCCATTTTCTGATATTTATTTATTTTGTTAGTGTGGCCGCTTGATAATCACATTCTAGAAGCCCCCCCTCCTTTTTTATCCCCTTATCATGGGCATCCCCACCCTTCGAGTGAGACTTATCCCATGGTCACATGCACACCCCTGGGAAAGTCTTATGTGAAACTGGTTGAGTCGAGGGTCAGCCAGACCCCGGAGGGTGGCCTCAAGGAACTCATTGCTTTGTGGGGTTTCAAACACTTGACCTACCTTTCTTGAGGAAACTTATCAAGGCTCGGCTTATACAAAATCTGAAATTTAGCGTGTTTGGGTCCTTGGAGTGGATCCTAATAAAAAATAGGTCGAATATGGTTTGATGTACCACGATCCAAGTCGGATCTGTGTCAGATATGGATCCATCCATATATCTGCCTGGTTCTGAATAATATATTGCTTTAAAAGTTATATTTTTAGGTTTTGCAAAATATCTTTTTCTACTAGTTTAATATAACATAAATTCTTATAAAGAAAATGAATATATTGGTAAAATAGAATAGTATGGCAATTAACTAGCAAGTATATGAGAAAAAATGTTGAATCATTCGAAAATATCCTACCCGAATCAAGTTATACGGCTGGGTCGGATCCGGATCAAGTGAAATCAATATGATTTGGATATGGTTTATCTAGTAGGATCCGAGTCGGATTCCGGTCCAGGTAAATACATTCAGATCTTAATATGATCCGAGCTGAATCCAGCCCATTTTAAGCTCCACACTCTGGGGGAAAGTACCCATCATTGTCCTGCCAAGGTGATGTAGCTCAAACATTAACTGGTTCGGATGCTCATAATTCATAACCCACCCTGAACCATGTAAATCTATGTATGAGTTCAAAACCAACCATTCAAATGAACACTATAGACCAGATGGTTATGATCATCCATGTAAGATTTTTTTTGAATAGGAGATCATCTACATGGGGTCCACGGAATGGTGGGTGCTGCAGCCCATATGCCAAGTGACCATAGTTGTAATCAATGACATTCAGATGGTAAGATTTTGAAGCTTTCCAATTCATTTTGCACGCATTTTTGGATCTTGTTTCAGGTTGGATGGCAGACATGTTGTATTCGGAGAGGTTATCTCTGGGATGGATGTTGTTTACAAAATTGAAGCTGAAGGGAAACAAAGTGGCACACCCAAAAGCAAAGTTGTCATTGCAGACAGCGGCGAGCTTCCCTTGTGATCAACCCTCTTTTTTTTTTTCAGAACAAAATCATCTCAGCAGACACATCCCATCACGAGTAATAGCTATCTTTCTTGTTTTGTTGTTTATGCTACTACTGCATCTTTTCATCACAAACTGTATTGAACATGGATAGTAGATTATAGTTATAAAATCATGAATATGTCTTAGAACTGGCCAAACAACACTGCAATTTTTGTGGTATCCTGTGATGCATGTTTTCACACATTGTGTGAGTCCTGCGTTCCAAGTTGAATGTGATACCATGATGACTTAGCCATGTCTAATTGAGAAATAAAATGGTACTTTACATTCCCACTGCTTTGTTGAAATATGTGAACTTTAATTATAGGATCAGGTAAGGTGTCCCATTCCTATTCTTCCTATTCTAAGAATAGGAACGATATCTATGTAGCGCATGTTTTGAAGCTCGATGTGTTTAATGTCCAAGAAAACTGTGCCATGTTGACTGATAATATGGAACAAGGCAAGCTTTCATCACATGGCTGGCAATAAAGGAAGGTTGCTCTTGATTGAGAACCTAATTAAGTGGGTTAATTATTCCTTCCAACCATTATTTACAGTCCTTCTCAGCCGGGGTTTGCTGGAGTAAGCTGCCTCTTGGGGTTGTAAAAATTAATATCGATGAATCCATATCGTCAAGCTGTGTGGGATTTTAAGGGAGAGATTAACTATTTGAATCTTCAGGCAAAATAAACTTGGGGAAAATTGAACATATTGAAAATGGCAAATTTGTTGTTTAAAAGTGACAAAATCCAATCTCGTTGTTAATCAAAATCTAACTATTGATCCAGACGTCTTTTTTGGCTATTATTATACATACATTTCTGATGTCTCACAAAAGATCTATTCAGTGATTGGTGAGAGACTAGATGAATCTTTATGAGATACCCAAAATGTATATATAATAATAATTAAAAATATATATTGATAAAAAAATTAGGTTTTAACTAATATATAGGGTTAGATTTTCTCGTTTTCGGTAAAAGAAAAGAAAAGAAAAAGAACAAAAAAACAAATTTGTCAAATTTTAAAAGCAAATTTGCTAATTTCTTTAGTTTCAAGCGGCAAATTCATTGTATTTTTTCAAAGGGGAAATCCAACTTAGATCTTAGTTAGAGCATCACTTTTAATTTGGACATCCATTTGACCGTCATTATATATTTATTTTAGGTGTATTGCAAAGATTTATTTAATGGCATATTCATAACTTTTCTAGAGACGTGAATTTGTTGTTTTTAATCAAATATTTTAGTGAATTCATCACAAAATAGATTTTTGTGAGATACACAAAATAAAATGAATGTATATATATAAGGGCGGTTCAACAGCCCTAAAGTTTGCCAAACATCTTGCCAAACATTTTTCAAAACATGGGTTAGAACCTTTGGAATGAGCTGATTTTTTGTGAGGATGATCTCTATGATGAGGAGATCATTCTCACCAAAAATCAGTCTATTCCAAAACTTCTAACCCCATCAAAAGTGATTTACAAAAAATGTTTGGCAAGATGTTTGACAAAGTTTAGGGCTACTGAACGGCTCCCATATATATATATATATATATATATATATATATATATATATTATATGGGAAATGTTCAGCACCCAACCATTTTTGTCCAACATGGCTTAGAAGTTTTGAAATGGGCTAATTTTGGGTGAGGATGATCTCTACGAATAGAAGATCATCCTCACTAAAAATCAGCTCATTCCAAAACTTCTAACCTCATGTTTACAAGTTAAAAAATTGTGGATCGTCCAATTTTTGTAAAACATTTTTGATGGGGTTAGAAGTTTTGGAATGGGCTGATTTTTGGTGAGGATGATTTCCTAAAAACTTCTAACCCATGTAAGACAAAAATGGTTGGGTGCCGAACGGGACCCCATATATATATATATATATATATATATATATATATATATATATATATATGGGCACTCACATCAAAATTTATACCCTGATTAATATCAGGGGATAGATTTCGCCACCAGACGAACATTGACCAATGGTCATCATCACAAATTGTCGAAATGTATTATACTACCCATGGAAAAACTCCACTAAGAGAGTATTTAGAGTACTTAAATTTTTTTCTTAAGGTAAAGAGGAATTTAGTTGAAAATTTTTTCTAAGTTGTTACCCAAAATTAGGATGCACTAGGTAGGAAAATCCTATGATGGAGTTTATTGAGTAAATTCCTCTAAAGGTAAAACAAGTGAGGAGTGTTTTTCATAAAATGGTATGTTTAAATCCCTATTTGATGTGTTATAATAATTTTAGGAAAATGCTGAAGTGACAACACTAACTTGTCGCATTCATAAACTATTTTGATTTTATTTTTATTCAAAATATCACCTGAAACAAGACTTTTTTTCATATTTGGAATATGGTGAACTTTAATTAAAGTGATCACCTTTTCGAAAGTGAATTTGAGATCCACAATCCCTATTCTAACAACCTTTGCCATAACTGAGGTGCCAAGTTGGACTACGCCTTAATTCATTGCTTCATAATAAGTAAATACATTTCTATCGTTGGAAACATGAATAATTGCTCTACTGTAATTATTTGTTTGTATGTTAATGACATGCTTATTTTTTGTAATGATAAAAAATGCATAATTGAAAAAAATTATTTTTGTCTTCTAATTTCAAGATGACAGATATGGGAGTAGCGGATGTAATTCTAGGAATTAAGTTAGTAAGAACTAATAATGGTATATCATTAATTCAATCTCATTATATTAAAAATTTTCTTAGAAAATACAATCATTTTGAATGCAAATTTATTTCTACCCCTTATGATCCTAACAATAAGTTAGTAAAGAATACTAGAAGGTGTATTTCCCAACTAGATTATGTTAGGATAATTGGCAATCTCAAGTATACTATGCATTGTACTGTTCCAAACATTGCATATGTTGTAGGAAAACTAAGTAGATATACTAGTAACCTTGGTTAGGAACAATATGATGCAATATTTCGAGTTTTGAAATATCTAAGAGGGATTGTTAATTATGCCTTAGAATATAATGATTTTCCTATTGTAATAGAAGGGTACATCGATGCTAGTTGGAACAAGGATAGTGAATAATCAAAGTCTACGATTGGTTGGATTTTCACTATGGCAAGTGGTGCAATTTTATGGGGATCAAAAAAGCAAAATTGCATTACTCACTCTACTATTGAGGTTGTGTTCATTGCACTTGCTGCAACATGTAATGAGACAAATGGCTTAGGAACTTAATGTTAGACTTGCCTTTAGTTAATAAGCCAATTCCTACATTTAACATTTATTGTGATAGTGAAACTACTTTAAAGAGAGCTAACAATAAGACGAACAATGGTAAGAATCGATTGGGCGCATTGGACATTTTAGAGGCGCACTTTGTACTTCACACACGCAACATCATAATGAGCATGGATGAGCTATTTCCCATTTGCTAAGTGTACCATCAAGGTTCGATATTGATCGTTGGATAGACAACCAGGTTGATTTATGGTTTAGAGTTGTTGATCGTGGTCAAGACAATGGATAAATATGGTTTGACCATGCAAAGACTTGTCAATAGGTATGACCGTAAGTCAAATAGAGTTGACCATGGGTCAACAAGATTTCTGTAACTGTGGGTATCAATTTCTGAAGGGTGTGATTATCTAATAGGAATCCTTAACAGTCATGGTGTCTATTCAAAAAAACGCAATCACTCTACAAGTTCAAATTTTAAAACCTTTTAAATACATTGAAAAATCACAAATTTCTTGTATTTTTTAAATTTCTCTCTCCTTTTCTTGAGCATGATTTCTTAGTATTTGGATCGTTTCCTACTAGTGCAAAAATAGTGAGAGATAATAGAGCGATTGGGCTTCATTGTATCCTGGGAACATGTTTGTTAGAACCTTTTTTTCCATTCTCGATTTAAATTCGGAGGGGACAAATAACGTTTAAAGAAAGTGTCGTTACAATGTGCCTGGAAGAACAATCAATCTTATTTTATTGCTTTCATATAATTTTTCCATAAGAGTGGTGGGAAACCAACCTTATAGCAGTGATAAAATGCTTTTAAAATAGATATTATAACTGTGCATGGTTATGTTACGGGTTAAAATGGAGAGACTGAGAACATACTGTTTGATTTTTATTAAGCCAAGGAATTGGCGAGGAAATTCAAGTTCATGAGAAGATGGGAGGTGAAAATCCTTACCGACAAATGAAGGAGACAAAAGGCACTACTTTGTGCCCTAATTACAATTGATGTGACATTAAAGGAAAATTTAGTTGACCTTAGATTTGGCTTGTTTAATTACTGGTTAGGCCAGGTCAAGGGTTTTATTTATTTATTTATTGGTTGTAGCCCGGGGAGTATCGCTACCTTTGGTGAGACTAATCTCCTTGGGACGCACATACCATCCTACCATGTCACGAGTTACAACATTTAAATAGCCACATTTCTCTGGAGGGGCATATAGAGATTCAAAGTCATGACTCGAGGAGCACACCCAATCACTACTTACCATCTCGGCTAACCCTCATGTGGGTGGTCAAGCTTATTTAACAATAGGGTTAGGCTTGTCCGAGTTTATTGATTTGACCTCCCAATTGAAGAGTCTACTCTTGCTGGCCCAAGACTTTATAGGAAAGCGTTTTTTTAAACGTGGTATCCCCGTTGATAACAGACCATATCATAATTGGGTTTTGCCAGCCATATTCGACAGTACTAATCCATGATTGCACGCACCAACCCACACAATACGTGCAACATTTTATCCAAGAGGTTGCACCCAGTTTCGAACTCACGAACAAGAGCACACTCTCTTCACTATGTCTTGCTGCTAAGCCACACTCCTGGTGAGTGTTTATAGGAAAGTGTCTTCTAAACCACTCGACAAGAGAGAAGGGGTCAATGTATTTGCATGATCTCTGCTGATTTGAGCCTAACTTACCCTCAGGCAATATTGGGGGTGTCAACAATTCAATTCCACATATACCCATAAGCGAAACAAAATAAAATGCCAACTCTGATTTTTATCAGTTCTGATTTCAGTTATGAAACCCTTGGAATCAAATTAGACCCTGCAATACTCGAGACTCATCGGTTACCCTATAAGATATTATTTTTAAAGTAAAATGAAACAGGGTTAATTAATATTTAACTAGACTATTTGAAATTCTTAAAAATAAGTTACAAAATAAACACAAATCCATTAGTTAGGTATTAATCCATTACCTGTCGAAAGACCCAATTCTTATATCAGGTTCATGAGATGGCTACCACTACCAAATCGAAATGATCATGTCCAAGATCATGGATTCAAAACCGATTAATTGATTCCATGTAATTGGGTAATTGAGTACCAATTGACACCTTTAGGTTTTATATATATATGGGAGCGGTTCGGCAGCCCTAAAGTTTGCCAAGTTTTGTGCCAAACATTTTTTGTAAATCGCTTTTGATGGGATTAGAAGTTTTAGAATAGGCTGATTTTTTGTGAGGATGATCTCTATAGTGAAGAGATCATCCTCACAAAAAATCAACTAATTTTGAAACTTCTAACCCTAGTTTACAAGTTGAAGAATCGTGGACCGTCCAATTTTTGTAAATCACTTTTGATGGGGTTAGAAGTTTTGGAATAGGCTGATTTTTGGTGAGGATGATCTCCTCATCATAGAGATCATCCTCACAAAAAATCAGCTCATTTCAAAGCTTGTAACCCATATTTTGAAAAATGTTTGGCACCAAACTTGGCAAACTTTAGGGCTGCTTAGCTGTCCCCTACATATATATATATATATATATATATATATATATATATGGGTCCCGTTCAGCAACAAACATTTTTCAAAACATGGGTTAGAGGTTTTGGAATGGGCTGATTTTTGGTGAGGATGATCTCTACGGTGAGGAGATCATCCTCATCAAAAATCAGCCCATTCCAAAACTTCTAGCCCCAGTTTACAAGTTGAAAAATCGTGAACTGTCCATTTATTGTAAACCATTTTTGATGGGGTTAGAAGTTTTGGAATGGGCTGATTTTTGGTGATGATGATCTCCTCACTGTGGAGATCATCATCACCAAAAATCAGCTCATTCCAAAACCTCTAACCCATGTTTTGAAAAATGTTTTGCCAAAATGTTTGTCAAAATGTTTGTTGCTGAACATTTCCCTATATATATATAGGTCCCGTTCAGCAACAAACATTTTGACAAACTTTTTGGCAAAACATTTTTCAAAACATGGGTTAGAGGTTTTAGAATGGACTGATTTTTGGTGAGGATGATCTCTATGGTGAGGAGATCGTCCTTACCAAAAATCAGCCCATTCCAAAACTTCTAACCCATGTTTACAACTTCAAAAATCGTGGACCGTCCATTTTTTGTAAACCATTTTTGATGGGGTTAGAAGTTTTGGAATGAGCTGATTTTTGGTGATGATGATCTCCTTACCGTAGAGATCATTCTCACCAAAAATCAGCCCATTCCAAAACCTCTAACCTATGTTTTGCCAAAATGTTTGTTGCTGAACATTTCCCTATATATATATATAGAGAGAGAGTTAGGATCAAGGTACATATGAAAAACCAATGTAGCATTAATAAATTTTCAAAATATGGGTTAGAAGTTTCGGATTGAGCTGATTTTTTGTGAGGATGATCTCTATGATGGGAAGATGATCTGAAAAAAAAAAAATTAGTCCAATCTGAAACTTCTAACCCCATTAAAAGTGATTTAGAATGTGGACCGTTGATTTTTTGTCAATAATTTATAAATCACTTTTGATGGATTTAGAAGTTTCAGATTGAGCTGATTTTTTGTGAAGATAGTCTTCTCATTATAGTGATCATCCTCGCAAAAATCAGCTCAATCCAAAACCTCTGACCCATATTTTGAAAAACCATTGTTTTTACATATGTCCTTTGAACCACTCTCATAATATATATAGGGTCATGTTCAAAGGCCATATGAGAAAACATATGTAAAAACAATGTAATATTAATAAAATTTTAAAATATGTGTTAGAAATTTCGTATTGAGCTGATTTTTTTTAGGATGATCTCTATGATGGGAAGATCATTCGAAAAAAAAAAATCAGTCCAATCTGAAACTTCTAACTCGATTAAAAGTGATTTAGAATGTGGATCGTTGATTTTTTGTTACTAATTTGTAAATCACTTTTGATGGATTTAGAAGTTTCTGATTGAGCTGGTTTTTTGTAAGGATGATCTTTTCATCATAGTGACCATCCTTGCAAAAAATCAGCTCAATCCAAAACATCTAACCCTTATTTTGAAAACCATTGTTTTTTCATATGTTTTTACATATGGCCCTTGAACTGCCCCCATATATATATATAGGGTGCCTTTCAGCAACAAACATTTTGGCAAAACATTTTTCAAAACATGGGTTAGAGGTTTTGGACCAAGGAGATCATCCTCACCAAAAATCAGCCCATTTCAAAATTTCTAGCCCCATGTTTACAAGTTGAAAAATCGTGGACCGTCCATTTTTTGTAAACCATTTTTGATGAGTTAGAGGTTTTGGAATGGGCTGATTTTTGGTGATGATGATCTACTCACCGTAGAGATCATCCTCACCAAAAATCAGCCCATTCCAAAACCTCTAGCCCATGTTTTGAAAAATGTTTTGCCAAAATGTTTGTTGAACATTTCCCATATATATATATATATATATATTTTTGATGACGTTCTTTGATGTGATGCTTGATGTCCATGCAGACGTGCCCTCGATCACCCGTAAATTATATTGTTAATATTAAGAGTTACAATAAAATTTAAAATATAATAAAAAGTAAATGTGTACATTTCTTTAAGGAAAACTGTGTAATTTACTATAGTTTTTTAGTAATATAAATAGATCTCACATTAGGGTTTTTTCGCATTCTTAATGTCCTCACTTTCTCTTCAACACCTGAAAAAATAAAATAGCAAAACAACTCTTCAACCACCAAGATTCAGCCATTGTCGCCTGCAACAATCATTTTCCTTCCCACCCACTCTCTCCCTTTTTTTTATAGAGAAATTTTGATTCAATTATATATATTAGCAATTCTTTAATTGAGATGTATAGAAATTCTTTAATTGTTTTCTGTGGGTCGTTTGAGGTCGAGGGCACCTTTATTTATTAATTATTATTATTATATATAAACCTCAAAGCCCACTGGACACCTCATTCAATTGTCATAGCTTTGCTCATTAAATAGGAAAACATAGAAAATATAAGGACTTCTCCAACGATTACAAAACCCATTAACCTTTCATAAAATGTTACAACGGAATGATTAATGACTTTTTTTTAATGGTTAGATTAATGACTCTTTTTTATTTATAGGTAGATTAGAAAACTTTTTATTTAAAGGGTTGGGATCCGTTAACTCCTAAGAATGAGTCATGAAAAAAACATATGATCCTAACCCTTTAAACACAAAATCCAATGGTTGAGATTTCTGAGTATCTTGATTACTTAAATCTCGGAGATACTTATCTTAAGGATAAATCTCAACCATTAGATTTTGCATTTAAAGGGTTGAGATCATGTATTTTTTTCATAGGTCATTCTCAGGAGTTAAGGGATCCTAACTCTATAAAAAAAATTCCATGTTCATTGTTTATTTATTTATTAAATAAAATATATTACTTTAAAACAGATTTGTAGAATATTGGCAAGTCATTAGACCAAATTTAACCAAACCAAACCAATCTTAATTTGGTTTGATATTTCGGTTATATGGGAAATTTGTTTAAGTTATAGTTCTTATTTAATGGAATCGACCTATGTTAGTGTAGTTCAAATTTGGTCCCTAACTGAATAATCATACGCATATGATTATATTAAATCATCCAAGTAGGTGTTATCAGGGGTGGAACCATGATTTTCCTATGGTGGGGCAAACTATGGTTAGTTGTATAGTGAAGATGAATTGTTTTAGGGAAAAATTGAGATGTTTTTAGTTAGAAGTTGAAGAAAATGATATTTAGGTCATTTCCAATTAACATCTGGGAAGTCCCGGTCAAAGAGGCAATGTCATCAACAAAAAATTGAAGAGGTGAGGGAGTGGGGATAAATGGGGCATGTTATTCATATTTTCAAATAAAAGTTTAGTCTCACGTTGAGGCTCTCCGTCAAACAGACGGTTGAGATGATATAGGTT
Source organism: Akebia trifoliata (assembly GCF_017979445.1). Lineage (NCBI taxonomy): Eukaryota > Viridiplantae > Streptophyta > Magnoliopsida > Ranunculales > Lardizabalaceae > Akebia > Akebia trifoliata. The sequence continues at coordinate 8,097,340 of NC_141387.1, forward strand.
TTCAAGAACAATGTACTCCTAGAAAGAAAAATTGTATTGGTTCCTAGGCGATCAATATTGATTTTTAGGAAATATTCATTATTCATTTTATCTCAATTGTTTGTTTGATGGAGGAGTTGAAATCTAGTGTTTTCAAAAATAATAAAATAAAAAATGAAAGTAATGTAATTGTCCATAAGTAGATTTGTGGCTTATAATCCAAGACATTGGATGCATTTTTGGATGTCTGGTTCGATTCAAATTATCCAACTAATTAAAAAAGTATTCTAGTGAAGGTTATAAAACATTAATAAGATAGAGACAGGGCGGAACCAGGATTTTCCTATTGTGGGGGCAAACTATGTTTAGTTATATAGTGAAGATGAATGATTTTAGGGAGAAATTAAGAGGTTGTTAGTTAGAAATTGAAAAAAATGATATTTAAGTCATTTCCAATTAATATTTGAGAAGTCCCCGTCAAGAAGTAATGTCATTGACAAAAAATAGAAGAGATGAGGGAATGGGGACAAGTGGGGCATGTAATTAGTTGAAAATATAGAGTTGTCTCAAAGTTTTGTGGGGGCAAAAATTGGAATGAGGTGAGGGTGTGGGGGCAAATGGGGAGCGAGGTGAGGGAATGGGGATAAATGGGGTATCTAATTAGTTGAAAATATAGGGGTATCTTAAAGTTCTGTGGGGGCAAAAATTGGAGGGAGGTGAGAGTGTGGGAACAGATGGGGAGAGAGGTGAGGGAGTGAGGACAAATGGGGCATGTAATTAGTTGAAAATATAGGGGTCTCTGAAAGTTTTGTGGGGGCAATTGCCCCCACCAGTTCCTTACTAGCTCTGCCCCTGGGTGTCATCTCTCGATCTTTATCTCTCTCTCTCTCGACAAACTAAGGTTTCTCTATATATGCCTTCAAGAGAATGAGATTCTTTCACCGTTCCAAGGTTTGGAGTTTTTGTGAAGAAACTAAAATTAAAACTAGTAAAAGTGAATTATTCTAAACTAAGAAGAAATTCTCAATGACAAGATGGAACGAGAAATAGGAGAAAAAATTCATGGTCTACATAGTCGTTATTCGACTTAGCTCTTATCATAAGCTAGTCAAAAATACTTATAACTTACTTTACTATTCTTTCTTTAGTCAATGGAAGACTAAATTTCTTATAATAAAGTACAAAAAATGAAAATCCCTCCCCTCCCCTCCTCCTCCTCCATAATCTCTTGACGTTGCATGTGCTAGAACAGATGTGCAAAGAAAAAAAATCTATAATTCTAACACATGCCACATCAAGAGAATATGAGGGAGTATGTTAGGGGAGAGTCAAAATCATTATTCTTTAAGAATTTATTGATGAAATAATACATAAATCTTCTGATCCTACTTAATAGACGACACATAATAGGTATATGTGGGAACTACAATCAGGAAGACTTATATTACTACACCAACTTTTTATTTATTTATAAATTACTCATTGTATCGTGGTGAAACACAAACGAATTTTTATCATAGCCGAGTCAACTCAACCAATTGATTCAAATGTGTATCAATATCAAATTCAATCCAAGTCTGTCTATTTGAGTTTTGTGTCAACTAAACGTGTTTTAAATCATAAATTGAAATGTATTTTTTTGGGGGTCAAAGGCTGCTTGTAAACTAGCTTTGAACGTCAATTATGTTAGGTAAGATGTGTAAAAATTAAAATACGTGTGAAGTTAGCTACTTGATTGGTTCTCCCATCGATCTCGACAAAAAAGCCGCCAGAGCAGATAGAAGGATGACACACGTGTGATTCACATATAACCCCATATTTTTTTTATAGACTTTTCTAACCTCCAATGACTCTGGAGATGAGCTAAACAAGTTTTGTTTATTTAGACATGCCAACCAAACACCTTTTTCTATTTGAAAAATGCTAAGCTGACATATAAAGACACTTAAAAAGACAAGTATTTAAATAACAATTTTTTTAATTTGTATCTAGAGGAACGACTCTACCTGTTTTTATATTACAAGTTGCGTTTTGATAACTCTGCTCCATTACCAGAGTTAAATCACATACTTTTAGTGTATTGATTTGAGAAAAAAAAAAAAGGAACTAGCCACCAATTAGGTTTCCACACATGGCCAAGGGCGGAGCTAGTAAGGAGTTGGTGGGGGCAATTGGCCCTACAAAACTTTCAGAGACCCCTACATTTTCAACTAATTACATGCCCCATTTGTCCCCATTCCCTCACCTTGCTCTCCATATACCCCCACACCCTCATTTCCCTCCAATTTTTGCCCCCTAAAACTTTGAGACAACTTTATATTTTCAACTAATTACATGCCCCATTTGTTCCCACTCCCTCACCTTTTCATTTTTTTGTTAATGACATTGCCTCTTGACAAGAACTTCTCAAATATTAATTGGAAATGACCTAAATATCATTTTCTTCAATTTCTAATTAAAAATCTCTTAATTTCTCCTTAAAATCATTCATCTTTATTATATAACTAAACATAGTTTGCCCCCACTACAGGAAAATTCTGGCTCCGCCCTGTCTCTATCTTATTAATGTTTTATAAGCTTCACCAGAATACTTTTTTAATTAGTTGGATAATTTGAATCGAACCAGACATTCAAAAATGCATCCAATGCCTTGGATTATAAGCCACAAATCCGCTTATGGACAATTACATTACTTTCATTTTTTATTTTATTATTTTTAAAAACACTAGATTCCAACTCTTCCATCAAACAACCAATTGAGATAAGAAGAATAACGAATATTTTCTAAAAATCAATACTGATCGCCTAGGAACCAATACAATTTTTTTTTTTTTCTAAGGGTATATTTTTTTTGAAAACCTATATCATCTCAACTGTCTATTTGACAGAGAGCCTCAACGTGAGGCTAAACTTTTATTTGAAAATATGAATAGCATGTCCTATTTGTCCCCACTCCCTCACCTCTTCAATTTTTTGTTGATGACATTGCCTTTTTAACTGGGACTTCCCAAATGTTAATTGGAAATGACTTAAGTATCATTTTCTTCAACTTCTAACTAAAAACCTCTTAATTTCTCCCTAAAACAATTCATCTTCACTATGCAACTAACCATAGTTTGCCCCCATCACAGGAAAATCTTGGCTCCACCCCTACACATGGCATAGTCTCATTGCACATGGTCATACAACTAAATAATAGTTTTAAAATTCTTCGAGTTGACTCAAAACTTAAACTCAATACCTAAACTTGATGGAACCAAATCATATAATGAACTTGGCAAATCATCAATCAACTCGGCCGAATGAGCTTGGGATCATGCTAGAAGTAGTGAGACTCATTGAACTCATGTTGTGACATCCAACACCAAATCCAATGCCACAAGGATGTAGAGGACAAAATTCTATGAACCTTGAATTTTTTTTAAAAAAAAAAATTAATTTTCACCGTCCAATTTTAATTTTAAATTTGGGAGTTCGATAGCCTTCCATTTTCAACAGCTTAGATCAAGCACAAAAAATATTTTGCTTTTTAATTCTTTTTTGGATATGAGGTTTTTCATGATATATAGAGGGCTATAATGTTGGATTGCCAACTGTTAATCTATTTGAGCTCAACAACCCTTAGTAAGATTTGAAATCTTTACCAACGAGTGTTGGGTGCAGTGGCCAAGGCATCCCTAAAAAATGGAGAGGTCTCGAGTTCAAACCCTCTTATTAGTCTCCCATAAAGATTTATCCCTACTTACTTGGTAACGTGTAGTTTGTTGGGTATTGCATGTACCAAAAGAATTTGGACGATATATGATGCTCTAAGAGGCTAGTTGCCTCACCTTTGTTAGATGGACTTACGGGTCCGGAACCTTAGTCATCAAAAAAAAAAAGTTAAAAAGAAATCTCACTAGATTAGTAAAAAAAAAGTGTTTTTCAATCTCTCTACATACAACTATATATTACAATGCCCAAATCTTGTCCATCTTATAAGATTTGACGACAAACTACAATGTCTTAAAAAATTGTCAACAACCGAACGATGTTATAAAAAAACATTTTTCGACTCTTTTTTTTCATACGCTTTTTGTACACTGTTACAGAACCAAAAATATTTTTCTTTGAGTATCCTGAAGTAAAGGATGTACGATTCTATAATGGAATCGTACAAATAGATATGAAAAAAGAGACTCCGATTATCACGACTCTATCTAGAAATATATATTATTCAATTCATTTGAGTTGACTCATGAATCATTGATTTGACTCGATGAACATTCCAGTTGAGTTTTCAAATTTTAAAACATAATGGATCCAACCCCCCTCATAATCCGTATTGATATAAGTGCATCAACAGATAAAAAAAGCACAAATAATTAGGATCCATTGATGGAACAACGGCCTACACTAAACAGATAGTTTGCAATCTACCTAATATTTCCCTTAAATTATCATCTTAAATTAAATAAAATAAATTAAATATAAACTACCTTTGTTATTTCAAATATAAAAGTAAGAATAGAGACCTTGACTTGTGCACCCATCTTTTAAGCTCCATATCCTTCAACTTGAATCAAACCAATTTTTAATTTCTTCTCTATCTTTCTCTTCTCTTCTCTTCCTCCCCTCTCTATCTCTGTAAACAGGAAGAGATCCTAACAACATGGTGAAATTCAAAATTTTCTTATTGGTTGTTCTCTTCCTAGTCCTAGTTAATATTCATGTGGGCTATAGTCGTTCCATTAGAACAAATTCTTCTAATTTGATTTCTGATGGCATCGATCGTGTCCATGAGCCTCAATTCCTCTCCATCGATCGCCTAACTGCAACAGTGACATGTGAACCAATTTATGGTTTCTTGCCATGCAGTGGAAACATTTTGGGATATATCTTCCTCATTGTGTTGTATCAATACTTGCTGTACCTTGGAGAGTCTTACATCTCGGCTGGGAGTGATCTTATGTTTCAAGAACTCGGGACAGGTATCTTCGGAGCTGGTGCATTTCAGGTCCTCGGCTCGCTTCCAGAGGCCATCTTAGTTTTTGGTAAGATTCATTTTGGCCCAATTTGTTTTTTTAGTTTTGATTATTTTCATCTTAACTTTTAGGGGGAATTGGCTTCCATATATGAATTTTTGGTGTTTTTTTTTTTTTTCAAAAATTACTGAATCAACTATGATTTTTTAAAGTTTTTGTAAAAGGGTATATGCCCATTTTCATAATTATTTACTTTTACCAAAACGGTTCTGTATGTTTTGTCCATACAAGTACAATGCCTATAGATACATAAGAAAACCATTTTCGTATATAAAATGTAATTATTAGATTGGGTATAAGGCTGTTTTCATAAGTATTACGAAAAGATGGTTGATTTCAGTAATTTGGGAAAAATACATAGCTGTTTTAGTAATTTTCTAATAAATCTTTCTCATTTTGATTCATTGAGTTCATCACGGAAACTTTAGCACAAAAGTCGGAACGGGCGACATTATTCTATTTTGGTCAATCATATTGTGTCCCAAGTTATATGTCAAGGTCAGAGCATGTGTATTCATTTTTGAATAATGTCGACCTCAAGATTGTACTTCATATTGCACATCCTAACATAAAGGCGTGTAGGTACCATAGGTGCTTTTCATCAAGTTATAAGTCAAAAAGTGTATGTTTTCCATATCCTTTCACGCCAGGATGTGCAATATGATGTACAATCTTATATGTATATAAAACACAAAATCCAACGACCAACAATTATCCTCAAAATAAGCATCATTAGGATATGATCCAAGATTGGAATGTTGTGTTATTGTTTGAGGCATATTTCTTGAGTTAATGGAATCTGACCCATTCATTAGGATTTCTCATTGGAAAATTTTATATATTTTTTTTTCATTCCAACTTGTTATGCTTGTTGACATGTTATGATCTATATGACAACATATATTTTCTTTTGCACCTTTATATTTGATTTTGGAAAGAAAAACAAAGTTGGGATGGGCTGGGGAAGATGATAGTTTAGAATAAAAAAAAATAAGAAGATTTATTCTAACTACTAAAGTTGTATCCCTTTATTGCAAACAAACATAATATATATACTTGTCAATTAAATTAAAAATTAAGAAATATTTATTTCTTATTAATGTTTTATAAGTTTTACCAGAATATATTTTTTTTTAATTATTTGGATAATTCAAATCGAACCACACATCCAAAAATGCATCCAATGTCTTGGATTATAAGCCACAAATTCTCAAATGGACAATTACATCACTTTCATTTTTTATTTAATTCTTTTTGAAAATGACAGAATCTGTCTCCTCCATCAAATAAATAATTGAGATAAGAGGAATAATGAATATTTCCTAAAAAATAATACTAATCGCTTAGGAACCAATAATTATTATTATTGTTTTTCTAGGGGTACATTTTTCTTGAAAACATGTATCATCTCAACCGTCTAATTGATGAAGAGCCTTGACATGAGACTAAACTTTTATTTGAAATATGAATAACGTGTTCAAATATAATATCATAAGATGGATTACTTGTGGAGTTGGTAAATGACTTACTCCACATGGCTTAGATCCTAACAAATATATAAATAATTCAAAAGGAAGAAAATTATTATATATAAACCATTGATGTCACACCCCCATTACCTATATTACTTGTTTTAAATATGGGGTGCCATGATGCACTAAAAAGTCAATACACCTCCAAAAATTATTTTACTACCTAAATTGCCTTAAAAAAAAAATTTCATACCAAAAATACCCTCAAATTTGGTGTTTTAAATGCATCTTAACATGTAGGGCACATGAAAGTAAGTAAATATTAAAATTATTGTATGATTTCAGTGTTGAATATTCTCATGTTGATTTGCCAAATTGTTGCTTATCTTTTGTTTAATAATTTATTATAGTGTCCAGCTATGTCTTATATTAAGAAATTGACCAACACCAATTGCCATGTGACCATGTGACCAATTGACCAATAATTTTTATCCATGTGTCACTATTTGATTGATAGTGGATGCTTAAATCATCCAGCGACAGGTGACCCAATAAGAACGCGTTTTCCTTTGTCTTATGTTTAAGTTGCGTACGAGAGGAAACATTATTAGGGTCAGCCACTCATGGTCTGCCAGAGTGGCGATCTTATCTTATCCTTAATGTTCAAGCCATCAGTTTTAACTAAAGTCAAGGTCAATGACCTAGGATTATTATTTAATTTTTTTGGAAATTAGGTGAAGGGGTGGGGCCTTGACCTCGGTCTTCTCTTATAAACTAGTGTAAAAACTTTGAAGCAGTCAGTCCACATCAAAGAATTGAAGAAACAATCTTCTGGTCTATCGATTTTGGTTCAGACTTTGATATTGATAATTGATGGAATTAGAATAAACATCATCGAAAATTTTGTTCTTAAACAGTTTCATGCAAGATTCCTATCAATTATGATTTATGATTCTCAATCTTTTCGATTCTAATAAAGTCGATTGTAATCAATTCTAAAAAAAGGTTGAGTTTCGATTACATGGGTAGACATTAGGGGTGCAATTCGGTTGGGTTTGATTCGATTTGTGATTAAATCGGAATCGAATCAACCCAAATCAAACCAAACCAAATTACGGTCGGTTCGATTCCATGGGTTGCCAATATCATATAAACTTAATTGGAAATAACTTATTTTTAATAAAAAAACAAATAATAAACATAAAATATCATATAATAAATCATGACTCCATTCATAAAATAAAACATTAATTTATCCACAAAGAAGTCATTAATTTATGACCTAACTCCTAAAATAATTCATTATAAATGAATATATTTATTTATTATATTAGGTTTGGTTCTAATACAAGCCTTGAATCAGAATCAAACCAAATTGATCGGTTCTCCATTTTCTAAACTCAGAATTGAACCGCAATTTGTTTCAAGCCTTGGTCTGATTCTCGATTTGAACAAGACCAAGTTGCACCCCTAGTATCCATTGCAGGACTAACATCATCCATCGTAAATAATCAAATTTCAATCAAAATGAAATCGTTAGGAGAAATCAATGATACGACATCGATTCAATTCTTATATCTTTAAATTGAGAGAGATCGAGAATACTCACTATTTCTTAGATTTATGGACCCAATTTAAGATATTCATGTTATGAAGTGATGAGATGCCCCTGACCTTTGTCTTTTCTTATGGACAAATACAAATTAATCATAAATCCTTGATTTTTTTTTCCCAAACTAGTCATTTTCAATTTTTTATATATAAGATAATGACGATGACAACAACGATGATAGTGATGTCATTGAGGTGATTTTTCTTTAGTCTAGGAGAGAAGATCAAGGACAAGGGGCATTAAATTAGATTGAGAACATAGTGTGGTATCTTAAATATTCATCAAATTAACCAAAAGTATAAGCCATTAGTTTGAAAACAAAAAGGGCCATTGTGTCTTAAAATTTTGAAGCTGAGATTCAAAGCCTCCATTGAAGAAAAAGTGTCAATTTCCCTAGAATATATGTACCAATCTCACTTATAGTAACTATAATTTTCTCATTTTGGAAAATAGATTGATGGACTTACAGACTAAAGTCACTAAACATCAATGTGCTTCATGACAAGATTCTTGTGTATCTAAGAGAACTTAATTACTATTTATAAATATCCCAACATCTGATCTTAGATTCTATGTTCTTTCTCAGCATCTGGAGTTTATGGAACAATTGAGTCTGCTCAAGGTCAAGTCATGGTTGGAATGGGCATACTTTCTGGATCAACCATTTTGCTTCTAACATTAATTTGGGGATCTTGTGTCCTGTTTGGCAAGTATGATCTTCCAGTGGATTCAACAACCTCCAATGTGAAAGACACCAAAGGGTTCAGCTTAACAGGTTTGTTCAGTTTTCCAAACAATTCTCAATTTTGATGAAGTATGCTTCATGTTTGGTTTAGTTTACAATTATTGAGAAACATCTATAAAATTAGAGAAATAAATGGTTTTGCTTGAAAAGATCGATTATAATACTTTGAGCTACTTATTATTGTAGGTTCAGGTGTTACTACCGATCTCGAGACTAGTTATACTGCAAGGATTATGATTTTTTCGACAATCCCATTTATAATTGCACAATTGCCACATATATTCGGGAGAGCTTCCGGGAGAAGTCCAGCAAGCCTAATCGCTCTCATTATATGCCTTGCAATCATATTTGCTAACACTTTCTATCAGGTAATGTATTTATAGTATTTGATAAATTTACGTTAATATTTTTTCGGAATCGACTAATTGCTTATTATCACCTTAATACCAATTGCACTCCATTATTTACAACAATTTTCCTAAAAGAAAAAAGATTGCACTCCATCATTTTCTTCATCTTCTACAAATTACACTCCATAGTATGATTGTTACGCTGAGAAAAGGTGCCTGCAATTGCGATTTAGACATGCTTTTTTTTTTAAATAATTCAAAAAGTTATATTTTTTAGGTTGATCGCAACCCGCAACTTGCGGTAAGCAAGTAGTTTGTGTAAATGTCTTGTATTTTGTTGGCTCTACACAAAGTTGCGGGGATGCAGGAGGCAATGCCCCCACCGAGGATCCCCTGCCAAGTCTATGAGTGGGGGGTGAAGGGGGCAGCACCTCTGGCCAAATTTTTTTAGGTTTACGAAAAGGGCAATTATATAATATTTTCTTAAGGATTTTCTATTTTTGGGAGATTGATGCATTTTAGTAACTCCTGATTTTTTAAAGAATAATGCTGAAGTGGCTTCAAGATTGTACCTCACATCGCACACCCCGACGTTAAAGTGTATGGGAACCCTAGATGCTTTTCCTTGAGATACAAGTGGAAAAGCATCTATAGTTCCTATCCAGTTTCCCATCAAAATGTGTGATATGAGGTCCAATCTTAAGGTCACTCCAACACCGACTCTTCTTTAAATAGAGATCTTTAGGGTTGTAAAATTTGAGAGAAAATAGTAATTGCTTTTTATCTGATCCGTGGTCGTAAATACTTGTGTTTTGTGTGATTTTTGTTCTCTTTGTTGCTTCAATTTTTCAGTTTTATACCGAAGTAAGACGTACTTGATGATTGGATGATGAAAAGAAATTCTTGAATTTTTGTATATAGGTTTTTCAACCATGGATTCAGACTAGAAGACTTGAATATTTGTTGGGTAAATTTGTGGATACTTCTGCACTAAGAAAGCTCCTCACCTATGATGGCAAACCTAATACAGCAGTTATAGCAGAGTTAGATTCTTTTCTCCTTTCTACTATACATTCTCTTCTTTGAGAAGCTATGAATAGTTACTAGTGTTCAAATATATAACAACCTCTTATGCATATTACAGCTTATTTCACAAAATCGATAAGAACAACGATAAGTTCGTAACGATTCTCGAACTAAAAGGATTGATATTAGGAATCCAGTTTGAAGAGGTAGGTTTAGAGAATGCTAATTTTGTGGAAATGGTGCTCAAAGAGTATGATACCTCTGGTGATGGTCGTATCGATGAGAAGGAGTTTGTCCGAGGAATCTCAAAATGGCTTTCGGATCGACCGGTCAGTAAACGAGATCGTTATCTACGAAGGTGTTCAAAGAGCTCTTCTCAGGTAAAATGATATTAGTATTTGGTTTTTGCTAATTCACCGAAACATGCACCAAAAATTGATTAATTACCAAAACAATGCACTATTCAAATTAATTCCGAAAACGGTGAACTATTTTTGGAAGTAAGTTTCTTTTTTTTTTTTTTTTTTGTATTTATCAAAATGGTAAGAAAAAAAAATGAACAGTAATTTCTGCAATTTCCATACCAAAATACTTAATCACCCCCTTCTATTAATTTATATTAAATTAAATTTATACCCTCCTATCTATATTATTAGATGAAGAAGAAATATTAAAGAGTTGGGTTTTCATAAATGAGCTATAAATGGTAAAAAGGTAGGAAAAAAAGATATTTTGGGTATGAAAATTGTAGAAATTGTTGTTCATTTTAATTTTTTACCATTTTGGTATAAAAAAACTTAATTCCGAAAATGATAAATTACCATTTTTGGAATTAATTTGAATAGTGCACCTTTTTGGTAATTTTTCAATTTTCATACTCCGTTTTGGTAATTTCCTCATTTTTTTTACTTCTTCAAATATGAAACATAAATATGTTATTAACTTTTCAAATTTAAATTGCAGAGCACAGGGTCTGAGCAGGAGCAACTGATTGATAATGGGAATAAGGCTTTGCCGAGTACTACCACCGAAAATTCTCTAAAGACATACTTTAGAGCTGCATATCTATTATTGTTAGGAGTTGTTATAGTATCCATCGTTGCAGCACCCATCGTAGATTCCGTTTTGAAGTTATCAAATGCTCTGAACATTCCTACTTTCTACATCTCATTTATCGTGGTGCCCTTCGTTGTTAATTATCGAGAGGGGCTTTCAACGATTAAAGCTGTCCGCCAAAAGAATCCGCGAACCACTTCTTTAACATTTTCTGAGGTTTGTGTCTCCCCCGAATTGGAATTTTCACTTTGATGACATATGAAAACTACTAGTAGTCTAAAATATATTGAAACATAGAAACAAAATGGGCAAAAATTAAATTACTTACTAGATCTAAAAACAATAAATTTTCATTGATAAACTTTGTTTCTCTCGTGACATTTGTTGTTATTTTCATAGATTTATACTGGAGCTTTCATGAACAATGTCGTTGGGCTTGCGATATTTAGTGGAATCGTATATGCACGAAGCTTTGTTTGGGACTTCTCGGCAGAAGTGTTGGTTGTTGTTGTTGTCACCCTTGTGATGGGTCTCTACGCTGGCTTCTGCAAGACCTTGACCTTCCCTCTTTGGACAAGTTTGGTAGCAATTCTATTGTACCCACTTTCTCTGTTTTTGCTTTATTTACTCACCAATGTTCTTGGATGGGCTTAAGACTTGAAATCACAATCTTCACAAAGGTGAGATATGCTTCATAAAAAATTCAGGTTTGGGGACAATAGTTATTAGTTGAAATATTTATGAGTTTTGTATGATTGGCAAACCTCCATAGTTCAAGTTGTATTAGAATTAATTTGTTATTGTATTTATGTCAATAATGTTGTTCGTCGGTTATTTCCTCAATTGTTTTTATATATCTTAAGCAGAAATTAGTTTTAGCTCACTTTCTTGATAAGATTATGAAAGTTTGTTTTTAATTACACTTTGAATTGTTCTCTAATTTCAGTTGATGGATTTAAGTTAGAAAGACATGGAAACTTATATGTTGGATTGGATTTCAAATTTACCCCCCCCCCCCCCCCTTTAATTACACTTTGAATTGTTCTCTAATTTCAGTTGATGGATTTAAGTTAGAAAGACATGGAAACTTATATGTTGGATTGGATTTCAAATTTATAAATAGAATCATGATTTTTTTACTCACCCCCCCCCCCCCCCCCTTTAATTACACTTTGAATTGTTCTCTAATTTCAGTTGATGGATTTAAGTTAGAAAGACATGGAAACTTATATGTTGGATTGGATTTCAAATTTATAAATAGAATCATGATTTTTTTACTCACCCCCCCCCCCCCCCCTTCTCCCTCCCTTTGACATACTCCCCCATACTCTCATGACGTGGCATGTACTCGAACCATAGATTTCCTCAAGATACACAACTGCACATCCCCATAAATATGCACAGTTGTGATTCCGAGGAAATTTATAGTTCTAGCACATGCGATGTCAGGAGATTATGGGGGAGTATGTCAAGGGGAGGTCAAAAAATCATTATTCTTATAAATAAGATTTTTTAAACTGGAAAATATTATAAAAAGTATAATAATAGTCATTTAATGACAAGCAATTTGTTAATCAGTAGAAAAAAGACTTTATACATCATTTAAAAATAATGTCTAGAAGAAAAGGTGATGTCTATTACTTGGATGAAAAAGTGCGTGTAAAAGGTGGTTTTAGGCATCTGTTTATCAAAATCGATGTTTAAAGATTAAACATAAACCAATGTCTAAAGTTCAATACTTTTTGTGCAATCCCTCTGTAGACACCTCATTTTCACCTTGATCAAGCCCAAAAGATCAAAGAAGCATGTGAAAAAAGGATTCGGTCCAAATAAACAGCCACAAGAAGCCCAAGTCCAATTCCTCAGTCTATAACTCAAACTCATGACTCAAACCAATGTCAAGCCCATGCCAATACTTAAAGCCCATGGCCTTACACCTCTCCCTAAAAGAGGACATATGGTGGTCTCCTATAAGCTCCAACATCTAAGAAGGATCTTCATTGGTGGGCCAATGCTCCAATCTCATTAAAAAGTCGACTCCTTTTAGAAATTTCAAGAATGATCCTCTTAAAAAGTAAGGTCAAACTAAAAAGATGCTTTTGTCTTTGGTAAAAATCTATAAACTGATAGAAATTCCAACTCTACCCTCAAAGGTAGAAGTTTCAAGTACATACGTGGAGCTTTCCCCATTGGCCCATTTAAAAAATGTGTATCCAACTTTCCTTTATAAGATATTTATAAAAAGCTCAAAACTCAACTTTACACATGACATTCTCCTATTAACTCTCCCAAAAGCATTTTTGTGTCTTATCCTTTACCATTACTTTTGAGGATAATTACATAAGACCCAACCAACCACCTTTCTACATGGCATTTTCTCATATGTTCTCTCAAATTTGTTTTCCACTTAGCACTCTATAACTACTAAATTTGTGCCATATGTCTTGGTCAAATGACTTTATCTAAAAAGTCTCATGCCAAATTCCACCTTTTGCCCTCAAGAAATAAAAAATCTAAGTTTCCTACACCTTTCTCATGACATTTCCTAAAGTTCATAGGGTTGGACATTTTTATCCCCAAGAAGTCTCCCACAATTCTATAAATAGAGGACTCATCAAGGCAAATAAGGGAGGAGAATTGTAGAGTAAGAAAATTATGTCCAAATATCTACTCACCTTTTTTGAACCCTTAAAGCTAAAAGAAAAAGACGTTATAAAGAAAGAAAAGACTAAGGCAAGGTTGGGGACCTAAGGGCTGGTTTTTTTTTTTTTAAATCTACTTAAGTTCATTTTCTCCTCTCCTTCTCACCTAATCTATTTTATATTTTTGCTCAAGATAAAGTTCTTTATAATGTAGTCTTCTTGCTCTCCTTCAAGGGCATAGTGTTGAAGAGAATAAGTCTTCTCTTTTAGTCCCTAGTAAGTTCTAATATTAAATGTTAATGCCAGTTATTCCTAGTTTCTTTTATGTTTCTAGCCCTTTATTTTCAAACTTTTAGTTGTTTTCTTTTCTTTAATGACTAAGGAGGAAGAAAGTAATCCTTCTTCATTGAGGTAATATTTTCCTTCATAAGTCCATTCATGCATCCACAACAAGCACATACCACCTTATTTATTTTAAAATGGGCTATAAGTCAAAAACATTAATATATTTAGATCTATGTTAACACTTAAAGCCAACAAAAATAATCCCAAAGTGGACAAAATTTGCATGCATAAGGTTTAGCATCTCCAAGGGTATGTCCAACCTATGGACATATCTTTAAGGCTAAATCAATACAAATAAATCCTCATAAGGGTACATAAACGATTAAAAATTAACTTAGAGGCAAGTGGGGTAAAATCCATGGCGATTCACACTAAATCTTCAAGCTTATAAAAAAAAATCTAACAAGCCCATACTTTTGTATATGGCTTGCTCATCATCTCTTTTTTTTTTTTTTTGTAAGTCAAACTATAGTCCGTTGGACTTTTAACTTCTCTATAATCCATTCTATCTTCAAAAAAATATAATAATAAAAAAATAGTTTTCTTTACTTCATTTATGACCTTTGGTAACCATCACTTGATGGGTAGGACAAGGTGCCTAACACCTTCTTTGTATCTTAACCGAACCTCCCTACCTAGTCTTTTAGGTAAACCTAACCCTTTTTCATTGAATATGAGTCTCTATGAAGCCAAAAATTAGATTTCTAAAATTCTATTTTATGATGACCATTCACAACTTAACATTGAATAATGGCGACTCCTAAATCCATGTAGATGAGGTCCAACTCATGAGCCTCACATGTCTATACCCTCTATTCTCAAAAAATGCACTTTAGATTTAAAAATTAATATTTATTTAAAAGAAAGTGATGTACACAATATTTTTTGTAACAGGCTTTGCTTGGTACACTACAAATCATTTGCATTTGCAAATGATTTGCGATGAATGATTGATTATTGGTTGGTAACCATTGGGAAACTCTTATGAATCTATTTTTTGTGATTGGTTGATCTTTCCAATAAAAATTAGACAAACAAGTTCTAAACCTGTGTACAGGTTTTTATATAGTAATGATCTTGCTACTTTATGGTGAATCAATGAGATCGTCGCTTTTTTAACCAACGAGAATGTCACTTTGAAGAAAAAATATCAACAATCTTGCTACTTTATATCTGCGAGATCGTCACTTTGAAAAACTTGCGATCTCACACTTCATGTTTTGCAAACTTAAAAGAACATTGAGTTGGAATGGGAATTTCGTCAAAAGTTAACCACATTTTGGGAGATTTCTCTTTAAGTATTATATAATTAAATGAATATTGTGATGAAAGATTAACATATGCTTATGTATTTGAAAGCTATATAAAGAATATTGGTAGCTCAACTAATAATACAATTAAGTAAGGAAATTTTATGCATCACCTTGTGGAATTCAAAAACACGATCGGAAGGGATGTAGAAGAAAAAACTCTTTGAACTTTGAAAAATAAATTTAAAGAAAGATTTATTTTCATTGTTGAATTTTAATGAGAGAAGGTGGAGTAGAAATAGTTCAACACCAAAATTTGGCATCCCACCAATGCCCCCATCTTTACATCTTAACTTAATACTATCAAGTTATTTTCATAAAAAAAATAAGTAAAATTACAATCCCACAATCCTTATAATCTCATTAGTTAGATTTTTAAAATTATAAAAATATCATTTTTATGTTAATTATAAAATCATTTTTTAGGCCCAAATACTTAAGATTCGACCATCGACATGGATGATTTTTTAAATGGTCCGATCTAGCACACTAGATGGACTGTATACTTCATAACTTGGTTTACGATTTTGAGGCCTGACTAGCATAGGGCCATTTATTATTCGGCCCAGATAAATCACTATGTGAAAACTGAAAATTTTGAGAAGAAAATTTGATGAGCCAAAGCCTACAAATTTTAGAAAGCGAAATTTGATGGCCTATGGCCGTTGAAATTTTTTACGATTCCCAATTTGATGGTTTAGAGTCATCAAATTTCTCCCATCCTTCATTAATTTAACGATTTTGATCCGTAAAAAAAAAAAAAAAAAAAAAAAATTAACAATGGCTTTTTTCATATTTTGGTCCGTCAAATTTTATGAAACTTGATGGCTTTGGACCGTCAAATGTAGGCTTTTTTTCACGGAATGACAGCCCCACTATTACTGGATCAATTGGCTGGCTAAGGAATCTGTTGGAGACAATGGCAGAAATTCATTGGTCATTGTACCCTTTTGTGTCCAACACTCCAGCTGACTTGAAACTTATTATCCCATTTGAAATTGCTGGACAGCTGCATCGATAACAAGAAGACTTGTTCTCCTTTATTTCTCTATGAGAATTTTATGTCTCCAAAGATATTGGATACAAAGTGTCCGACATAATTCACAAGATGAGAAGATCCATACAAGTTTTCTTAGAAATTAGCTATGGAACAATCTCTTAGAATTTATTTTCATCTTATTCAAACATTGGACCCTGTGTGTCAAACGTTGTCTGAGGCTAAAGTTTTTCTTCTCCACGTGTTTCCTAATTTGACCCTTTTTTTATTTAGACTTTATAGTACTTCGTTTGTCGGATGCCCATTGAGTCTAATCAACTCGAAGACTTGAAAATCAACTGGGATAATATAAAAAAAAAATAATTAAAAATGTTCTTCAAAGGGATCTACTAGTTGCACACCAATTGGTTGCACTCTAATATTTTTTTTTAAACATCAATTTTAACCCATTAATTGCACTTTATTATGACAATCTTACGATTTACGGGCTTATTCATCTTCCCATGACTTCTTCTATGTTTGACCTCTATTTTCATTTAAAGATTGATTTTGCTCATGTTCTCTTTCACACCAATTAAAAGTATTGATTTTTCACTTTGCCCGACATGGATTCCCATGAGTTTTTTAAGTCTCACAATGACTTTACAATTAGTTATCAAAATCAGCCTTTTTTTCTTATTTGTCAAATGGTTTGACTCAATTCGGATGCATGCTGATTACAAGAGGTTCGTGATATTTGTAAATATATTAGGCTATACAATCACGATTGAACCAATAATGATTTATGTCAGACAAGATTAGGGAAAAAAGAAGAAAATGAGTACAATATATATTTGAAGTGTAATCATCCAAATAGAGTATAATAGGAAATTTTTAGGTGATGGAGTGCAATTAATAATGGGTGGTGTGCAACTAGTCAATCTCCTTTTCAAAATGTATTACATGGTATTATAGGAAATAAGTACAATAGAAGATCAGCACCTTCGGATGAAATTTCTTGTTGATTAGGATGAGTTGACTGACCAATTAATTCCATTGACTTTGAAGGTTGAGTCACCTTGAAATCAAATCATGTAGTTTCAAGTTCACTCGACGAGTTTCAAAACTACGATTTAACACTCATATATAATATCTACTTTTAAAAGAGTCATTATAATATGACTCACCATGTGGCAAACTCAATCGACAAGCTCGAGAATCGTAAATCTATACCACTCGGGAAACCTAATTGCACTTCCCCATATAAAAAAAAAAGTGTATCCCAAGTCATATAAATCTACAGTTCCCGAACTTATCCTCGTCAAGAAGTTGATTGAGTATGCCACCAGACGAGTCATATTATCATGACTCATTTTAAAAACTATAGCTCATTGATTTTCCCTCGTTTTTCAATTAATCAAAAAAATGACCTTAATTATACACCATCCAAATAATAATAATAATAATAATAAAAAATAAAAAATAAAAGGAAGACCTTGAGTTGACCAGATACATTAATTCTCCTTCTTAACTCCAACTCTAGATCTTTGAACTCTCATTGAAGATGGTGATCGAAATTACATTTCTTCTTCTCTTTCTTCTAAACAAAGCTGAGAGTCGTCGATCTAATCTCAATTACAATTCTTCAAATACCAATCATCACTACCAGACTCCCTTTCTAGCATTATTTATGTCTCCTAATTCTTCAAAGACATGTGAACATATTTATGGGTTCCTCCCATGCACGTACAACCCTGCTGGTCATTTCTTCCAAATTGTGATCTATGAATTCCTCCTATATCTTGGAAAAAAATATATTTGTGCTGGCAGCGACGAGCTCCTCGGCATCGGTCTCTTCGGTGCTGGCACTTTCCAAATCCTCGAAGCGCTTCCAGATGCCATAATTGTTCTTAGTAAGATTCTGTCCTCTTCTCTTCTTCTTTCTTCTTCTTCTTTTAATGATCACACTGTGTGATAATAATTATATTCAATATATTTGAGAGCTGCTATTGGAACTCCAACATTTACTTATTGCACCCCAATTAAAAATAAAGAAAATAGGTTGAATCTCATTTACGTGTCTGATACTGGTACACTGTTCTTTTTAATTCCCAAAACATGTTTTTCCAGTGAATTCGTCACTTTTATTGTCAACGAATTCATGAATTTGTTACTTCTATAATCAATAAATTTGCTAATAAAATACTAGCTAATTTTCCATATCAATGATCTTGCCTGGTAATTTATCAATGAATTTGTTGATTATAAAAGTGATGAATTCAATCGAAAAACATACTTTGACTTAAATTGCACATGATTTGGGAGATATCACAAGAAAAAAGTGAATGATTGATAATAAGTAAAAATTGGAGTGCCAATAGAAGCTCTCTTTATTTTATTTTATTTTACTAGATTTTCATTTATTTGGATTTAGGATTTTGTATGAGCCTACTCGTATTCGTGAACAACCATTGAAATTGTTTGAAAGAGTGTTATAATCTTGAGATTATAATTTGAGCCAAACCTCTATAATGTTTGATTGAGACGTGATAAATACTTTAAGAAGTTGCGGTGACGTAAGTAATAGTTGGGGTGCCAATACATCTCTCTCTCTCTCTCTCTCTCTCTTTTAATATTCTATTCCTCCACTAGAACATTATTATTATTTTTTTAAGATTAAGGGGGACTAGACCTTTGAATAGTAAAGGAAGATAATATTGGGGAAAGTAGCCTTAAAAAGACTCCTTTAATATTCAATTATTTGTTTGATCACTGTAGTAATAATTGGTCTCATGGGAATATCTGTGGGAGATTAATTTTGGTTTCCAAGAACTAAATAATAGTAAAGGAAGAGACATGCTCTAACTGATTGGATGATGATGCACTCTTCAACTATTGACCCACAAGAACAACGATAGAAGCATGAACTATAGTTTAATATAACTCATTGAGTTGACTTGAAATTGGGCCAAATCTTGTTGCCTCAAAACTCATTGAGTTGACTTGATTAGATTTTAAGGTGATTTAGCTACAACATTTGTTGGAGCCAACTCGGTGGTTCAACTAAGAAAGGAGGCACTACTTGAGATCTGCCACTTTAGAGCTCAACTATATTTATCGCTAAGGCCAGAGGTGGAGTGAGGATTTTCTTGTAGTGGGGGCAAACTATGGTTAGTTGTATAGTTTGAAGATCTTGAAGATGAATGATTTTAAGGAGAAATTCATAGGTTTTTTATTAGAAGTTGAAGAAAATGATATTTAGGTCATTTCCAATTAGTATATGAGAAGCCCCGGATAAGAGGCAATGTCATCAATAAAAAATTGAAGGGGGGGGGGGAGGTGGAAAAATTGGAGGGAGGTGAGGGTGTGGGGGCAAATGGGGAGAGAAGTAAGGGAGTAGGGACAAATGGGGCATGTAATTAGTTGAAAATATAAGGGTGTCTCAAAGTTCTGTGGGGGCAAGTGCCCCCACCAGTTCCTTATTAGCTCCGCCCCTGGCCAAGGCTAATAACTCGACCTTGACTCAAATTCAGTAGATTCATTTTCAACACCCTTGATTTTTCACTCAAAAATCCATTTCAAGCTTTTTAACCTAGTCATTGGCCTCAACCTCTTAAAGAAAGCCTATGTTTTACTAAGGGGATTCCTACCAGCTAACTGGCCCTCTATTCATCTTCAAACATTAATTAAGCTCTGTTCAACTTTGTGTTCAATCCATGGGCTTCAACCTTTTGAAGAAAACTTTTGATTATTCTATCTAAAAATCCATCGACTTCAAGCTCTTAATCCTATTCAACTTCATCTTGGATGCAACCACTTCAAAATATTAAATGCTTTTAATATAATAAAAAATAAATTAATGCTTATGTAATAAATATTTTACAGAAGCAGCCATTCTTTATTCAATAAAGTTCTAGCATTTAATTTCTAAAAGATCAAATTGCCCTTTTCTCTTTCACTAAAAAATAAGAAATTAAGGTTATTATTGAAAAATAGAAGCATTGGAAGATAAAAATAATATTATCCCAAATTCCTCCTACCCTTGATAACCTGATTTATTAGTAATAACATATGGTGAAAAATGTAAAATATATATTATTTTAAACTGGCCATTTTTCAAGAAATCATTCATTTAGTATTTCATTTTTATCAGCATTAATTCTTTCAATTACTTAGAAAATTTACTCATAGTATCACTTAAAAATGCCATCATTTGAACAACATATGTGATTTAGCTCAATTTTGTTTCTTTATATGCTACCACAAAGAAGACTTTAGATATCACTTGTTCTTTTTTAAATAAACATCCGTTTTTGAAAAAAATGACATCTAAAGTGCAATTTTCGAAGGTGGAGGGATTGTGCAAAAATGTTGGTGATTTTAGATATCGGTTTATATTTGGACTTTAGACATTGATTTTTGAAATATCGATATCTAAAAACCCCCCATATCCATGTGTTTTTTCATTCGAAGAATAAACATCACTCCTACAAACATCATTTAAAAACTGATGTTTAAAGTCTTTATTTTAGTGTGTGTGTGTGTGTGGGAAGCGTTCAGAGGCCCTAAAGAGAGCCAAACATTTTTTAAAATAGGTGTTAAAAGTTTCGGAATGGGCTGCTTTTTTGTGAGGATGATCTCTATGGGTGAAGAGATCATTTTCACCAAAAATCAACTCATTTTGAAACTTCCAACCTAGTTTTCAAGTTAAAGAACCATGGACCGTCCGTGTTTGTAAATCACTTTTGATAAAGTTAGAAGTTTTTGGATGGGCTGATTTTTTGTAAAGATGATCTCCTCATCATAGAGATCATCCTCACAAAAAATCAGTCCGTTCCAAAACTTCTAACCCATACATTGACAAAATGTTTAGCACAATATTTGGCTCTCTTTAGGGCCTCCGAATGCCACCCTATATATATATATACACAAAACCTACCCATATCTCAAGGATTCATGTGTCATTTTCTCAAGGCATTACATGTACTTAAATCTAAATTATAAAGATTGCTTAATATCTCATGTTTCCACCACAGCTTCTGGACTTTCGGAAAATAAAGGAACCACTGAAAGTAAGGTCATGATTGGAATGGGCATGTTAGCTGGAAAAACTGTCATGCTTCTCACATTGCTATGGGGATCATGTGTTGTTGTTGGCAAGTGTGATCTTGAGGATTCAACTTCAATTGATTCAAAAGATACAAAAGGATTAAGCTTAACTGGTATCCTCTTCAAGTACTTATCATTTTCTTGAGCATAATAACATACATAAAAGCATTTCTTTTCCTAGATATCTAAATTGGCTTACCAAAGTTTTCTTGAACATTTCATTTTGTTTTACTAGCATTGATACTGCCTACCAAGTTTCACATTGAATAATGCTGAAGTGACCTCAAGATTGCACTTCATATCTCACTTTCGTGACATTGAAGTGCATAGAGTGTAGACAAGATCAAGCATTGACTCTAAAGAGAAGTATATTTATGGGTTTTACTTTTTAGGAGGTTAATTGGCTCTAATGGTAGGGATATTTATTAGAAAAGCAGTTGGAATGCTTTTTCTTCTAGAGGCCTTATATATTGCTCCCTTATGCTATTTATTGAGGTATTTGGAAGGAAAGAAATACAAAAGTAATTGAAAACACATGGGGAACATCACAACATTTTGATCAACTTCACTACCCCAATATTTCATGTCTTTGGTTCAAATACCCCCACCCCTAAACCAAAAAAACAAAAAAACAAAAATTATAAATTATAATTCTAGATGACAATAGTACATATAACAACTTCATCTTTACAGGATCTGGCATTAGTACCGATATCTGGACTTGCTACGATGCAAGGATTGTGGCTGCATCTGTGATCCCATTCATCATTGTTTTCCATTCAGCTTTTGGAACAAACCCAACAATTCTAATTTCACTCATTGTCTGCAGTGGATTATTACTCAGTTATTCCATTTATCAGGTATATATAGACCTATTGAAATCAATTTGATAACTATTTTTCAATTTATATAAAAAATCATGTGTACATCAAGTTATTAAATTTTGGATTCGGTGTGTTTATTTCGATCATCACATAGAAATGAAATATTTTGATCAATATAAAAAGTGTCACAATTTTCATATAATTTCTAATCACTAGTGGTTAGTAGTATTACATTGATCTTAAAATCATTTCCTTTCAAATAATGATGCAGGTTTTACGTCCTCAGATTCGGAAGAGAAGACTTGCAAATGTAAAGTATAAACATGTCATATGTGGAATTTTAGGAAATTTGAAAACCAATAAGGCAGGCGACCCTAATATGGATGCTCTAAAAACGTTAGTCCTTGTTATTCTTTCTGAATCTTCTATTAGTTCATAGCTTTTTCTATTTGATCACTCTTTCTTGGATAATGGCTTGGCAGGTTGTTTAAAGAAATAGACCAAAATGGGGATCAACAATTATCAGTGTCCGAGTTAAGAGATTTGATAAATAAAAAAATTCAATTGGAAGAAATAGATTTGGATCTTAATGAAGCCTCGCATAAGTTATTGTCAGATTTTGATTCATCTGGTGATGCTTACGTTAATGAAGATGAGTTTAACGCGGGAATCTCAAAATGGCTTAATAAGGTGAAACATTCTTCAACTCGTGGTGGTGATCATGGTCCACTCATGACAAATCTTATAGATGATTTCTGTCTGGTATGTTGTCTCATGATATTCACCTCGCTAAATCATGACTTTTTATCCTTCACCGATTTAATTGCGATTTTTCAAAAAGTCGTGTCACTTTTACGAACTTCATTTCTAAATCGTAGAATTTTACAATTAATATACTCAGAATAAACAAAAGATGCCAATGAAACATCAAATGATAAGGATATCATTGATTTTGACCAGGGATAAATCCTAACTTCGACTTATGATTGTAATGATCATTTTTTAATATTTTGTACAATATAAACCTAATTGAATGCATTGTGGACCTCTGGTTACTAGTTGGGGATGTGTGGATGATATTAATATATGGGGTTTGGGGATTTATTATTATAGTTTACTATGGGATTTGATGACATAATATGAGAAGACCACATGATAGGAACAATTACACAACCTTAACTCTTATCTGATTTTATCGAATTTTCTCTTGCCGACTTATTCTTGAACCTTGACTTTGTGACTATGATCCTGAGATTAGTGTTTATGACATATTCAAAATGCAAATGCAGCAAACAAAGAAAGAACATGATCTATTAAAGGGTCAACAGAGTGGTGAGGTGGTACATAGTATGAAAAATCGTAAGTGGCAATTTCTTAAAGCTGCGTTCATGTTGCTACTAGGAACTACTATTGCAACTGTGTTTGCAGAACCTCTTGTAGATGCTGTCGACAATTTCTCTACGGCTACAAATGTACCATCTTTCTTTACTTCATTTGTCACTCTACCTATTGCTACTAACTTCACGGCTGCAGTGTCAGCACTTAAGTCCATCAGTAAGAAGGAACAGAGAAATGCTTCATTAACACTCTCCGAGGTTAATTTGTTTCTCCTTCTACAATGTTAATTCCAAGATTTTTTTATTTATTCCGTAACGAGAACTATCGACCCATTTTCGGTCTTGTTTTGCAGATTTATGGTGCGGTGTTCATGAACAATATTATTGGCTTAGCTATCATTTTAGCTCTTGTTTACACAAGGGGGTTACCTTGGGACTTCTCAGATGAAGTGTTAGCTGTTATCATTATATGTATCGCAATGGCTCTCTTTACAAGCTTCCGCACCACATTTCCGCTTTGGACAAGTTTTGTGGCATTTCTGTTGTATCCCTTCTTCCTGGTGCTGGTTTATTTTGAAGTTAAAGTGTGGTGGTTTATGTTCTTGCCAGTAATTTTGGGTGTTCTAAGTAATTTTCCACTTAAGCTAGACGAACACCGTAAACTATTTCGAGAAGATTAACTCCCTATGTAATTTCATAAGTAATATTTAGTTTTTGATTTCGCGGAAACTTGTGATGTATTCGTTTGGTTGCTTATCAAAGTATTTATATTTATAGGTTTGGATGGTGCCAACTTCTAAGTTGGTTAAAATCTATGAGTGTTGATAGCTCGACTTGGGTTCAAAACCCGCCTTCACCTGATCATGAGATTGAAGATGGGGACATTTTCTTTGTCAATGAACCAGTGATTCAAACTTCAAAGTGTGTGTGAAACAACATTTATTAGATGTAGGAGGATTTGTTTGGGAGATAACTTTGACATCTCTTGAAAGAATTCGCTACACGTGAAAACACAATAAAAAGGGCTATTCTTTAAAAAGAAAAATAATGGATCCATGGATTGGAGTCCCAAATGAATTGCCTTGATCAAAGAAAAGCCTTGTTTTTAAAGGATTTATCTACATGGTTCCACTCTACAAGAACCCTAAATCATTCTATTCGTGTTCATCCGCTTTCCATGAAAGGCCTTCAATACAGTTAATAAATAGATTGCCACAAGGATACCATATTCTAGGAGCGTAATCTACGCGATTGAATCAGAAATCTTATAATGTATGAAACAGTAACAAAGTGTTCCCATCGTTGTGAAATAAGAAGCCTTTGTATGTTAACGTATGTATCTAATCCATTGTGGCTATTAGAACGGGATTCACATTTTGAAAAATATGAAGCAAAGCAATTACTAGAATATTCCTAATGGGGCCTCTTTCACAAGCCTTAGAGAGAGAGTTCACTAATAGATACAACATGAAAAAACCCCATATTCAACAGCACAAGACTGTTGAATTTCATACAATTTGATGGACTAAGACATCAAATTTTTCATTGTCGAATATTTTTTTTCGATAGGTCGAAATCGTCAAATTAATGGAGGATGGGAGAAATTCGATGGCTCTAAGCCGTCAAATCTTGGGAACATAAAATTTTTTGATGGCCCTTGACCATTGATAAATAATTTGATTCATTCATTTATAGACCATAAATGTTTGGAATTCATATTGTACATCGAAACAATGTTTTTTGCAAATTTGAACTGATCACAGAGACACTGCTTTTGTTGTTTGATAGTATTGAAGGGGCTAATTAGACTATAGGTCATTACCTTCATAGCAAACAGATCATTTTTCGTGAAGATGATATATTTCAAAAGAATGATCTAAAGCTCTTGCAAAGTATAACCATACAATATCAAACACGAGATAGATCTTCCAAAGAACAGGATTTTTTATTTTTATATTTTTAGGTTTCTTACTAGTCGAAGATTGGCCCTTAGTCCTTGTATTTTCACATTGAGAATTCTTTGTATACCAAGAGATGTCAAAAAGTGTTTCTTATGGCCCAAACATCGTGATCAAATTACATCTACTTATAAATTTTGGTTCTTCGTAAAAACATAAGAAAAAACACTTTGAATCGTAGATTCATATTTATAGATGTTTTTCCATATCAACTCAAGACTGGTCATTGTAGAAGATAAAATCATGAATTTGAACACGAAGGTAAAATATTTTGCCTAGCAAGTTGACAAAAGTATAGGGCTTGAAAATGAGGATATTTCTGTCATTTTTAGTTATCGTCTGTTTGGATTGAGAGAAATTGAGAGAAGAGAAAATAAGAGAGCAAAAAAGCAATTTTCTCTCCACCCTCCACTTTGGTTGAATGGATAAGAGATTATAATTAAAAAAAATAGAATCATGATAATTTGACTACCCCACGTGACACACTCAATCGACTCTCCTGATGTAACAAGTTTGGAAGCCATAGATTATACACCTCGGGATACACAATTGCATTTTCCCATTTATAAAATTGTATCCCGAAATGTACAGATCTACGACTCCCAAACTTTACGTCAGAGATTCGATTGAGTGTGCCACGTGAGGTAGTCAGATTATCACAATTCAAAATAATAATAATAATAATAATAGAATGAGAAGTAATTTATTCTATTTTCTCTCCAAATCTTTTTTTATTTTTTATTTTGGGAAGGGCAAAATTGAATAATTTTCTCTCCCCCACTTAATTTTCCAAACAAGAGAAATGGAGAGAAAACTGATTCCTTTCTCTTCTCTTCTCTCAATCCAAAGATTCTCTCACAGAAAAAGAAGTCAAGTGATATATGTCATCAGTTTGAAAAAGTTACCAACTTACCTCTCAGTAAGACATTAACAGACCTTGACTATGTTCATGTTCGCAAATAAACAACCAAAAAACAAAAATAAAAAATAAAAATATATATGGATTCTCCACCTCACTTGGAATGATCTCTTTCTGCAGGACTCAGAGAGGGCAGTGATGATGGTCAAACCTCCATCTCTTCTTCTTCTTCTTCTGCTTCTCCTTCTGATAAACAAAGGTGAAAGTCGCTCACTCATACAAAATTCTTCAAGTACTGATGATGTTGATCAGTCTCTCTTTCTTCTTCTCAAGAACCCTAATACTTCCAAGACCTGTAAACACATTTATGGATTCCTGCCCTGCACTTACAACACTGAAGGGCATCTTTTTCTAATTGTGAACTATGAAATTCTCTTGTTTCTTGGGAAAAACTGTGTTTCTGCTGGAACTAAGGAGCTCCCAGGGCAAGGTATCTTTGGTTCTGGTGCTTTTCGCATCCTCGAAGCGATTCCGGAGGCCATAGTAGTCTTTGGTAAGCTTCTTTCATTCTCTTACCATGATATGAATTTGTAATTCGTGATTGTTTTGTTTTGAATTTCAAAGTTATTCCTGAGCTGTTTTATAATTTGGCTTTCTCTTCTTGAAGAAATTTACTTTTAGATAGAGATTGCTACATTTCGCAATTCAATTTGAATTCTGGTAGGAATGAAGGATGAGGGTTTTTGAAGAGAGGGTCTTATTGTTAAGGGAGATGGATTAGTAGTGTTGGTTTATGGCCCTAACTTGAGTTATATTTGGGTGTGTCTTGGGCCGGGGGTGCCGTCTAGAACCAAGATTGGCATTTTTTTGGGCATTCGTACAACTTCTGGGGGCATTTTTCATCTTTAGAAATTGTGTGTTTCGCCGTAGGGGTTCTTTATGATGTATGTTCTACCTCTCGTTTTTCTTTATGTTGATGTGAATTTACTGTCAAGCAATGAACAGGATCCTTGATACAGAACACTTTTTATCCAAGAATTTTGATATGAAAGGCATTCATAAGGCTTATATGTTCTTGGCATTAAAATTCATAAGGATCATAAGGTTGGATACCTTAGTTTATCACAAAGTTTACATTGATAAGGAACTTCGAACTTTTGGGATTCAGGATTGTTGTGCCCCTGGAGATGTTCTCATAGTTAAAGGAAATGCCTTCATGGAAAGTTAGTGTCCTAAAACGAAGTAGAGAAAGAATAAGTTAATGCTGAAAGGGTTTTTCTGTTTTTGCATATCTCTTATGTCAATTGAGCTTTTGTTCCCCATAATTTTGTCAAGTTTAAGAAGATTTTGGTGTCTTTGTTTAGTTGAGTAGGTTCATATTTCTCGTATTTATACTACTATAAGATCAACTAAGGGCTTATTGTGAACCAAATACTTAGTTACTTACAAGTACTTAATCATTGTTATAAATATTGCTTCTAACATAGTTTCTTGTGTTTCCACCGCAGTTTCAGGAATTTTAGAAAGTAAAGGGACAGCTCAAAGTACAGTCATGATTGGAATGGGCATGCTAGCTGGGTCAACTGTCATGCTTCTAACATTCCTATGGGGATCTTGTGTTGTTTTTGGAAAGTGTGATCTTGAGGATTCGACTTCAATTGATTTACAAGATACAAAGGGATTACACTTGGCTGGTACACTCTTCAAATTGTCATTTATTTGAACATAATGTTGTCACACATATAAAGTATCTTTCCTAGTTATATACTATAGGAGAAGATAAGCTGTAGTTTTCATTTTTCCATACCATCGTTGACATTGTTCGCCGAAGTTTTTCGCAATCTCCATTCCTAAAGATATCTTGAGATGAAATTGCTTTATTATACTAATTATGTTGACAAGATCAAACATTACTTCTTTGGAGAGGGATATTTTTGGGTTCTTTTTTTGGGAGGATGCTTTTTTCCTTTTACAATAAGTGAGTGGTGAAGATTGTTTGGGCAATGAAAGAATTAGGATTGAACGTTGGGGAAGGTGTCAACTTAGCTAAGTTGGTAAGGAATTTGGAGTATTGATCCCCACAACCAACCTGGGTTCAAAACCCATTCAACCCACTTTCACGCTGACCACTAACCCTTGCTTGCCTTGCCTTAAAAAAAAGGATCGGCTGTTAGGATTGGCAATAGGGATAGGGTTTTCTATACCATATTATTATATAGATGGGTTTGGTGTTTCAAATTCTTGTCTTGGGTTGAAGCTTAGAGCTTCTCCTTCTAGGTTTCCTTGGTTGCTCATGTAAACCGATTAGCCTTGCTTTGGCTACGGACATCACCCTTTGCTTCAATTTGTCAACATTACGATCATTTTTTTCTCTTATTTCCTGTAATGGATTTTTAGAGCCTGTTTTCACATTATCATACATTAATAAATTTTATATATTCTTTTCTATCAGCATCTTGAGTACAATTTAAAATTTTCAGTAACCGAACTATTGTGATGCCTATTCAAATCTTCAGAATTGATTGTTGACAAGCCCACCGGGAACAACAATTTGATTGTTTGATTTGGAACTTTGATGACATCATCTTCCCAGATTATCCTAATTCCTAATTTCACATATATGCCTCTTCCATATCCGGCATGCCAAATTTTGTGGTTATAAACCTCCTGGAACTGTTGACACAATCAACGTTGCCCCCAACACTTTGTACTTTTGATAAATAAAATTAAAAAATCCGATTCATTTCATACCCTTCGCTCGATGAGAAAATGGGTCAGATTCTATATGATCAAACCCATGGGAGTTAAGGAATGATGGAAGGGACAAAAACAAAAGAGAGGGAAGGAACATAGAATTAAAAGTACATAAAAATTAATAAATTAAATATGAAATTAAGTAGAAGGAAGAACCCAGATTCCAACTAAATAAAAAATTAAAACTTGAAAAGGATCTTTTTGATTCTTGATGAACGAGGGGCAAAGGAATTGATTGAGGAAGATCTCTTATTCTTCTTATAAGTAATAAGATGTGATTGGATCCGCGAATGTTTGGTAGAAAGAAGAATCTTCTCCTTTGAGAATAATGAGAAAGGAAAAAAGCTGATAGATATGTCACTTCGACATAACGGTACATGAGATTTTCACCTCATACAGCTCCTCATTCAATTCTGTTTAAGTAATGGCATGATATTGGTTTTGTAAAAGTTGATCATTTGTATCCTAGCTACTTTGGCACGGCATAATCAACAACTTCATCTTTGCAGGGTCTGGTCTTAGCACTAATATCTGGACTTGCTATGCTGCAAGGATCATGGCTATATCTGTGATCCCATTTATCATTGTCGAAATACCTGAACTTCTCCATTCATCTTCTGGAAGAAACCCAGCTATTCTGATTTCACTCCTTATCTGCGTTGGATTATTACTCTCTTACTCCGTTTATCAGGTTTCTTAGTCTATTAAATTCTATTTGATAGTTAAGTTCTTTTTATTTATTTTTATTATAAAAAAATATGCCTATATTGATACTCAAAAAGAGAATGTTACATTACATATTTAAAAAGAGGTTCTATTGCCACACCAACTTTTGCTAATGCCACCCCAAGATGTGTGCTAATTCTTTGGTGATTTACATATGAATTGGGGTGGTGTTAGCAAAGTTCGGTGTGGCAATAGAATCTCTCTATTTGAAAGGTTATCTGCCATCTTTAAAAAACAGAGGAATTTGTCTAGAGGTGTAATTCTGATAAATAGTTTTTTTTTTTAAACGATAAGCGAGGGTGTTAACGGGGCCCCACCCTAATATTAGGCTCAATCATCTTACACAGTTGTAAATTACATCATCAAGTAAAATGCTTGCAAACTCATTTGGCAAATTTAAGCAGCCAAGCAAAACAAAAAAAATTCCAATCAATTGCGCCACATTTTGCTAGATAGTCTGCCACCCTATTTGTTTCCCTCCAGAAAAATTCCGATAAATAGTTGGTTTGAGTCAGCATTATTATTATTATTATTTTTTAATGAAGAATACCATAGCCAATAAAAACACACAAAAAAAACGAAATTGAATCCAATTTATAAGAAGCATAGTAACATAGAGAAGTATGACTACACATCCAAAAGAACAAGCAAAAGATAAGTAGGCTTTGTAAAACAAAAATATTTTGTTTGGGGAAGGAAATTTCAAAATCTATGTCGGTCGATGATTCATTATTTACAACGTATGGAAAATGTTTCAAGCCACATATTATCCAATAAAGAGGAGACTAAAATGTATTTCATCTAAGTGATGGTTTTTCCCTTCAGCCTTGTCATTTTTTGTTTGGATACAAGGACATGAAACTTATTTGGTGATTCTAGGAGCAGCTAGATTAGAAAAAATGCTCATGATTTTGTCTAACTTCTTGTACACAGCTTTTCCTTAAAGAGAATTTACCTGTTGTATTGCTTTCCTTGAGAGTATTTCCTTGGAGAGATCTCCTCACATAAATCACTACATTTTTAGTAAATTTCCAACTCTTTTTGAAAGAGATTTGATCAAATAAATATTTTCTTTGTGTTTATCTTGCTCAAATTGGCATGGATGGTCTATGGGATTGATCCGGAAGCATCAGTCCATTAGCTTTATCATTAAACTTTTCTTTTGCATGTTTTTGGCTTTTAAGTAATATGAAAATGCCCGAGGTTGGTCATTATTGCTCGAATGGGTTAAATAGAACTCTTTTTCTTCTTTATGGGTTTATTCAACCATGTTACTTGCATCATAGCTAGCATAGTATTTGATTGGAACCTCATATAAATTTTGACATTTATTTATCTTTAAAGTTTGTTATAATATTGATCTTATATCGTGTAGCTGAGCTTCAATTTTGATTTTAACTAATCCAACAATTTACTGTTTTGATATTGGTGTATTTCCTTGCAATTAATGATGCAGATTTTGCGTCCTAGGATTCAGAGGAGAAGTCTTGCACATGCAAAGTATAAACACGTCAAATCCGGAATTTTAAGACATTTAAATAATTGTTCAGTAGGAAGGCTCCTCACAGATGACGGTGACCTCAATGCCAATGTTCTAAAAAAGTTAGTTCATGTTGTAGCTCCTGAATATTTTTTAACGTAAATAACAACGTTCTAGTTGATCACTCTTTACTGGGTTATAACTTATAACAGGTTGTTTAGAACAATAGATCTAGACGGGGATCGACTTTTATCAGTTTCTGAGTTAACAGCGTTAATAAAGGGAGCTCAATTTGAAGATATAGATTTGGATCATGATGATGTTTCTCAAAAATTATTGACGGAGTTTGATTCATCCAGTGATGCTTATGTTGATGTAGAGGAGTTCATTGTAGGAATCTCAAAGTGGCTTAATGAGGCGAAGAATTCAACTCGTGCTCGTAATATAGATTCACACACACAAAAATTTGTTGATGATTATCATATGGTAAGTTGCTTCATGACATTCCTCTCTCTGATCCTAGCCATTAATTCTATAACATTATGACATATTCAAGACACATGCAGCAAACCAAGAAAGAGCATGATCTTCTGAAGGGTCGGACTTGGAATGATGTGGTCGGACGTAGTGTCCAAAATCCCAAATTGCGATTTGTCAAAGCGGTGTTCATGTTATTGCTAGGAACTGTTATCGTAACTGTATGTGCTGAACCCCTTGTAGATGCTGTCAACAACTTCTCTATTGCTACAAAGATACCTTCTTTCTTTACCTCATTTTTCACGCTGCCCGTGGCTACTAACACTAAGGCAACAGTGTCAGCACTTACTTCCATCAGCAAGAAGAAGCGGAAAAATGCTTCAGAAATACTCTCAGAGGTTTGTTTCTACTTACACATTGTTTCTTACTAACTAGATTTCTTTTCAGACTTGGTAAAGAGAACTAACAACCATAAAAGACTGGTGCGGAAAGTTAAGTACTTATCTCTTTGGGATCGTAACAATCCACCATGGTGCGTGACCAACGACAGTGTTGGCTTTCACTATGATAACCTTCTTTCAGGGCCCACCCCTTTCCCTAGTACTCCATCGGCCCACAGAGCTTTTATCCTAGATCGTCTCTTCTGAGATGTCCATGGTGGCCCACTCTGGGGTGGCTTTCATTTAGGTATCCTTCTTTTTGGGTCCTTAACTAGACTTTGTTCAAGGTCAACTAACTCGGACCTAAGAAGTAGAGCTTGCTTTGATACCATATTGATAACAAACTAACCAATATACCAGAACCACTGTGGTGTTATGGTGCAAAAAGTTACTCCCTTATTCTTTGGGATCATAAAATTTGAGTATTTGTTTGGTCTTTTTTTTAATTGTTTTTTTTTTTTTCAGATTTATGGTGCAGTCTTCATGAACAATATTCTTGGCTTGGCTATCATCTTAGCCCTTGTTTACACGCGAGAGTTGACATGGGACTTCTCAGCCGAAGTTTTAGCTGTTATCTTTATCTGCACTGCAATGGCTCTCCTTACCAGTTTCCGCACCACCTTCCCTCTCTGGACTAGTTTTGTGGCATTCTTATTATATCCGGTATCTCTCATGCTGGTTTATTTTGAGGTTAAAGGGTGGTGGTTTATGTTCTTACCAATAGTTTTGGGTACTCTAAATATTTCCCCACTTAATACTGAAAAATACACTAAACTATTTTAAAAGGACTGAAATTCCCAATGTAAATGTCATATGTAATATTTTAGTTTTGTATTTCGTCAAATTTTCACGATGTTTTTGTTTAATTGGTTATCAGAAGTATATAGCGAACCTCGAGTTATTGGATTTGCAAAACGTAATTTGATTTAGTATGGATTCATGATACAACAAATCCAATACAAATTTTAGTTTGCGATTCGGTCTAGTAGGAACGAATCTGGTAACACAGGTTTAACCCATAGTTAGCGCAATTGGATGCATGGAAAAATGTGTTAAGAGGATTAATTTTAGTATGAGTGATTCAAAACATGTATTAACAGTTCATCTAAAAACCTGACAAAAAAAAGATGGAGGTGAAATTTAGATAGAAAGAAAATTTGAAAAAAAACAAAAAAAAAACAGAGCTTATGTGTTTTTATCTCTTTTTATTCAATTTTTTTATGATTTGGGTAATATGACTCGCCAGCTGGCATACCCAAATGATTCCATGACATGATTAGTTTGGGAATGGTAGATTTGTATGTCTCAGGATGCATGATTCCCTTGGGATACACTTTTTTATGGGGAAGTGCAATCGTAGATCCCTAAGTGTACAGATCTATGGTACTCAAACTTATCACGTCATAGAGTCATTTGAGTATACCACCTGGTGAGTCATATTATCACGACTCTATTCAAGAAATTCATGAATTAATCAGTGAATTGATAACTATGGTTCACATGTTATTGAAAAAAATAAAATAAATTTGACGATAGATTTCTAACCAAAAGAATAATGCCCTTTCTGTTAAATGGATATGAATTACATGATGGACTCTTAACAACTAGTTGTGTTTGTATTGAGAGAAGAGAATTTCAATTTCTCTTCACCATGTTTAAATTGACAGAAGAGAACTTGGGACAACTTCAGAATTTTAAAATATCTTAAAAGAGATCTAAGGGCAGAGTTGACATTATAAAATAATTTAAAAGGGTTTCCTCTATTTCTCAACTCTTCTCTTCCCATTTAACAATCCAAATAGGAAAAATGAAGAGAAACTCATTTATTTTCTCTTCTCTTCTCTCCATTTCTCTCAATCCAAACACAGCGTAAAATTCACCAATTAGGTTAAATTTTAGGGTTTGCAGGGCACACACAAAAAATAAATGGACGTCTGCATGCACCTATTTTTTTGCTCATCTCACTCACTTTATTACTTTCACCCACCATCTTCTAACGAATCTAAATCAATTTCCTCGTCAAACTCCTTCTCCGCATCTCTCACTTTCTCATTCTTCTTTTTCTTCTTTGAACCTACATAAGTTTCAACTAGGGTTTGGTGGTGCAGGAAACAATACCCTTAAAGCTTGTAAAATAAATTAGTAATGATCGTGGAAACCTCAACCCCTATTCTAGTAGTAGTTGAAAAATCTTGGTGATGGAAAAAATAATTCAAACGAAGTTTCTTTTGGTATGTCAATACTAAATTTGTCAATCTTTAAATTCCTACCAAATCCTTTTAGGTGAATTCGATAGGATCCTAACGATTGACTTTCAATGTAAATTTTCAGTTGTTTCCTAATCTTCTTATTAACAAAAAAAAATTCTTAAATAGATGTGACGAGTAATTTGACTATTTATTAGAAAAAAATGGTGAATAAAATGCATATACAAAATGCACTCCAAAATAAAATAAAATAATAATTGTACTAGAGTGACCTCAAGATTCTTATTTCACACTTTCCTAGCATGGAGGTGTGCACAGAACCATAGATACTTTTCACTTGAACCTATCACATTTCACAGTTTCTTGATGCAGAGATGCGCACAGAACCATAGATGCCTTCCACTCAAATCTTAATGAAAAACATCAGTACACACGTACAAGTCAGGAAAGTGTGAAATAAGATAAATCTATTAAGTCACCTCAACATTATTCAGAAATAAATAAGAGTCTTGATAATATGACTCGCAAAGTGGCATATTCAGATGATTCCATGACGTGGACAAATTTGAAAATAATAGATTCGTACGTCTTGGGATACACAATTTTCTTAGAAAATACTTTTTATTATGAGAAAATGCAATTGTGTATCTCAAGGTGTTCAGATCTACGATATCTCTGAACTTGTCACCTCACGTCATGGAGTCATTTGAGTATGCCACTTGGCGAGTCATTATCATGACTAATTAAATAAATAAATAATTAAATAAATTAATTGATCCCTTCATGTCGGCATTTTTGGTGTAAAGGTCAAAGGAATTTGATCATTTAGATGCCACGTGTCATCGTAATATTTCGGGTCAGCTGAGCTAATAATGTTTAGTTAGAAGTCGTTTGCGATTGTGATGCGATGCTGCATTTCTTCTGAATTTTCAAATATTCTCGACGTGCCTTCAACTACAATGACCTGACTTTCGTGCTGGACCTAAGCGGGTCGTCCACGCGGCCTTTTGCAGACGTTTGAGAAAAATACTACCAAATCTTATCTTAGAGAGAGCGATACAATTTTATTTTTTTATTTTCTTTAATGTCTCATCAATATGAACAACTTGGCCTACTTTACGGTTATTTGTACTTTATGATTCTTTAATGCCAAAAGTTGTTTAAAATTAGGATGAGATTTATATAAAATCATTCATTAAAAAATAAAAATTTAGAAGAGAGAGAGAGAATTTCTATTAGAATCGTGATAATCTGACTTATGCACGTGACACACTCAATCAACACCCCTAACTTGACAAGTTTGAGAATCGTGGATCTGTTCTCCTTGAAATACAGATCTACACTTCCCCATAAAAAGATATGATTTTGTATCTCGAAGAGATAAAATCTATGATTTTCAAACCTATCACATCAGAGATGTTGATTGAATATGCCACATGGATAAGTCAGATTATCACGATTCTTTTTATTACTTATTTTTCGTCATTGATTTATTTTTTTATTTAATTGGGGTGAGATAAGTAAAAATTGAAGTGCCAATTACAACTCTTGAATAAAATTATATTAAAATTTAAAGAGCTATTATTAATACCTCAACTTTTACATATTACACTCCAATTTATTAAATTATTTATCATATCTCAACTAAAGATTAAAACACACTCTTCAAACATTGTAAAGGTTTGGCAAAAATTATAATCTCAATGTCACAAAACATTATAACACTTGTTCAAACAATTTGAGTAGTTTACAATTATGATTATGCTCATATAAAATCCTAAACCCAACAAATATAAATCTAACCAAAAATAAATAAAAATAAGAGAGCTTCTATTGACACCCCAACTTTTACTTATTTTCAATCATTTACTTTTTTTTTTTTTTTTGCTCATTGTGGGTATCCCCACCCTTTGCAAGAGACTAATCCCATGGTTACATGCACCGCCCCCTCGACAAGTCTTACACCACTATTTGAATCAAAAGTTTAAATAGATCCTGAATGGTGGTCCTAAGGAATTCATTACTTCATGGGGTCTTTTAACACTTTCATTTCTATAGAGCTTATCAATGCTCGACTTGCCACCAGGCCAACCCTTGGGGTTAACCATTCACTTATTTTATTTATATGTAATTAGGGCATAATAAGTAAAAGTTGAGGTGCTAATAGCAGCTCTCTAAATTTATAATTATATTAAAAAAAAATTAACTTTTAATATTTTAAAATAAATAATAACATTGGTGGGAGTTAGAATATATCCCTAGAGTTTTCTTGCCACATTAGATATATAATATCTCCGTCTTGCACGCTCTCTTATCACTTGCAAAACAAAACCTCGTTAAGCATCTCCATCCCAAGTCTCTACAATACTCCTCCAAAAGAGCATAATCCCTATATTTGGAGGACTCTCCCCTCTAAACTTTTTGGAACTCGAGACCACCCTCCTCTAAAAACACTATTTACTCCTTTAAAATGCTATTCATTTTGATTTATCACCGTTAGATTTTATTTTTTCCGTAAAATAATTAGATCTAATAGATACACATCTCCTATCAAGCTCATTTTTGGAATGTAGGCTCAACTAAAGATGAATTATATTTCCATACGTTTCGTCGATGTTTCCTTTCTGCGTTCCTCTGTTTAACGGTGGAACGGTTGTTTGGCCTCGTTCTTTAAGAAACAAAAGAACCGGATGAACCAAAGGGAAACCAGAAACCGAAGGTAAGAGGGGTCCAGGTTCATAGATTGCAGGAGATGGCTCACTGTCCTTATTATTATATAATTCATTATAATTAGTTTAGTATAGAACTATATTTCTTCTGCTTTTGTGGTACGCGTTCCGTCTGTTTCGCTCAATCACAGGCCGCTCTGTTATTGTCTGATTTTTGGTTGTATGATTACACTCGATCTGATGAATCGATGTAAATCTATACCATGTGGCATAAAATAAATTGACCCATTAATCAATCATTTACCAACCATTTTTCTCTCATAAAATGAGTTGACACCTCAATCACTCACCAATCCCCCCCCCCCCCCCCCCGCGAAAAAAAAAAAAAAGAAGGGGGTTTAATCATTCATCAATTTTTCCTCCAAAACTTAGTCAATCATCCACCCACTTTCCCTCCATCAATTTTTTTTTTTTAATAAAAGCCAACATCTCACTCAACAATATCATCTTATTCCCACCCAAATTTCTTGAAACCCTCTCACTATCATTTTCAACAATGAATTTTGGAGCAAGTTCCTCTCACATATCTTCTTCAGATTCTGATGACGAGCAATATTTTCTACCACCAATTTTAACTCATTTATACGCCTTCATTGTTCAAGCTCTCGAAGAAGACGACTCACCAAAACATGGAGGGTAAGTTCATGGACATATAGTAATCATTCATGGGAGAGAAGAATGTCATCCAACTATAAAATAACTACTTCTCCGCAATACCCACATATGGTGAAATTCATTTCCGCAGATGATATTGAATGCATTAAGGTTTATTCATCGGTATCATCAACGCTGTCACCTGTCATGACGATTTTTTGTACAAAAGAGGGATGCTCTTGGTAGACTCGGACTTTCTCCTTTGCAAAAGATAACGATTGCATTCCAAATATTGGCATTGATGAGTTAATTAAAAATGTAAGGGAAATACTATCGACACCCCAGTAAAAGATTAAAACACGCTCTTCAAACATTACAAAGGTTTAGTTCAAATTATAATCTCAACAATACAAAATATTATAATACTCGTTCAAACTATTTTAATAGTTGTTTACAATATGATTAAGCTCATATAAAATCCTAAACCCAAAAAAATATGAAAATTTCCTAAACCCAAATTAACTTTTGTTTTTCAATTATTTTTTTAAATTCTTAAAATTTTGTCCTTTATAACCATGTGGCATCAGATTATGTGTTTCGAGGCCACAAATTGATGTGGTTAGAATCCACTCCAAGGTATGTTAAGCAACAAATTATCTGCATAAATTTGAATGTTATGAGGTGGATCCTCACTCTAGGGTTTGCTCAGTAACAAACTTGATAAAGTGAGGTTTGGTGGATAACAAACTTCATACAGTAAAGTTACCTTGGAGTTGTCAAAACTCCAAGGGAGTTTTTATAATAAAAATGCAATGGTTGAGTTCGATCAATAAATCTCTCTTGTTTATACTTAATAAAATAAGAGAGATTTACCGGGCAACCTACTTGCAATTTTATCGCAAGAACTCCCTCTATCAAATTTGTTACTTGAACAAACATTACTTTATGAATCATGTTCCCATGACTAAATAAGATTTCAAATCTTACCAAAGGTTGTTGGGCCCACATGGATTATCAAATTAGCAATATAATAACACAACCTTCTAGGTTTCATGGAAAAACTCATATTCAAAAGAAAAAATTAAAAACAAAAAAACATTTTGAAATTGATCGAAGGTGTTGAAAATAGATGACTACCAAACTTCCAAATTTAAAACTAAAAATCACCTGTGAAATTTTTTTTTTTTTTTTCTGAATATTTGTTAATATTTTTGAGGAATTTTGTCCCCTATAACCCTATGACACCAGATCATGTTTTTGAATGCCACAAAATGATGCAATTAAAATGCACTTCAAGTTATGTTAATTAACAAATTAATGGCATAAATTTGAATTTTATGACGTAGTGGATCCCACTTTAGGGTTTGCTCGGTAACAAACTTGACAAAGAGAAGTTTGATGGGTAACAAACTTCATAAAACTCCAAGGGAATTTTTGTAATAGAAATGTAAAAGTTGGGTCTGCTGGATAAATCTCTCATAAAACAATGAGTAATGATAAACTGACTCAAAAAAGATGCTCAAATATATGACATAGCAAATGTACTATGTCATGTCATAAATTATATTGAATAATGATTTTCTAACTCCTTCCCTCTGACAAACATTACAAAGGTTTGACTGAAATTGTAACATTCAATCCAAACAATTTCAATAGTCGTTTACAACTATGATTAGCTTCATATATAATCTTAAATCCCAAAAATAGAAATCTAGCAATAAAAAATAAAAAAGAAGAAGAGAAATCTTCTATTGGCACTCCAATTTTACTTATTCTCGATCTTTTATTTATTTTCTTTGTTTTTAATTGGGGTGTCAATAGCAGCTCTCCAAAACAAATTGACTTAAAAAAAATAAAAAATTCAAACATACTCAACTGATTTGGCATGTGAGCAGAACCATAGAATATTTCCTCGAAAAACACAATTAAAAAAATCTATGGGTTTGTGAACATTTCATGTTAGTTGAGTATTTTATTTTATTTTAATTTTTTTGGTTTTTTTAAAAGTCATTCTAACACAAGTCCCCACATCCATTAAATTATGTTTAATCATGTGGAACAATGATATAAAGAGGAGATCATGGCCTGACTAATGGGGTGGTCTCCGTGATACCACGTGTCCCAATCAACACCATGGACCAAGGGCACGTTAATGTGTACATAACTCACCAAGAGAAGACTTATAAAAAATACTAAACAAATATAAAGATATGCAACATTTTATTCACAAACCTAATACTATCAAATTATGTCTCGCTAGTAAGTAAAAATATTCAAGGAGCAAAAATCGAACATGGAAAAAAAAAAAAAAGACTCATAATATTTATTTATTGTCCTTTACAAATATATTAAACATAATTGTAAATCTCAATCATATTTTTAACTGAACTACTGGGATATTTCAAGCCGATTCATCAAAGTTGATGAGTTGACTTGACAACTTATCGAGTTGGTTCAATAAGTTAGTTTCATAAGTTGGCGGTATTGAGAAAATTTTCAATAATTGATCTTCTAAAACATAATTGTCTCATCTTGATTGATTATTGTTGCCTGTGCAAAACAAGTGGTGAGTCGGTGGAGCATCTTTTAATTCATTGTCAGGTGATTTCTCATGTTTAGTCCCATCTCCTTTCTTTATTTAAGATTCCATGGTGTCTACTCAATCTTCTTATTTCTCTTCTTTTCAGTTGGAAACCTATTTCCTTTTCGGATATGTTTAAGATTCTTTGGAGGTTAACGATCTTTGCAATCTATTGGGATTTATGGAAAAAAAAGAATTCGTGCATATTCGATGGCAAGAAGAGTAACTTACAAGAGCTTCTTTTCAACATCTTGGAATTGTTATTCTTTTGATGTAAACCGTTCAAGGAGTTTAAAGATTTTATTTTTATATGTGGGATAATATAATTATAGAGTAATTTTCTTTAGTCTTTCGTTCGTTTGTACCTTTTTTAGATGTACTCCTTGTTCTCGCATTAATAAATTTTATTTTATAAAAACAAAAAAGTTAGTTTCATCAAATTTTGAGATTAAATCACTTTAAAATTTAATTTAGTTGAATCAACTCCACCAAGTTGTGACTCGAGTGGATGAGTGTTGAAAGTATCTACAAAATAAAAAGTGTTTGATTAATGATACATAAGGATTATAAAAAAAATTAATCAAAGCTATGGTTAAAAGACATACATAAAATATTATTAAATTTAATAAGTTATTAATCAAGTCAGCCTTTTTAATTAATTTATAATATAGACCTACCACATTTTCCTCATTCGGATTAGTCCCAATTAAATGTGAAACAAGTTGCTAAATATGTCCAAACAGTCTTCATCCGTTACCAAACCTTTAAAAGTTATTAATGGCTAGGGGACCATCTTTAGTAGATCATAAACATATATATATTATGACTTGGATTGATCCTGTACTCCCGAGAGTCACCCAATTACATGCATCTAAATTATTGTACACAATTCAAGGAACTTTGGCCACAGTGCACTTTCTACTCAGACTTGTATTCACACTGCCAAAATTTGTTTGCGCTATTTTTCAGTGCTTATTGCTGAAAAAAATTAAATTCAGCACTTTTGTCAAAATAACGCGTTTGTTTACTCTATATTTTCAGCACTTATTGTTGAAAATAAGTGAAAAAAATTCAGCACTATTTTAATGCTGAAAAAAAGTGCTGAAGTGGTAAGCACTTCGCTTTTTCAACACGGACAAGTATGCCCTTTGTTTTTTTTAGCATGGACAAGTATGCCCTTATTCTTAAAAGGATATTACCTCTTATATCCCATGGATAAGTATATAAACACCCCACAAATTAATAAACCCACACCATAGCTGAATTATTTTCTTTTATATGGGTTAAAAGTTTTGGAATGAGTTGATTTTTGGTGAGGATTATCTCTACAATGAGGAGATCATCCTCACAAAAAATCATCACATCTTGAAACTTCTAACCCTATCAAAACAAGTTCAAGAACCATAAATTGTCCATTTTTTTTTAAAACTATTTTTGACGAGTAAGAAGTTTCAAAATAGACTGATTTTTCGTGAGGATGATCTTTAGACCATATAGACCATCCTCACTAAAAATTTGCTCATTCCAAAAATTTTAACCCATATAAAACAAAATAAAAAATGGCTATAGTGTGGGTTGCCCTTATTAATTCATAAGGTGCTTTTATAATTACACATCCTTCATTTCCATCGAAAATTATTCATCCAAAATTAAGTTCTTTTAAAGTTGATTTCAAATTTTGGTGACTTGTATGACATTATTATTTTTAATTTGAAATTTGTGGGCTTTTATAAATAGAAATTATTATTTATAAATTGAAGATTTGAGTATTATTTATTATTTAAAAATAAATTGTATTTTAATTTTATAAGAAATAATATATTTTATTGTGTTTGATAATAAATAAGCATTTGAAACATGCAAACAATGTATAATATGATTGTAAGGGTAACAAATACAATTTAGCAGTTTCAGTAATGTGTAACAAACATGATTCAACATCTAAACAAACAACTTTTTCAGCACTTAAATTTAGCGCTTCTAAGTTTCAGTGCTTAATGCTATTCAACACTTATTTTTTTCAGTTTAACAAACACCACCTAAGTAAAAAATGAGGACTGACAATGGATTGGTTTGGTATCGAATCAGTACAACTCCAATAATGACCCAATTTATTTGAATATGTACTTGAATAATTAATGAATATGTGAATTGAATTTGATCTCTTCCATTTCATCCTTAATCAAAAATCGATTTGATTCAATTTGAACACATTCCTTATTTTCAAATTATCAATATTCAAAAAATTTAAAAATATATAAAATCATGTAAAATTTTAAAAAATCTACTTTTCAACTACAAATATAAAGGGAAACTAAAAAGATAAAAAACGTTTTATCTATATTTATATGAAATTAAGAATAATAAAAAAAATATATTAAAATATGTTTGGATCGGATTTTTTTTCAAGATGGATTGGGGTATGTTCGAATCTGATCTGAATTGTATTAGATCTAAGATTTCAATTTGAATCCCATTTTTTATGTTTTTCGGATCGATTCAAACATCAGGTATATTTCAATCATTGCTAGCCCTAGTCAAGACTA
Organism: Akebia trifoliata; assembly: GCF_017979445.1. NCBI lineage: Eukaryota > Viridiplantae > Streptophyta > Magnoliopsida > Ranunculales > Lardizabalaceae > Akebia > Akebia trifoliata. Next base: position 8,140,498 of record NC_141387.1, read on the forward strand.
CGCTTTACCAATGCTATGTTTGTGCACAATTAACAAGTAATGGTTTGTGTGGATACACCTCTCTACGCAAGAGCAAAAGCTTAATCACTCCTTGCAAGAGCAAAAAATCTTTTCCCGCAAGAGCAAAAACCTCTTCGCGCAAAAGAAAAAATCTATCCAAACGTTTGCTAGCTTCCCGCAGGAGCAGAAGTCGTCAAGAAACTCTATCCAAATGTAGTGTAAGTCATTTCAACCTTAGTGCGATTTCTACTCTTGCACAAAATGGATTACGAGAGAAGGCATAATAAGAGTTTGTTGACAACAGAATTTATGTTTTATATTCAACCCAATTATTATATCAAGTTCTATTTGTCAAAATGAATAAAATCATATATGGATGGCTACCATAATCACATTAGGTAATTTATTAAATAACAAAAACATCCTTTTATCTTATTGTCTTTGTTAATATGTCCTTTAAAACTAATTACATCAAATTTTATTCTAATCTTAATTATTGAAAATACATGTGCGTTTGCATATGCAACCTAATCCTACTACTATCATATAAAGGAAAATAGTTTTTATCACCATATAAACTTCTTTTATAACAATAATAATTAATACAATTATTGTAGATGTCATGTTCAACACAATGGAGTTAATAAACCAAATTGAACCCATAAACAAGTGAGCCTCAACAAAATGACATCCTCTCTCTCTCTCTCTCCCTTGGATCTATTGATTTTTTTGAAGACTTTTTTCCTAGTAAATTCTTCTTATCTTCTACTACTTTTCTTCTTCTTCAATATGAAATCAATAGTGAAATGAGATTTTCCCTAATTTTATTTTTTGAAAATTTGATATTGATTTTTCATTTAAAAATCTCAAATCTATAGAAGTTCAACCTCACCTTTGAAAATCATTATCAATAACAAAATCTCCAGATGGATTCAAGTGGATGATCGTTTCTTAATTCCTCCTTGAAGTCATTCACTATCAATGTGTGGTAGTCTGTAAGAGATAAATAATAGGTTGAAGCCCTGGAAGTAAAAAGATTTTGGGATAAAGATAAAGACCAGCTATTGCACTCCCAACTTTTACTTATTATACCCTAATTAAAAATAAAGAAAATAAATATATGATTGAGAATAAGTAAAAGTTGGGGTGATGATAGAAGCTTTGTTTAATTTCTTTTATTAGATTTTTATTTTTGATTTTAAGATTTTATATGAGCTTAATCATAATTGTAAACAACTACTAAAATTGTTCAAACAAGTGTTATAATTTTTTATAGCATTATCAACGGCTAGCTAATTTGAAATTTGAAATTGAAAATTTAAATATGTCTAAGACATTTTTCAAATGCTAGGGTGTAATCAATTATATGTGGTATGCAAGGGCAGATTTAGAGGAGGGGATGTATGGGCACTTGCCTCCACAAGAATTTTCAAAGTCTATAAATTAGTGAGATATTGGAACAGATTTTAGTGACGGATAAAAAAATTTACCACTATTACCCTCACAACTTTTTTTTTTTTTGCCCCCACAACTATTTTTTTTCACTGTTAATTATCCCCACACAAAAAATTTCTACTCTCGATTGCCCTCACATAGGCAAAATCCTGACTCCGCCCTGATGGTGTGCTAGGGTTTCCAAAAGTTATTATAAAATGACCTTTCAGGCCACCATATCCAAATCGATTTCGCTCGTCCATGACTTGAATGGGATTTCTGACCGTTGGATGTCCATCTCACTTTCCAAAAGAATACTCGAGGTGCAACGAATGAAAATCCCCTAATTGAGCAGTTGAGTGAGTGGCCATTAATCACCTATCATATTAATTTTGCTTGTCTGCATCAAACCATTAATATCGTTACTTTGCCGACAGAATGTTGCACTTGGAAATTTGACAGATCAAAATATAAAATTTAAATGTCACGTGTCAAAATAGTATTGGTCCAACTTATTTTAGAAAAAGGATTTTATTAACATGTGTCCTAAAGACACGCGTTAAAATGCGTTAAATACACATGGGATCTGAATTTTATACCGAAACTACCCTAAACATATTTGGTTTTACCAAAAATACCTCTATAGGTGGTTGATTCCAAAGTATATTTTTGTGAATATTAAGAGAATTTAATGTAATATGAAAGGGATCAAAGAAAGATATATTTACGTGGACGAATCGTGGAATTCCGTCTATTTTCCGTATTTAGAAATATCCAAAATCTTGGTGGGCCCAAGACATAGGACTCCATTGCGGACCCCACACGTTCTTATCTATTCACGAAATTTTGTATTTATTAAGAATTAAAAAACAAGGTGGGTCAATATTGGTATAAAATAAATAATTAATTGGTTACCGGTCATTGAAGACAGTTGATTATGGTTAGTGATCCAGTACTCCGAGGAGCATCTTTATAACACAATAATTTATATAATAACACCTTAAAAAAATAGTATAAGTAAACAAACAAGGAGATTTCGTTTCTCTCAAAGCTCTTTAAGTCTGTTATAACATGTATCACAAGAATAAGTCATATATAGCTAAGATGAATAATTGGATTTTGTATTTTAGTTGTTGGATTTTATATATATTTTTATATGAATTATTGTTTGATATAAGTTATGTTATTTAATTTGTAGCTTAGTTCTGTTCAAATTTGTGTGTGTGTGTGTGGGTCTGGATCCAAATACGCATAAGACTATTCATAAAGTCACAATGTGTTTTATCTTATATGGTAATGAGTTGATTTTTTTATTATTTATTTATGATCTTTATAGTGAAGAGATCATCCTTATAAAAAATCAGCAAATTTTGAAACTTTTAACTCTAATTTTACAAGTTGAAGAATATTGGATTGTCCGATTTTTATAAAATCATTTTTTATGAGGTTAAAAGTTTTGAAATGGGTTGATTTTTTGCAAGGACGATCCCCTCACCATAGAAATCATCCTTGCTAAAAAATTAGTCCATTTCGAACCATTTTGCCCATATAAGACAAAACACGTTGTAGCTTTATGTGTCTACGAATCTTGACCTTTTATATATATCTACATGAAGAAGAAGGAAGATTACAAGACATCATCAATTTTCTCAAAAATGACAAATTGTACTTTCGTTATTTGATTCATTCAACCCAGAGAAAAAATTTAACAAATCAGAGATTAGTACAAATTCCCTATATTTCACAAACCTGGTACAATCGAATGGTAAACTAGTTCACTTCATATTAATTTGCAATTTGACTTAAAAGGAACTAATTTCGTTACTTATGACTCTTGAATTTTTTTTCTCTCGTATTTAATAAAATTTCAAATCAAATATTATTTTTTGTTATGTTAAAAAAAAAAAAATAGTGGAATAAAATTTCAAAATTAATGTATATGTTATGACTAATGATAAATTGACGCTCTTTATGTGGCATGTGAACAGAACCATAGATCTTTTCCTTGAGTATCCCGAAGAAAAATATCTATGATTCTATGCACTGCCACATCAACAATGTTAGTTTATTATCGCCAGTTATTACTAATCATTTGGTCTAAAATATTTTTCATCAAAATTTCAACTTATAGGAATTCTATAAAAAGGGTTGGTCTTACGGTATAAACTCTCAAAAATTAATTTGAGTACTAATTTTTTAACGAGTGTCAATATTTTCATAATAACAATGACAAAATATCTCCCATGAAAATATTTAAAAATGGTGAAGAAAAAAACATACTCAACCTATTTATTTATTATTATTTTTTTGGGGGGAGCAACTACTCGCAAATCACAAGTGGCCCATTCCCATCCTTAAAAAAGTACCTCTTTTTCTATTTGTTTTTTCTAAATCTTACGTATCACACCTCAACTTTGTCTCTCTCTCTATGAAGGCATAAGAAGAAACTCTATCCCTATCTTTTCTTTAGTTCAAAGTAACAAAGAAGAAAAAGAAAAAAAAATATATATATATATATATATATATTATATATATTACATTTAATAAATGTTCTTCTCTCTTCCTTTCTTTCTTTATGTTTTATTAAAGGATTTGAAGTTTAATATTTTATTTTCTTGTGGAGTGCAATCATATTAGTGAGGTGCAACTGAGATATTTTAAGTGGAAGGATAAAATCCTTTCAAGTGATTTGTGATTACTCTTTAGTTTTAATTATTTATAATTTAAAATATTAATCGAAGGGTAGTTTTGAAGATTACATAATAAAAAAAAATATTTTTGTAATTTTAAAAATTAACCAACATGAATTTACGGATGTTGGATTGTAACTTTTTTGGGATTTTGACCAAAATAACCCTGAAAATGAGGACATTTTAAGAATAATTTATTTGTTATTTTAGGTATGCATAATTGTAATTTTTATTTTTGATCAAAATAATCCTAATTATATTAAATTTAAATGTTAAAGTTAAGGCATTTTAAAAATACAAATTTTGGTGTCCAACCACTTATACTCTGCCTTCTCTTATTAGTTTTACTTTTATAATGAGAGAGGGCAAGTGGAACTAGTTCGACATAAATTTTGAATCTCATAAGTGCCCTCACTTTTACATTCATATTTAAAATAACCAGAGTCAGTTAGGTCAAAAATCAAGAAAATTGCAACTCACGATTCAATAGTTTTTAAAATTATAAAATTATCCTTTTAACTATGTAATATTCACACACACCCTCCAATTAATGTTTTAAATTACAAATAAATCTGTGATTTGCACATGCCACCTTTTAGTAATAGTAAAGAAAAGATTATTATTTTTTAACTTGTAGATTGTAAGATGGGACTGCAAGAATGCCACGTGGTATGTAGACAAGACTTGGCGTTAGATACGTAGCCAACTCACTGGAGTATCAGATCTATTCTCAATTTTAAATTCATTTCCATTATTGCCACCCATATCTCTTCCACTTCCATGTTCTATACAAAGCTTTTGCCTGAACTCTGAAATCTCTCTCTCTCTCTCTCTGTTTTGTCTTAGATTTTGTAGAACTCAACTAACAACAATATGAACAAAACCAAATCTTCGATCAAACTCTCCTTTTTCTTCACTTTCTTACTCGCAACCTCTACACACAGTCGATTAATCACAAACACCTTTACTTCCTCATCTGATCTAATCTCAGATGGAATCGAAAACCTCCACTATCACTCTCCATCTCTCCTTCTTCTCAAACAATCTGCAGAGGAAACAACATGCGAGCAGACGTATGGATTCTTGCCATGTACAACCACCATTTTCGGTAATCTCTTCCTCATAATCGTCTATGGTTTCTTGATGTTCACTGCTGCGCGGTACTTATCGACTGGTAGCGAACTTCTGCTCGAGATACTCGGTCCTGGTATCGTTGGTGGTCTCTTTCTTCCCATTCTTGGTGCCCTTCCAGATGCTCTACTCATCCTTGGTAAGATCTTTTCTTTGATTTTATTTTATTTAGATTTTTGGATCTGAATTTTTTAAGGTGTTGTTTAGTGTTGAAGCATTGATTTTTTTATCCTGATTTTTAATTTCTATTTTTCGTTTTGTATTGGCACCCACAGAAATCAAGGATCAGCTTTCGTAAGCTCTTATATGATTTGTGGATCTGAATTTGTTAAGGTGTTAGTAGTAGAAGCATTGATTTGTGATTTTGATTTTTAATCTTGGAGTTTGGTTTCCCTACCTATCGAAATCAAGATGATTTGGAAAGTCAAACCGTTGGTTGTTAGGTTCAAATGGGTTTGATTAATATTTATTTGTTTAATAATAGTTGTTTTTTGTTTTTCTGTTATAATAAAGTGGATTAGAATAGATGCTTAATCACGAAATCTCATTTTATATAGATCACAAATTATAAAATATTTAAAAATTGATTGTATTTATAGGAATAAAATACCAAATGGGTTTGATAGATATATTTATATTTAAGAATAATTGTATTTTCTGTTTCAAAGTGGGTTTCAATAGCTGCTCAGTCATGAAATCTCATTTTATATTAGATCACAAACATTTAAATCCTAAAAAATCAATTGTATTTATATGAATAAAACTCCAAAATCGATCTATACCTGTTGAATCAGCTGAGTTTCAGAAATTAGGTGACATTTAAAATCTCAGTCGAGATGACTTGGATGAGTCATTGAAATGGCCTAGCAACCAACCTTGTTTTATATTTATCTGTTGATCCATCATGTTTTAGTTTCTTTTTGAATATCCATTTACAGAAGTGCCAACTTAGCTAATCTGGTAAGATGCGTGGAGTATTGTTCGCATGTCTCAAGTTCAAACCCCCTTGAACCCTACTTCACCTTACTAATAACCACTAACCCTTTACCTATAAAAAAAATTCATTTACAATCAATTGGCTTAGTTCGATCAACTAATTCCCATGTGTTATTGCACATTATGGATTCAATTTCACTATTGATAGTTTCACTCCAAAATGAAGCATCAGATAAGGCCATTAATTCATTAAATGTTTGAGGTTCGTCTTCTCCTAAATAGGTAAGAAAATTGATGTTATGTTGTGGCTGATGCTTCGTGGGTTGTGTTTCTTTAAAGGGCCATTATTATCCCCTGGTTTATATCCCCTGGTTTATAATGACTAATACTGTGTTCGTTTTCTAATGATTTTTCTCAATGCTTATATAATTTTTTTTTTCCCTTTTTCAATAATTTGTTGAAATGTAACTGAAATAACATCTTATCTGTAACATCTTTTATTCTACTTCAATAATTGGGTAAGCTTTATCGTGGATTTAGTTCTTGTCATATACTTCAGCTTCATTATAAAGATTGCTTCTCACCGAGTTTCTTGTTTATGTACAGTATCTGGACTTTCTGGAAGTAGAGAAACTGCTCAAGATCAGGTCTTGGTTGGAATGGGCTTGTTAGCTGGGTCAACTGTCATGCTTCTGACACTATTATGGGGATCCTGTGTTGTTGTTGGCAAGTGTGATCTTGAGGATTCGACTGCAACAGATTCACGAGATACAAGACGATTAAGCTTAACTGGTATGCCCTTCTCTGTATTATTTACTTGAGCATAATATTGTCACTTTACTTGGAGATGAGTTATATTTCACATTTTATAATACTTCAAACATTGTACTGAAATTGCCATGTGTGTATATGTCTTATATGTAAACCATGTTATCTTTGGAAGTTCAGAGCTAGGTAGCATTAGCATAACGGGATACTAATCAAAAATAGAAAAAAAATCATAATGGGACAAAAAGCTTTTCATGATCTCTGTTTTAAAGAGATTTCAAATAGATTTACTTTATATATATTTTCATTATATGTGTGAAAATAAGGCTATTGTAAGGTATACATATGAAGAGTTTGCTCATGAAACTAAGTTACTTCAGTTTGGCTGATTTTTTTCTTATTTATGAATAGTCGAAAGTCCTGAATTAATGCACCAATATGTTTAGTAGGCTGTACTTTCAAATTGTTGGTACACCCATTCACTCAATGAATCATTTGCTTGAACTTTCCATTATCAGACTTATGCATTTTTTATTAAAAAAAATCCATCGTTTGGAAAGATATTAGTTCACAATTTCGTCATTTTTTTGCAGGGTCTGGTATTAGTACTGATATTTGGACTAGCTATGCTGCAAGGATCATGATAATATCTGTGATCCCATTTATCATTGTTCAACTACCAGCAATTTTTCATTCATCTTCTGGAAAACGATTAGCAATCTTGATTTCACTCATTGTCTCCGTGGTGTTGCTAATCTCTTACTGCCTTTATCAGGTATTCATTTATTGCTTGCTGTCCAATAAATCTATCCAAGTAGTTTACATTTCTTTTTCAATTGTTGTGTCTACCACGTATGCTAAGCATTAGAGAATGTTATTTGTGTTATTTTGGTCAATCACAGTCCAACGAGAAAGACAAGAAGTGTACACATCTTAATATCTGTTCAGTTGATGGTGATTAATAAATATAAATTTGTTTGCTTCTTTCATGCGTTGTTATACGTATATTGTGACCTGTTGTTACATCAATTTTGTGCTGATATCTGGGACACAGAACCGGAAGGAAAAAAATCAATAATTGTATTGATTTGGAGTAGGCTCCATTCTCTTTGATTCTCCATTGTTCTATGTCAGAAAATAAGCTCTGATCCATTTTTTTTCTGGTCTGTAATTAAAGAGTTAATTGAGTGGTCATGGGACTTCTCTTTTCTGGAGTTGTTGCTTTGTTTTTATTTTTATTTTTTATGACTCTTCTCAACAAGCTACACCTTCGCCAGTGTATCTCCAGAACCATTTATGAAACTAAGCTGTATATGTTTCCTTAAAAATGCCTTATCCGAGCTCACCTGATAGCAAGAGGAACTATGAATGTGGGAAGTTGGGGTCCCCTGGCCTAGCTTGCTCTTAAACCATTCAACTTCAAAGGACTTAGATTTGTGTGTCCTCTCATTACATTTTCTGGTACAAAGGCCTTGGGACTTCCCTTCAAACCTTCAACTTTGAAGAACTCTAGGCATGTGCATGTGCATAGGAAATCTTTTCTCTGTTGTACCAACTTTTTCCAGCATTTCCTTATTGTACAAGTTTGACGAAGGGAAGAACTTGAAGGTTGGTTAGGGATGACCAATGATGATCTTGATAACTTAAAATGTGAACATTCTGGTTGCACTTCTCACACTAAGGAGACTTGTTGGGATTTTCATAGTCATCCACAATTGTGACGAATGACTACAACCAGAGTTAGGTTGACCACACTCTTTCATCAAGTATTCCAACACGTAAGTTACAACACTTCATGTCTATGTTCACGACTGATAGCACTTCCTTGGCTATCTTTGCTAGCTTCAAGGACCGTAACACCACCTTTTTTCCGTCCTTGGTGAATTTCTAGGTAATTTTCTCTCCATTATGAATTGTTTTCTTGTTGTGTCGCCATAGTCTATTAGAGCCACAGGTGGAAGGCATATTTAGGTACTACATCATACCAAATACATTTTTTTATAGGACTTGATGAATAATTGAACCAAATATAACTTTTACTAACACTTACCTTTTTTAACATGAGATCTTCTATGGATGGAATATGGGATGCTTCTTACATTTTAATGTAAGGTTATTCACATTTTCCAAGGCCGCAATATTCTCTCTCCCCTCTCCCTTCAATATTGTCTTAGAAAGTTGGGTTTTTGTCGGTTGATACCCTCCAACCTCCCCACGACCTCAGGTGGCTGGGATTGGTTCTCCTCTAGGATTCTGCTCCTAATTTGCCACATTAAAATTTGATATAATCTTGTAAATTCCCTAAGACTACCAGATGAAGATGGGGCACATTTATCTTACGGACATGAATAGAAACACAAGAAAACTTTAAAGAAGCAAAGGAGCAAATAGATAGTAGGTTATATTTTTCAATTAGTTGGGACACATTGTATGATGTCTACTAGATACCTTTGAACCTGGTATGTTTTCCATGGATCTTCCAAGTTCTTTATTTAATTTTGATCTTATAGTTTTTAGTTAGTTGGGATCTTGGTTTTAGCTAGTCAGATTTTACCGTGTTGATGGTGGTGACTTTCAAATATTAATGCAGATCTTTCAGCCTTGGATTCAGAGGAGAAGGCTTGCATATGCCAAGCATAAACATGTAATATCAGGAGTTTTAAGACATTTGAAAAAGAAGGCACTAGGAAGGCTACTCACAGATGATGGTGAACCAAATGTGGATGTTATAAAAAAGTTAGTCCTTGTTATACTTCCTGAAATTTTCTTTAGTTGGTAATTGTTCTATTTGGTCACTCCTTTCTGATAATGACAGGTTATTTGACACAATAGACCTGGATGGGGATAAAAGATTATCAGCTTCGGAGTTAGGTGCACTGATAATAGGAATTCGATTTGAAGAGATAGATTTGGATCGTGGTGAGGCTCTGCAAAAATTATTGGTGGATTTTGATACTTCTGGCGATGAGTACGTTAGCGACCACGAGTTCATCACAGGAATCTCAAAATGGCTTAATGAGGCAAAGCGTTCAAGTCGTGGTCGTGATCCTGGACCCCACACGATGAAGTTTATCGATAACTTCCATCAGGTAAGTTATCTCATGACTAGAAGATGGCATGTGCAAACACACGTGTATCTGAAGGACTTATTTGTAATTAAAAATATTAATTAAAGGATGGTTTTGAAAACTGCATAGCAAAAGAGGGTATTTTTCTAATTTTGAAAACTAACCAATATGATTTTAGGGATGTGTGACGGTGTGATTACAATTTTGTTGATTTCACTTCTACTCAGCCTTCTCTCATTATTATAGTAAAGATAATCATCTCTCTAATCCGGAACATTGCTGTAGCATTATATGATATCTTGAAAATGCATATGCAGCAAACCGAGAAAGAACATGATCTTCTGGGTGAGGATCAGAGTGATGAGGTTGTAGAGGGTGTTGAGGATTCCAAGAGGGTTTCCATTAAAGCTGGATTACTGTTGTTGTTGGGAGCTGTTATTGCGGCTGCATTTGCTGATCCCCTTGTAGACACCGTTGGCAATTTCTCTACTGCTACAAGTATACCGTCTTTCTTCATTTCGTTTATTGCATTGCCTTTGGCTACCAACTCCAGTGAGGCAGTATCAGCACTTATTTTTGCCAGCCGTAAGAAGAGAAGAACTGCTTCATTAACATTTTCCGAGGTTTGTTTCTCCCTTTATTTAAGTATTCTGTATGCCAGATGTATTGTGGATGAAACATATATTAACCTTTGTATAGTTGAGATTTTTTCTTGTAATATCTTTCTTTTCATGATTTGTGAACAATCCCGTTTCTTTGTAGTCAAGCAAACTGCCTTAGTGCGACTCAAGGCGGGGCACATTAAAGGCGCCTTAATACATGTGAGGCAAGGCAGTGTAAGTGAGGTGCAATCAAGGCACACGCCTTGACTGAGCCTTACTTAAGGTACAAGCCACACCAGTCGCACACCTAAGTAAAAATGAAAAAAATAAATGCATTTTGTTTAAATAAGACACCAATCTCATATTAGATTCACATCTTTTCTTAAAAAAAGATTATTTGTAATTTTTTATCATTAAAAATGTTGAATTTTATATTTTGTCATTCTTATTGGCCCAAGCCGTTAGGACCGAGTTATGGCTTAGTCAACTTGGACCCAATAGGGGTATAGGGCTGGTCTAATGTAAAGTCTACCTTTCCAAGGCTAGGTTAGAACTTAATCCAAACAAATCTCATATGAAGTACAAAATCCAATAATTGGAGAAAACGAAATTACTTCATTACTTTTCTCCCTATCTCCAAACGGAGTTACAATGGTATTTATAAAAGAAGAAAGAACAAAACTTAGTTCTATGTTAATTAACGTACTTACTATAAATAGTAATACTATTTATAGTGAGTCTAAAAATAGTACAATTCTAATTACTTCCGAATTGGATTAAGAATCCAAAATACGTTAAAACTCTTTTCTACCACAAGTTCAGAATTACGATCGAGTTAGAGTAATTCGCGGTTAAAGATTCTATAAATAGAAAGTCCAACTTTGACTATGAGCGCCTGAGCATTTGGAGGACTGTACCACTTGGACTGGCTAGGTAGTTGTTTGATAATTCAGAACGGCCCATAGCGAATAGCCTTGAGTTTCTTACCTTCACCGTGCAACTGCTCCTTGCCAAGATGCAACCAAACTAAATCGTCCTCTTTGAATGTGTATGAAACTCGGTGCTTGTCATGGCGAGCTTTACTTCTGTTGAAACCTGTGCAATTGTGCTTCAACTTCTGTATGAACTTGATTGATTCACTCTAAAAATTTCTGAGCTTGAGCATGATCCTCTTCTTCCTTTCCACCTAATTGTTTGTCACTTACAGTGAATGCCATGTCTACATGACTTTGAGACAAATAACCCAAACATACTTCAAAAGGCGACTTCAATGTGGAACTATGCACTGCCCTATTAAAAGAAAATTATAGGTATGGGATACTGTCATCACAAGTCTTCAGATGCTAAGAATTATAGCCCCGCAATAGATGCACCATGGTCTGGTTGACGACTTCGTTTTGCGGATGAAAAGTTGTATTCCATTTCTGCGGGGTTTCCATCATTCCCCATGAGAACTGTAAAAAATGTCCTAGAAGCCGACTGTCCCTATCAGAGATAATTGATGTGGGAAGTCCAAAATGTTTCCAAACATGTTGAAAGAACAACTTGGCCGCCCCCTCTCCTGTAACAGTTTCTTACACGAAATAAGAATAACCATCTTGTTGAATCTATCTACAACCACATATAGATAATTATGTCCAGACTTGGTTTTAGATAATTATGTTGGTTAGAGATTGGTAATGGTAGATGCAATCTTACCTTTCTGTTGGAAGGCTTCAAGGTGTTCCACAAAACACAACCTCGGATAAAACGGGAAACATCAAGCTGCATCTTTGGGCAATGAACATAACACCCAAGATTGAGCAAAGTCTTCTCGACCTCATAGTGTCCTGCCACTCTAGAAGTATGAGTCTCATGAATCCACTGCATTCGATCCCCATCTTCTGGAATACACAAAAATGTTCCCTTGTACATCAACCCATCCTTCAGTTGAAACTTACTAGTCTGCCCTTGTGGTAGCTTCTGATAATCAGAACCAAAATCAGCTTCTATGTCATACCCTTTTGTGTATTCGAAAGGAACCATAAGTTGAATTTGCATTGCCACCAATAAGGCAGAATTTACTGAAGTAGGGGGTCTAGACAACATGTCTGCCAACTTATTGGTCACTCCTTTTTTGTACTTGATGATGATGTTGAATTGTTGTAGGTATGATATCCACTTCATGTCCCGAGCTTGCTGTAACTTGGACTGTGTGGACAAAAACTGAAGAGATTTATGATTAGAATGAACCATGGGTTCCTTCCTAAGCAAGTAAACACTCCGATGCTTCACGGACTGGTGCAATGCATAGAGTTCCTTGTCATAAGTTGGATAGTTCATAATAGGCCCACTGAACATTTCTAAATGATAGGCCACCGGTTTTCCATCCTGTATCAAGACAGCTCCCAGTGCATAAGTAGAGGCATCTACTTCAATCTCTAAAGGTCTCTGCAAGTTTGGTAAAAGCTAGAACTGATGCCTCAGATATCTTTCGTTTGAGCAACTGAAAAGTATCCTCGTGCTTCTTGCTCCACTTGAATTTTTGATTGGCTTTTGTTAGAGAATGCAAAGTTGCTGCAATCTGTGAAAAATGGCGGATGAATTTGTGCAAATACTAACATGTGCTCATAAAACTTTGAACCTCTGTTATCAAACAGGGTGTGGTCCATTTAGAGATGATTTGTACTTTCTCAGAATCTACTTTCAACTCTCTTGCGCCAACTATGTATCCCAGATACATTAGTTCATGTTTTCCAAACTTGCACTTCTTCCTGTTCAAATATAATTGACTTTGTCGTAAGGCCTCCAAAACTTTTGCTATATGTTGTAGATGATCATGTCATGTTTTGCTAAAAATCAGAATATCATCTAAATACACAATAGCAAAATCATTGATAAATGGTCGGAGTGTACCTCATTCATCAGTCGCATGAAGGTGGTTAGAGTGTTACATAGTCCAAACGGCATTACCAACTACTCAAAGAGGCCTTGCTTGGTCTTAAAGGCAGTCTTCTAAGTATCTTCTCCTCGAATTCTAACTTGGTGATAGCTGGATTTGAGATCCAGCTTTGTAAAGTAATGAGCTCCTTGAAGTTGATCTAACAGATCATCGATCCTTGGTAGCGGATATCGATTCTTGATGGTTATTTGTTTAGTGCTCAAAAATCGATACACATCCATCAATCTCTGTCCTTCTTTGGTACTAGTAACACTGGCTAACCACAAGGTGAACAACTGGGCTTGAATACTCCTTGCTCAAGAAGTTCTTGGATTTGCTTTTTTATCTCTTTAGATTCCGTGATCGATGTATGATACAAACCCAAATTTGGTAAAGGAGAGTCCTTGACCAATTGGATATCATGTTCTACATCCCTTCACGGGGGCAACCCTTTGATGTCTTGAAATAAGTTCGTATATTCTTTCTGTAGTTTCTCAATCTCAGTTTGCCATTTAAGAGACAAAGACATAGCAAATAATGTCACAGTTACGACATTTTGTTCTTGAGGCCGAATCATCAACGATACGAATTTTCCCATGCATTAACCATCCTCTTGACCTAAGTTGTTGACAACAGAGTCTCTGTAGTCTGCTCCTTGTAGGCACTAATATGGAATTCTTTCTCATTTTTGACAAACCTATATTTGCGAAGACGTCGGTAGTGGATCGCATCTTGTTCCCATAAGTACAGACTACCTAAGATTACCTGACACACATCCAATGATACTACTTCACATGTTACCTTATCAATATATCATTTAGTGATTGCGAACTTGAAGGTGCACTATTTAGTGATTTTCATCTCCACGTCTTTCTAAATCCACTCCAAGGGGTATGGTCGAGGGTGAGGTGTAGTCTCCAACCCCAACTTTTGTATTACCGATTCTGAAATTAAGTTTTTTTGACTACTCGGATCTACGATAGCCGTTACCACACTTTGCTTCACTTGAATTCTTACATTAAACAGATCTTCTTGGTTATCGTGTTTTAAGAATTCTGTTTGTCTGGTCATAAGGGTAAGTTTAGTATCTGTAGTCTGTACCTCTGGAATCTCTTCTGCATGTTGCGTGGCCAAGGCTATTGTCTTCCTGTCCTTCCTTTCCTCATTTTTTCCATTCTTCAGTTGTATTTCGGGGTGAAGTACCCAATACTTATTCTTCACATGCCACTGAGTTCATAATGATCACAATAGTTCTTTTTGGAGGATAATCCCTCCTTCCTTTGCCATCCTTCCAATCAGACTCATTCCCCTGTTTTGGCTTGTAATCCTTCTTATCAGATTTCTTATTTCTCGCATCAATGGCGATGGCCTCACTACGGCTTCTTCGATAGTTTCTACAGTTACAACTTCAATTCTTTTCGTATATACACCGCAAGACCCCCAATATATGTCATGAAGACTACTTGGTCACCGACGTCCATATCTAGAACTAAAGCTTGATTGTTAAGTTCTGTAGTGTACTCTTGTATAGACTGCCCAAACTTCTGCCTAAGGTGTTGCCACTTGTACTAATGTTCATTCTCATAAGCTTTCGTAACATACTTTTGAATTTCTTCCATGTCAATTTTGCCACATCATGGTGTTTTCGGTACGACTTCTATCATGTGAGATCATGACAAAAACATGGTGGAATGAGTGCTTGGGCATTCGGTCGCGTAACCCTCTGAGTCCTCCTTCCAACGCCTTTGGAATCATCAAATCTGAGTTCGTATGACGAAGTTATACCCAATTTACTATAGATTATCTATGTAGATCCTCCGGGATTAGGACTCAGCCAAGCTCGGCTTGAACACGCTCATTGATGACTTTAGTCATGGTTCAAAATATTGAAATGTATCGATTGATATGTATCTATATTGGCCAAGACCGATAAGAAAGATTGACCCCCAAGCATTGAATGTTTCGAGAGTGTAACGACCAATACAATATTGGTTTTTTCTTGACAGAAACATTACTCCGATAAGACATTTTAAACCTTGATCCTAGTTTTATCATAGCAACAACACATGTTATTGTTGATCAGCTTCTACCTTTTTTTTTCCTTATTCTTGTTCTTCTCCCTTTCTAATTTTTTTGCTATTGTTGATTGTTCTCCTTCTTCTTGAAGGTGTTGAATACTTTAACTTATTTATAAACTCATACTTATACATATTTTTATTATAATAAATCTAGAATTCAACTTTCATTATTTAACTTATTAATTTATATAATTTTATTGTTCTCTGTTACTTAGGCACGTGCCGTAGGCAGTAGGAGGCCTTTGCGCCTTAAGTGTGCCTTTCGCCCTTAAGTACAAGGTTTTAAATTTCATATTCCAATTATATTTGGTTAGTTCGGAAATGGAAATATTTTGAATTAGTTTGTAGATATTTTAGATATTTAAGAATACATAATTATTATTGAATTCATATGAAAAATAAGATGTTTAAAAATTTAGGAAGTGATAAAACAAGTGAAAAAGCACCCTTAACTCGTTATAATATAGTCAACAACCACTTGGAGTCAATATATACCATTGCTAATTTACCCTATTGACTTATAATATTGTTGACAACTATTTACCCCAAAAGACCTATCTGATGGGGAATGGTGCAACTATGAATAGAAGAGGGTCGCGAGTCAAACTAGGGCACGGTACGTGAGTACTTGATACCCAAGAATGGAGGCGGATAACACAACACTCACTCCCCCTTGGAAAATTCCTTCGATGAGGTTGAACTTGTGACCTAAATGAACTTAGTGCTCTGATACCATGTTGACAACCATTTACCCCAAAAAACCGATTTGATGGGGAAGGGAAGAACTATGAATATAATAGGATCACGGCTCGAACTGGGGCATGGCATGTGACACTCGGGAACGGAGGCGGATAACACGACACTCCATACTACAATCAACAATCAGATGTGCCCTTAGCTCAATCAATGTTGTTAAATAGCATTTGCGACCAACACATGCTGTTTGCATATGCGATTTCACACATTGTATATGCAGTGGCATATGCTGCAAGAAAAAAAATGTTGAAAAATATGCATTGCACAAATCGCATATGCGATTGCACAAAAAAATATGCCATCACCTATTTGCATATAACATAATTTGGGGTATCTGATTGTAGCATATGTGTACATGCGACCGCATTTGACAACACTGATCTCAATGCCTATGATCGAGTTAAGAAACACCGAAGAAAGAAATCAGTAACATTGACTAGGTCAAATCAGTTTGACCAAGTCAACTTAGTTTGACCAAGTCAACTTAGTTTGACTAAGTCTACTCGATCTAATCTTTGACTGGTCCTCAAGACCTAGTCCAACTTCTCTTAGGACTCTTTCTTTTATTGTGTTTCTCTTTTTTAAGTTGTTTAAGTAATTCTAGTTAGTTTCTATTTCAATTTTAGAAAGTTTATTTTCCTACTTGGTTTCTATTTCATCTTTAGGAAGTTTCTAATTTGTTTTATGTTTCTATTCTTTTCTAAATTCGTTTTTGTTCTTTATGTTATAATTAGAAGTCTTTTTAGGTGTTCAAATTGAGTTCTAATAGGATTAGAAAGTTAGTAATATGTTATATATAGATTATGAAGTTACTTTTTAGTATTTTAGAAGGTTTTTAAGTTATGAATGAGTGATCTATATAAGAAGCTCCAATAAAAAAATTCAGCAGTTAGTTTTTTTGAAGATTGATTAATAAAAGAAAAAAGAATAGACTTCTCTTCTCTTTCTTTGTTTTTTTTTTAAGCATAAAAGCCTGATATTGGTTCTTAATTTTAATGTTTGCGATTGATTTCCATCAATCTCAAACCTAGATTGAAGTTTTGAGTTTGTTTTGCTCGACATAGAGATTTTTCATTACTCCTAGTTCTTGGGATTCCACCTTAGAACCAGATTTTTAGCCTAAACTAAAGGTTTGTGTGTTCTACCCTACATCATAACGATTTTCCAAGTTGTGTGAGTCAGGGGGTCATCAAGTCCCGAAAGGACTACCTCGCCAACAGGTGTATCAACATAGTAATGTGAATACTTTGCTGGATCAATGAGGATGCATACAAACAATTTTTTGAATGAGGCATTGCGAGACCACCGATGGTCAAGAAATTCTTTGGGAACTTTGAACAATTTTTAGGCCCAACTTAGATGTTGGAAACCTGAGTTAACTCTTTGACAAAATTACCATCAATTCTAAAAATCTTTTTGCATGTCTGATTTTTCAGCTATTGTGGAACGAGCTCAAGATCGATACTGTTATAGTTCGCTCCTGTATCAATAAGGGTAAAAACGCCAATACCAAGTTGTCCTATCTAGAGATCAAGCTAATTGATGTACTGATGTTTTGATACGAATACAAAGAAGTTTTCATTATTATCTAGGATTGATACAATTATGATCCACTCTTATATCAAAAAGGGCAAAAATGTCAATGTAGAGTTGTCCTATCCAAAGATTAAGTTGAATGATCTACTAATGTTCTGGTACGATTCCAATGAAGTTCTCATTATTATCCAAGATGTTTGGTTCTGGAAAAGACGAGATGTTACCGGCGTCCTCTACGGGGAGGACAGACTTTCTTACAAGATAGCCTTCAACATAGCTTTTGAGGTTAGTTACTCGTTAAGCGAGAACTTGAATGGAAGATTCAAACTCATTTCTAGAAACAAGCTTTCCTCTTGATAAATGTTTGATTGTTAGCTTCTTGATGTTTTTGAGTGGGATGAATTGTTGAGGATCAATGGGGTACTTGTGCTTTTCTCGGGGCATAGCAATGTAGCCAGGTTATGTTCTTGGTCGCAAGTACATTCCTTAGGAAAGGGACATGTGCAATACAGACACGTAGAAAGATTTTTAGAATTAATGGTAATCCTATCAAAGAGTTAACTCAGTATTCCAACATTAAAGTTTGGTTTGAAAATTGTTCAAAGTTCCTGATGAATTTCTTGGCCATCAGTGGTCTCGCATTTGATGTCATCCTCCGTCAACCTTTTCTCTAACATTTTCAAACCGTCATAGTCTTTGCAACATGTTTTGCTGACACTTTTAAGGGTATCGGAAAAGTTCACCTACACGGATCGGTGAACTATGCTCTTGTTTCGCTTTGTCTCTCTCCTTTCAACGAATAAATATTCTATTTTGATCCAACTTTTACTCCATGCTCTCGGTGAAATTTCTGGACTGCCTTGAGTTCAAGGAAAACGACTTTCCCTATGTTATACTGATCAACAGTTGGCGATTGTTCTGTTATGGATGAAGTGAATTATGTATCCCTCAAAAGGGTCCCAAAAAGGGTTGAAGTTGTTGCAACATTTTTCACATCTGTCTGTTTCAGATCTAGGAAGGTATGTAGGGTGGATGTAATTGAGTTAGTGTAGTACTGTCAAGGTCGAGAAGTTGGGAAGCCACCAATTCAAGGGGAAATAAGGTGATTCACTGGTATATTATATGTATAATTTTATCTTCCTTGTAACACATCCTACCTAAAATGTTGAAGGGATTCTTCCTGTCAGACGATGATTTCAACGGAAAGCCTGTCTCTAGTCCTTTCCATCAGCAAAATACCTCCTTCAAAAAATCATTCATATGCATCCTCACTAATCCAGCAAGGTCTTCCCATGACTATTTTGATACACCTGTCGATGAGGTAGTCCTCTCTGTCTTGATGACCCCCTGACTCACACAACTTGGGAAATGTTCAACACTCTGTTAGGACTATGTTTTTAGAAGGAAAGGAGTATCCTAGGATGGGAAATGGCTCATAAGATCCTTTCGCACAGAATGAAGGAAAAAATCCATGCTTGGTTCGTTCTATTGGGGAAATTTTTTAATTTTGGATACCGACCTGCATGGTCCAATGAATATTGGTGGCCACATTTTGGGTTACCCTTAGACGACTTTCCCATCCAACTTGCAAGTTAGGAGGTATCCCTTGGAAAAGTCACTGATTCCATCTATATTCCTAATCATAAGATGGTCTATTATTTTTGGAGGAAGGATTTTCCGTGGATCCTTAAGTGGCATTTTCCTTGGATCCCTAAGGGGAAAGGAGCATTCTTTCCATCTCTACAAAGCTTTCAAGACACGGTGGGGTATTATCCTCCCTCAAAATAAAAGGAAGATGATAATCTTCAAGACTCACAAAATACCCAGAGTCGCAATATCCACAAGAGGTGAGGTGACACCTTCTTACAGTCCTGATCAAAGCCCAAGTGTACGACAACAACAAAGATACTTGATCAACATGCAGATCAAGTGTAAAGATTTCAAGAACTCCCCAAAAGAAGTCTTGTGGAGAAACATTTAAGAGAATGATACTTGATTCTAGTGATGAAGACAGTAGGTTACACATGGCCTTTGCAGACTTTAAGTCTTATCTTTACTTTATGTCTTGTTTTAGTTTCGGTTTGTCATTTTGTAAAAGTGGGTATGCACAATCATGTCTTGTATTAATAGTAGTCCTCTTTGATTCTATTAAGTCAATGTCCTTTGAGGTCAGGGATGACATCATAGATCTTCTTATGAGATCTATAAACAGGGAATGCATTCTCCATAATAAAGGGACATGAATTTGGATCACTTCTTTTGTTAGTAACATCACAAGTTAGTTCAGAAGGTGAGAACAGTGAGTAAAATCACATATCTCGGGGCAAGTTCTTTTATCCCATAAGTTGTAGTGCAAAACCGACCGATCTTCGGATCACCTACCTCCAATGAAGAATTATGTTCCCAAGCTTGTCTCCCAACTTGGTAAGTCCTAGTTGAGTCTTTCTTTTTGTTTGAAAGCTTGTAGTCCGAAGCTTGAAGTCTTGTAATCTTCTAGTCTTTAGTGTGTTTTCATTAATAAAGTTTCCATTGTTCATCTATGTGTAACTTTTGTTTCGAGGTAATTTCTGGAATTCCTGTTAATCTTCGAAAGAGTAAGTTGTTTGGAGTAGGAGAGGTGGAAGGGGTGGAGGTGGCGGCGCTTTGTTGGGAGTCCAGATGGGTGTTCTTCCATCCACATATTTGGGGCTTCCCTTGGGCATGGGTTACAAGAGTAAGGAGATTTGAGACTGGTGATTGAAAGGATGAGAAGGAACCTAAGCTCCTGGAAAACAAAACTTTTATCCAAAGGTGGGAAGATCACTCTCATTAAAAGTGCTTTGGCCAGCATTCCCATTTATACCTTCTCGTTATTCACCTTTCCTAGGAATGTGGAAGTGCAATTGGATAGAATTTGCCGGAATTTTCTATGGCATGGAAAAGAGGGTTTAAGAAAACATCATTGGGTGAGTTGGAGAAAGTTATGCTTACCGAAGAAGAATGGGGGTCTGGGCTTTCACAACTTTGGCAACATGAATTCGGCTTTACTGGAGAAGTGGCTTTGGAGGTTTGGGGAAGAGGGAGATAGTCTTTGGAGGAAAGTAATTGTGGATAAGTATGGGGTGAATGTGAACAGAAGGGAGAGTGGTCCGGCTAGAAGTGCGTCGGAGTGTGGGGTGTGGAAATGTATTCTTAGAAGTCTGCCGTATCTCAAGAAAGGTGTGAAATGTAAAGTGAGTAGGGGGAGCAAGGTGAGATTCTGGGAGGATTGGTGGTGTGGGAATAGTCCTCTTAAGGATTTTTTCCTGAATCTCTTCGCCTTGTCGATGAAGAAGAATCAAGTTATCTCATGCTTCAGACGTGTTGAGAATGAGGTGATCAATTGGGATTTTGGGTTTAGAAGATCTTTTAATGATTGGGAGGTGGATAATCTTGGGAGATTACATTCTGTGATGGAGAATAGTTGCATGGAGAGCTCTTCGAAAGACCAGAGAGTTTGGGGAGGTACAAGGGATGGGAAGTTTACGGTCAAGTCTTTGTATGATGGTATGGCTCCTAGTACTCCTTCGTCCTTTCCTCATTCTTTTGTCTGGGGTGGTAAGATTCCTCCAAAGATCTCGACTTTTCTTTAGATTGCGGCTTTAGGGAGAATTGCAACAATGGATTAGTTAATTAAGATGGGTTTCATTTCGCCGAACCAGTGTTGTATGTGTAAATCGCAGGCGGAAAAGGTGGATCACTTACTTATTCATTTTCGGGTGGCTAATCACATTTGGATGCATTTTTTATCGTTGTTTGGTATCGTGGGCTGCTTCCCAAGGTCTGTTAAGTCGGCTCTAGAGTCTTGGTTGTCGTGGGGAGGTTCTTTCTTGGCTTCTAAGCAGATTCTTTGGTTCTTAGATCCCTTCGCGATTTGTTGGGGTATTTGGATCCGTCGCAACCGCTGCATCTTTGAAGGAAAAGAATTCACGATGGAGACCCCCCGTGTGTTTCTTCTTCTTAATAAAATTATCTTTATTGATAAAAAAAAAGTGTAACTTTTGTTCTTTTCTTATTGGTGTCTTCTATGTCTGCATTTTACCCCTGTTAATGTTCACCTTCTCCATATATACTACCATAACCTTTGTTTTGTCTAGTGTACATACCCCTCACCTCATGTTACCTACCCATGTATGCGTACTTTGCATCCAACCCATCTGATCCGCTCAACCTTTGTTAGAACTTAGATTTGACTGTTAGACCTTGTATGAAATTTAGTTGTTAACCATTAGAAATTAGGAGGCAAGGCTTCTAGTACCCATTTGTCAACTACCAGCATGCAGTCTGTGAGAAACCTAGGTTCTGGCATCGGCAGAAAGGCTTGTTACATGAATGAGAGAGCGAAGAGAAAAGTGATTTACCTGACAACCGATATTGCCTTAGGAACCACAGTGGCATCACCACGTCTCTACTCGGTAATTCAAGTGATCTAGAGTCCACCTAGCCTACTAAGCTTCTAGTGTTGTCATCTAAGTAACCCAACTTGGCTTAAAATAGTTAGTCCAAGTTTAGTTTTGTTTAGTGTTACCACAGGTCCCAGTCCATAGCCTACATCCATACCATCTAGCCCATCCTTCCGCTTATGTCTAGTCCCTTATACCCTTTTGGTATCAAACCCATTTTGCTAGGTGGGAATCAGAACCATTGTCTGTGTGTTTTTTTTGAGAACTACTGAAGATACATGACATAATTAAAACAGTCTAAAAGGGTTTTTTTGTGTGTGTGTGTGTTGGGGGTAGAAGGGGGGAGGAGGGGAATCTTGGTTTTAAATATTTTTACCCAAAAAAAGACTTTTGAACTTTTGAATTATGTGATAATGCATTGTAGATCCATAGACGTGGTGATTTTACTCATATTTAACTTTAGTTTGAGAGAAAAACAACACATTCATAATTATCAATATCAAAGCCTGATCCCAAAAATTTTAGGAGAGAAATTGAAACTACTTGAGTTTGAGTTGAAGAACGAACATGGACCAAAGAGATGCAATCTGGATTCAAGATTATATGTGTTTTTGATGTAAGGTCTACACAAATTCCCTCCCAAAAAGACGCTTAAATTGAGAAGGAAGATTTGTTTTTTTTTTTTTCATGCTTGAAGTCGTATCTCTATCCTTTTTTTCAAATCTTTTTTTTTCTTTTAATTTGAAGATGTTCCAACTTGGTGACAGTGGATTTTGACCTTTTAAATAAAGGTTATATCTTGTACTTGTAGAAAGAGGACCTCCAAAGAGGGGTTCCTGATAACCAGTAGAAATGAGAATAATCCAAGATGTATTAGTTCTTTAGTTAAATAAAATGAGACATTAAGCTTTATTATCATCAATCTTGTATGTAACTACGATTATTGAAATTGCAGACAGTTGTGTAGAGCTAGTTAGAATAAAACATGATTATGGAAACTATGAACTATAGGGTAGTGCTACAATGAGACTGATACCTGTTGAGTTATTTGCTGCAGATCTATGGAGCGGTGACCATGAACAACATCCTTTGTCTCGCTGTCTTCTTAGCTCTTGTTTACGTGAGAAACTTGACATGGGACTTCTCAGCTGAAGTGTTGGTCATTCTTATTGTTTGCATTGTGATGGGTCTCTTTGCCAGCTTCCGCACCACCTTCCCTCTTTGGACATGTTCAGTGGCATACATACTCTACCCATTCTCCCTTGTGCTGGTTTATGTTCTTGACTATGTTTTTGGGTGGTCATAAACTCATTCAGACCACCAAAAATAAAATAAAAATGCAAACAGATTTGGTATGTTGGTTGATATGTAAAGCAGCGTGTCACTTATTTCGGGATGTTTACTGTATTTTGTTGTCAAACGAGAGTTCGTACATTAAGTGGGCCTTTGTTAAGGTAGTCTTGGAAGATTGTTATTTTGCTTATGTAACTAAAATCCAGACTTTTGATTTCATATCTATTCCTTCTCTCTTTACCGATGATGATTGGGATGGAGTTCTCCTGGACCACAGCCTTGATCATAATTACTATACAACAGAAGAACCGAAGGAATCATATGCAATGGTACTTAACGCAGGGATTCTTTCAGTTGGTGGGGGCCCAACCTTCTTGGACACCAGTTGGGAATGGTACAGATTACTCCTCCACCAGCCATCAAAAGGGTAAGTTCGAAACTGAAATGTGTTTCAGTTAAGTTATGATCTAATAAAGTGGAATCCCAGTCAAGGAGGGTGGGGCAGAGATTTTTTTTTCTTTTTTCCAGAATAAAACAAGGGTATAATGAGAGAAACTCAGCCACTTTGACTGCAGTTTGCTTTGCTCGATTAAGATATGGTGAATTAGTGATGTAGGGTTGGTTCATTTTTCTGATGGGGAAACATTGGGTGGGTAGTCCCAATAACATAACAGCTCCCTTACTACTACAATCAGAACCATCCATTTTGTTTTGTTTTGTTTTGTTTTATTTTACTATTATTTTTAATTTAGAATCATCTGATTATGATTCTAAGAATCAAATGATCCCGAACCCATTTAAATATATGCTACGTGGTTCGAACCATCCAATGAATTAGGCAGTGGCCTAATAAGAGTGTTCTAACATAAACTAGCCTAACTGGATATTTTTATATTAATTTTTTTTTTTTTAAATGTGTATAATTTATTCAGCCAAATAATTACACTCCATTCACATTGAAATTAAGGATTTTTCTTGAATCGTCTTCTTTTACTTTAATAGAAATTTGTAACATCAAAACTATATAATTAAGGTTTGATTATTAAAAGAGGACCAATGGAAATTTTATCATCTTTCACAAAATTCTCATCCCAATATGATTTTTTTTTTCCTTTTTTCAATTTTTGTACTTGAAATGGGTTCATGGCATGGAGGTAGAGCCACTTATTATGACTTAATTCCATCAGTTTGTTTGCAAAATCTGATCGTACCATAGTTTCTATCCAATTTTTAAATTGCTGATTTTCATGGAAAATGAATTGATACATATTTTTTTTGGCTCTCTAAACAATGAATTACGTCAATGTCCACCAAAATCTCTCGTGTATCCATATGGAATTCATGGCAGTAGCTATGAGGGCGAAACCCAAGGAACCTTGGTGGACTGGTGGATCAGAAACAGATCAAGAGCATGGGGTGTCGATTGAAAGAGTAGATATTCTTATATGTGAAATGTACATCTTGAACATTCATTCCATGTCTAATAAACTCTTAAGAACAGTCATTTTGCTTTCAGCTTCTGTCAGATATTTGCTTAAGTGCTTTTCTAGCCTTCACCAAATTTTAATTTGCATGTCAAAAGCACTTTGAAGTGCCAAAAAAGGGAGAAAAAGTCTCCAAAGGATTTCCGAAACATTAAGTCAGTTTTGACCACCACAAAGTAGAACAGGTGAGAACCAGCTCTCATCAATGGCTACATGACTTGTTGAAGGTTTGAAAATATTGATCCAACAATGCTTAAACAAGAGATCTATTACTCATCATTCTTCAGCTAAACCAAACAAAAGCACAACAAACAAGCAAACAAACTATACTAGAAACAAATACTTCTACACCTCTCATCTCATGTTCATGAAATCAAATGGGTCAGATTCAGGTCATGCTCATCGAAAAATGCTTCGAACAAATCTTCCTCTTGAGATTAGGCGATAAGAAAAGTTATCCAAAAAGTAGATGATGCTTCTCAATTATAGTTTTAGGTTGAGATCCACACCATTCCCAGTCTCACCTCTTCGATCATTTGAGGTTGCTGTCAAATGGCCTATCTGCTGCCCATTTGTGGGAAAGAAACTGTAAAGGGGCTGCTGATGGACTGATCCGCCTGTTCGGAAGATTGGGTCTTCGGTATACCCCTTCAATTAGCACAAAAACACATAGTTATCAACAACTTCACCATTAGAATTGCAATATTGGACTGAAATGAGATTTTATCCTTAAATCTTACTTGATATGGAAGCATATTGAAGTCCGAGAATTCCTGATAATGGGAGGCTGGAAATTCAATGGGTTGCTTAGCTTTAGAACTCTTTGAAGATGAAGTGGTCGCAGGAGGGGCTAACGTAAGCAAAGTGTCGGGTTCTCCATTTTCTTTATAACCTTTCAGTGGGTTCATCTCGCCCCTCCAGCCAACATGAAGGGCGCTCGACCCTGAAGGACCCTCTCTGAGAAAGCAAGAGAAGACAATATGATCAAACAAACATTACAAGGGGTGGAAAGAATAGGAAACAAAAGACAATTAATCAAACTAAACCTACCCAAGAATTGCATTCCCTTGTTCGAAATTAAAGGAGGTACCATTCCTGCATGAAGATGATTCGTCCAATCTGTAGATAGGAGGGATGAAAGGGGGAAATTTGCAGTGATTTGAAGAACCCAGTGGGCTGTCTAGAGAGAAGGGCCATGGCCGCTTCATGCCAATCATCTATACTACATTCTAACCAAAATCACCATCAGAAACAATCCTGTCTTCTTTATTTTACCTTTCAATCAGTAAAATAAACTCAAATAACTTAATCACCAAGAAGTCCCAACACATTTCCATAAACCTTAAATGCATGAAATTTAGACTAATTAACCAAACAAAACCAACGCTGTGGAAGGAAATTACACTCATACCTTCTCTTCCTCGGGCCATAGATGAGGTGGGTAGTTGCTATAATAGCTTTGGTTTGAAGGGGGCTCCATCTGAAGATTTAGTCCAGATGACGAAGAGATGTTCACCTGTAGAGTGAATTTAAGCCAAATCCCTCTTCACATTCAAAAAAAGTTCATGACAAATCAAGGAGCGAAAAACCAACACCAAAAACAGCTCACCTTTGAATAATAAGGTGGTGGTGGGGGTTGTTTCCTCTGCATCATAACAGAGGGGGGAAAAAATGGGTTCGATTCATTTTGCAAATGAGGGGGAAAAGGGAACCCAGGATCCAATTTGGGTCCCTCTACATCATAATTTAATTCACAAGGATTCCACATAGAGGGAAAATAACCATGCCCAGACATTGTCGCTGTTGACCCACCAATCCCAGAACCACCACCAGTTTGTTGATTACTACTATTTTGGCCATAAAGGGTCGTCCTTGGAAGAGGTAGAGGTACAGAAGGAGGTGGAGGTGGGTTGAAGGGATCCAAATTTGATGGTGGAATTGAAGAATTTGGTCTATATTGAGTACTAGACGAGGAGAGATCAGTCAAAGGTGTGGGAAAAGGGAAGGAAGATGAGGAGGATTGGTGATCCTTCTTATTTTGCTCTTCTAAACGGATTTTCTCCAATTGGGCAACACCAAGACCTCTTTGGGGGATTTTCTTTTGCTTCACCTTCTTCGAAGATCGGCCTCCACCACTTCCACCACCACCACCACCACCACCACCTCCACCACTACTGCTATTGCTACACTTCTGTTGCTCGTCTTGCACCATTCTTCTTACATTCCATCTAATCTAAGGAAATCCCAAAACAAAGAACCCAAAAAAAGTAGAAGAAAAATGGAGAGAATCAAGATAATTCAGAAAAAAATTAAAAAAAAAAAAGATATTTAAATAACTTTTGGAAGAAACCAAAACCCCAATTTAAGACCCAAAAAAAGAGAACCCAATTATCAAAAAAAGATCCCCAAAAGTCCAGAAACAGATAAATAAACAAACAAAAAAAAAAAGAAAAATGGAGAAAACCCAAATGAGAAAAATCAAAGGGGAACACCAACAACAATCCCAATTTTAAGATCCAGTAAGGGAACCAAAGTTGAGACACAGAAACAGAGAGAGAAAAGAAGAGAACCCAAATGCGTAAATCTATTTTAAAGCCCCAAATGACAGGAAAAAACACAGAGATTAAAAGAACCTCAGAGTCACCATTAACCCAGATTTGAACAACAACAAAATATTGAAGAAAAATCCAGATCATAGAGAAACAGAAATCCCCATCTTGACATATAAATCTCGCAGGTTCTGGAGCAAATATCGGCTACTGATAAAGACACCCAAGTTTTCAGCTATAAAGATTGAAAAAAGCGAAATTTGAGAAAAAGAGAGAGAAATAGTATCTGAGAGCTCCGGATTTCCTTCTTGTCTGAGAAAGTGATCAAACAGATCAAACCACCAAAATCGAAACCCTTATGAATCTATTTTCCATCTTTTATCTCGCCCAAATCCTCGCTCCACTCTCTCTCTCTCTCTCCAGTCTTCTCCTCCTAAACCGACTCTCAAGAACTCGAAAAAAAAACCAAAATTTTCTCTGAAATTTCGGTCGCTCTCACTTGGTTATAAACTTCTAATGGGATCCACGTAAAGGGGTTGTCTCGTTTATATTGGGTCTCTCTCACTCACTCACTCACATACAAACTCAACATCTCTCCTCTCTCTTTTTCTCTTCTCCTCTGAAGTCTGAATCCTCTCTCCTCTGCTATCTTCCCATTAATGGTTCTTAAAAGGTTGGGATTGCCTATCTGTACATCTCTGCCTCTTGTCCGAATGAGGCCACCTCTGGCAGGCTACACCAGAACAGGACAACTCATTCGATATTTTGAAAATCTCGGCTATGGTTATTGATTTTGATTTTGAGAGATACTATTAGCACACCATTTTTTAGTTTCAACACACCAATCCTTGCGAATTAAGGTATGGTTGGTTATTTATAGATTGGTGTTCTATAAGTAAAATTGGTGTTCTATAGAATGTCTTTTTTATTTTACATATAATATATTTTCTTCAATAATTTAAATATTATAATTTAATAGGATTGCAAGTCTGTCGGGGTGGACTAGATCGAGCTCAACCCAAACTTGACAAATACCAACCCACACCCTTACCTAACTTGACCTCGGGAATGAAATGCTCAATCAAACCCAAAGCAACCCAATACAGGTTGGTTGAGTTGGTTGGGTTGGTTTATTTCTTGTTAATAATAGATAATTTAGTAATGACAGAGACTTGTATAAGAAAATATAACTTAAAATTATTATTAATAACAAGGGAAAAAAACAACGACGTTTCATGAATGAAAGTTTGAAATGTAAATTTTAAATGAGAATGAAATAAAGATATCAAAAAATATTTTTAAATTATAACCATATTAAATTTGGATTTGGGCAATCCAATGCCTATTTCTAAACATAATCAGAATTAATTCGATCATTTTTATTTTACTCGAACTTGAGTTGAATCCAACCTATTTTGCCCAGATCTAACTCCAACTTGAATAAAAAGATGTCATTTCTTTATGTAAAAAATCATTTTTTAGGACTCGTTGCTCTCTCATGTTCACAAAATGCATCCTATTTAAAAAACAATAGTGAATGGGTCCATTTGGTGAAATCTTATTGAATCCAATTTGAAAAGAAATTGTAACAAGTTGTCGAATAGGTTCATTTTTCACATGTGTGTGAGATGCAACAAGTGCCAATCAATTTTTAATAGAGAAAAAGAAAGGATACTCATAATCAGAATAAACATGTGATTGAAGAGCAAGAGTTGCCTTTCCACTTCTCCCCCCTTCTTAATAATTTCCTTCTAATTTTATTGCTTTTTTCTTCTACCCCCTTAACCGCAAAGAGGATTCCCATGCCACTACCACTATGCATGGTTGAACTCGTGTTTGTGGGGGAGATAGAGAGATGTTAAGAAAAATAGGTACCTTCGAACTAAGAAAACTAATCGAAAAACAATCACAAGATGCAATCACACTAAGAAACACAAATTTTATGTGGTTCCCTCAAAAGTGAGGTATGTCCATTAATTCCACTATGAAGAGAAATCTCGCAGTTACATGTTACACTTTTTCACCAAAAACAAGAAATATAAATAACCCAGGAAACCTAACTAGCATTTTCCATTATATTAGTGAAATTACGAAAATACTCTTGAGAAAATTCCTTTCAAGGATAGAGCCTCCAAATCCCCCAATGAGTTCAGCATCGAGCTTGACTAGCGTGAAGGCGTGGCTTGATTTATAGTACCTCGTCGATTAGTACTATCGAGCTCCACAAACCACAACAAGAGAGAAGAGAGAGAGAGAGAGAGAGAGGAGAGAGAGAGAGGAGAGAGAGGAGAGAGAGAGAGGAGAGAGAGAGAGAGAGAGAGAGAGAGAGAGAGAGAGGAGAATTAGGTTCAATTACACTTGATATCGACAAATTTAAGTGCGAACCCCAATTTTCACTGACTCTTGGGATGGCTCCATGGATTATTCTATGGTCTATTTGGCTTGCGAGGAATGAGATAGTTTTTGGAAAATTCTATGTACACTTATGTGATGGTTAAAGGGAAGATCTTAAATTGGTTGAAGGAGCTGAATGTAGTATGTTCTCCTCAAATAAAGTCATCTATCGTAGAGGTGCTTTCGACTGTAGAGATGTTTTTGACTGTAGGCATTAGGTATGAGCATTAAGCATGCTAGGGCTAGAAATTTGATTTCAATCTTGTGGTGCAAGCCTCGAGATGGATGGGTAAAATTAAATGTCGATGGTTGAAGCAAGCAAAACAATATGGCTCATGATCTTTTGGGTTTGAATCGTTTGAATGTTATCATCAAATTAGATTCGACGCTGTTAGTTAATGGTCTAAATGGCATGCTGATTCCTTGGAATATGGAGAGTGTGCTACAACGGATCCATGCTTCCTTGGAGAATATAAATTGGTTAGTCCCAGCACATTCAAAGGAAGGGAATGGTAGCAAGTTTTGCTAAAACTTGTTTCTTAGGAGATAGAATAGGTCTCCCCCAAATCAAAATTGTAAATTAAGTTAGTATTTTATTTTTATGATTCTTGAATGAATTTTTTTTCTTGATTAAAAAAAAAAAAAAAATGTATGTGCGAAATCTAATGGTCTATATTTATACATATCTAGATCATACAATTTCCACCGATACTTACCTAGAGTAGAAGTCTCATCCATTGGATTAAAACACTTTGCAATTGCAATACCGTGTTCTCTTGAGTCAAGAAGCAATTTTTTCTTGATTCATTTATTTTACTTATTACTTGCTTTCCTTACCATGGTATTAAAGCCGTGATTTGCATTTGGTTCAATATTCTTTCATCACTTTTCAATTTCAATCTAGATTGTCATTGTGTTAATTTGATTGTTGTTTCAAGTTTGATGGTAGATCACTCATGACTTAAATATCTAATGAAAAATTTAGGTATCGATCATCTATAACTCATTTCTCCATGTTTCTCCATGTAGTACATTCCTATAGGATCATGTTCGTAGGTGTTCTAAACTCATGTCATTCACTGGACTCATTGAAAAATACCTTCAATACATCAATTCTACGAAATTAAGGGATGAAAAAGAGCCCATTACAGACTATTATGGCTATGTGATCTTTTAAGTAGATCAAGGACTGTAAGAGGCCAAGGACCTTACAAGGTCTGTGCTGATAAAAACCCAACACAATTGTTTGGGGAGTTCTTGTAGATGTTTGAAGGGTCCAACGTCGAAGTGGGTGAGAGGGTGGAGAAGCTCTTACCTGAGTTATAACTACATAATAGTGGCCAATATGCTTTATTATTGAGCATCTATGTAAAGGCCGATGGATGGGATAATGTTTTACTAGGTTGCTAGGTCACAGATTAGGAAATGAGGATCAAGAAATCAAATGGTTGGGATAGTAGACATAAATTGAGATACACCACATATCTTTAAGAAAAAGACCCACCACTTTATTTCATGTTTGCACGGTCGAGATTGCATGTTTCTTTATGAATCCTTTCTCATGAATATACGAATCCCAACCCAAAAATCTGTTTTGCTAGGAATATTTTCATTTTTTATCATGACGCATTGAGAACGATCCTCTACTAGTTGGTGACAGGTATTGAAGCCCAAATCACATGCATGGTTATGATTCATTGACAAATTTTGGTTCTTGTCTCCTTAACACTCAAGGATACGTACACAAGTGCAAGACTATAGAAAATTCTCTTTGGTAGGTGCTTTTTCTAGGACTTCTCACTTGATAACGAATGATACAAACTCAATCAATTCACAAAGGGTGGATCTATTTGCATACACCGAAAATGGCTCATTTCACTCACTTAGGTAACTTTTGTTAATAAATTTTTTATTATTATTTTACAGTTGCATTTTTGCAAATTGTATACATCGTCACCTACCGAACAAAAAACTCAAAACCGCCTTCTTCTTGTTTTCTTCCTTTCCCCTTCTTTTGCTTCCTTCATTCTTCTCTTATTATTATTATTATTATTATTATATTATTATTATTATTATTCATTTCCTACTAAGTTTTGTAAGAGGTTGAATAAATGAAGATTAGGTTTTAAGATTTTTTGTTCGAATTATCTTATTTCTTTGAAATTTCTATTACTTTTTTGCATTTAATCATTAATAAATGTGAAAAAAATCACTATTAAAACCTTAGAACTTTGATTTTGATTCAAAGAACTTGAAGATTTTTTGACAATTGTGTTCGGTAGGTTCTATTAAACTTCTTTTAGTCGATTCGGTAGGTACCTATTGAATATTACTAAACAGGTTCAATAAGTAGTTATCAAACAAAACTTTCTACAACCATTGTAAAACTGATTTGGTACCTACCTACCAAATCTTACAAAACAAATTCAGTAGGTACTTACCGAATAGAACTTTCTCATGTGAGTAGTTTCGATTCAATTGGAAGTATTAGGTATAGAAAAACAAGTAAGATCAAAGTTTAAAACCCTCATTGAAATCTTTCAAGATACAAAGAAGAAGAAAAAAAAATGAGAGAGAGAAAGAAAGAGAGAAAAAGAGATGGTTCGATACCTTTAGGTATGTGCAATAAACAATGGAGGTTAAAAGTTAAAATAGATTATTAGGTGTGTGCAAAGGGATATTTTAAAATTAAGGTGGGTGTAACAAGCAAGTAGGTGAAATGAATCATTTTGATGTGTGCAAATAATAGACCGAACCATTCACAAAATAATAAGGTGTTACCCCACCCACCCACACACACACACACACATACACATACACACACATATGAGAAATGCTTTATGGGTTTTTGAAAATGCCGCTGAAATAAATTTGTTATTTTTTTAATTCAAATAGTATATAAGGAAAATTTCAATACTTGTACAATGACATTTATATATATATCAAAATCACAATGATATTTTTATGTAAATATTTATTGCGTGAATAATACAATAACGATGATATTTTTGAACAAATTACTTAATGAAAAATTAAAGTTCTAGAGAATGATAACATCCTCATGAAGCATTAGATGTAAACCTTCTCCTAATATAGACCAAAGTATTATATGGAACGAGGTTTCATTTGAGCCACATGAAGTATGAACTACCACATTGGCCCAAATTTTAGGATTAATAGTTTAAATTAGGTTTAATAAATAAAAAAACAAAAACAAAAAAATAATTTTTTTTATAATATATGTTGTTCACACAAAATCATATTTATTAATTTTTTAAATTTAAATTACAATAATACCCTTAATCTTCTTTACATTACATCCAATGTTAGTGGGGGCAAGAAGATAGGTTAAAGGTGAAGCTCAATGGATGTTATTGACGTAAGGGATGTTAGGACTGGATCTATAAAACCTCATGCGAATCGATTTGCCTTTTGAAGTTGTCCCCACAATACCCTTCCCCCTCCCCTTCCCCACGCAACAAACTTCTTGTTACTTACTGAGAAAAAAAGCAAAACTTTTGTCTTTTCTAGACATGCGAAGAGGACACAAGAGCCCCACATGTGACCTAACGTTTTGTCTCCACTACATATTTTATATAAGAGAAGAATTGATGTCAAATTGTGTTGGATATACTCTCCTATCCATTCTTCTAACAAGATCTTCGTTCTTTTACTTTACTTGTGAATTTATATTTTATTTGTAATCTTGGATCCTTCCATTAAATCACATCTTCTCTAAAGTTTGCAACACCTAAGGAGCATACTATTTTTAGTATAAAAAAATAATAAATCAATTTCAGCCGTCCGATCTTTGTTTGATGGTTGTTGGGTGGTTTCAAAATCAATGGGAAGGTTTAAGGGTGGAAATTTTTATGTAATCAGATGTGTGAAGATCTATTGATTACTATGATCGTCAATGTTTTATTGTAAATATTGGGTTCAAAAACATGAATTCTGTTATCTTGTCATTTCTTTAGTCTACACATATTTATGTATTTGAATGTGTTGGGTTATGTCTTCTATTCTTGTATATGGAGAGTTGTGGATTCAACTCAGATATTTTGATAATCCATTATTTGATTTGGATTTGGATCTGACTCATTTACCTTCTTTGTTACCCTAAATATATAAAGAATAAAAGATGAAATTCTAAGGGAGTTAGAGAGATATATGCGAGACAAAGAGAAATTGTAGTCTAGTTCTTCTTTCATTATCATAGTAAAATCGTCATTTTTGCCTGTGGACGTAAGTTGATGCTTTGACCAAATAACGTATATCTTGTATCTTATGAGACTCGTATATTCTTTTTTATTTATACTTCGGATCTAAGGGTTCTGTCTAATAGAATGAAACTAAATTGATAAAGTTGAGTGTAAAGAGAGTTTTTCCTAATTTTGAGTTAAAAATATGTAATTTGAAAACCTCCCTTGTATCGTGTTCGTACCATATCATACACACTTTGCGAACCTCCTGTGTACAACTAATGACTTTTTTGACTTATTTTCTTGATTTACTTTTAACAAATATGGTTCCAAATATTATTATAGTCAGTGATTTAAAACTTGTCAAATTCATTTGATTAAATTTTGAGTTGATGGCTGGGTGCCAATATTATGTGTTAATTTATTGAAAAATAGGAAATACGTATAACTCTAAGTTATAAAATACAAAAGTTAAAATCCTAAGAGATTAACTCAAAGGCAAACAGTGATTAATGCCCAAAGGTCGTGAGTTTTATACTCAATATGAGCATTAATCCTCAAGGGCTACTTGTGAGGATGCACTCTCACTTACCTGGTGCATGTGATGTGTAGGCGTTGCACGTGCCATGATTCTAGTCCTTAGACAAGATCATGGTCTATGGACTGGGCAAAGCCTAGATAAGGCCCGATCTGTTGTCTATAGGGATACCCGATTATTAAAAAAAAATACAAACATTAATTTTAAAATATTTAATTAAATTAGTTAATTTATTTTACTCACTCTAGTTGGCTCACCCACCATCAAATTGAGCCGACTTGATGGACAATACCAAAAGTTGAAAGCCAAGCATGTCCCGATAGGCTAGGCAGGTTAGCTAGAATAAAAATTCCCACACCGCACCTCCTTGTGGCATCAAAAACATGATCGGATGCACAGAGACATAGATCACAAAATTTTAAGAAAGAAGTTTAAATGCATTGAGCCATTTGTAGATTGGTGTATAACTATAATCTATTGGAGTGGTAATATCACATTCCTTTTATTATACAAAAGTCTTAAAATAATTTTTAATAAATAGACTATAAGTTTGAACATATACATAATACTCCAATCTTAGGGTGGGCCGTTTTTAGTTTAAAATGATATCTTAAAATCATATAATTGAAGTTTCTTTTAAATTTTCGTGACAAATACAACATTCAAATAGATTCATATTTAATCTTGAATTTACTTAATATCAAAGTTGGTGTTGCAAGATGAGACGTCAGCACGATGTTTTTCAACGATCTTTAGAAAGTGATTACATGTCTATTCGAACCTTTAATTCAACTTGATTACATTAAAAAAATTCTTTTTAAAGCATAAATGAGAAAGGGAATCTGCTCAAATCGATATCATATCTTAAAGGGATGATTTGTTGATATTTTAAGAATTAGGGAATATTTTCTTTAAGTTGTCACCTTAGTTATAAACCATCATCAATAGAATTTGATTGTTGCACTAAAATGGCTATGATCCATTAAAAATTTCCTTAACTCTCTAATTCAATGTATGTAGAGAGAGAGAGGAGAGAGAGATTTATCAAAAGTTTGATCTAAAATTTCTGGAAAAATTAATTTGATCAAATTAGATTCAAATATTTTCTATCCATTATTGGAAAAAAGAAATTAATTGATTGGAAGATCCACATTTTTCAAACAGTAACCGTGGCTTGATGAGCACACATTTTACTCCTTAAAGACTACAAGGTTGGTCCCCATGGCAACATTTTCCTGGATGGTACCCTAAATGGAGATTTCGGGATTACTAACTTCAACTAGATGTGACTTGCACATAAGCCCAAAGCATGCCATTCTAGGTCTCTGTCCTTTTGATACCTAATAATTTAGGTAAGTCCTTTACATGTGACACAAGACTATGACAGTCACCATTGCCAAACCATTAAGTGAAATAAGTCATGAGAATTCAATTCCGCAAAACCTTTTACAAAAAAATCTCATTTATATAATCATGAGTGTATTATTAGGCACAATAATGTGAATGTCGTATTATCGTTAATAAACAAACACAAAGACAAGAAACACATGTATGAGTGAGTTGCCATGTGCTTCGATATGTTCTTTCAAGAAATCCGACAATTGTGAACTTCATAAGTAATAAGCATTGAACTTTTCATGATAAGTTCAAAAAATAATTATCCCATCTAACATGAACTTTTTTTAAGGTCTTCTCACTTCACACACTTGGTAATTTGGACTCTGCATTTTTTAATATAGCTTTTGTTGATATTTTTAATTTAGACTTTGATGTGAAGAGAGGTAATACCTTTGTTTATCCCTGTAAAAAGGGAACTGGGCCTGAATTTGGGTTTTGCCTAGTCCATAAACTATGGTCCAAAGACTAGTCTCGAGGCACGTGCAACATCCACACATCACACGCATATGGTAAGTGAGGGTGTGCCATCGTGGGTAATCCCTGGGGGATTAATGCTCATACTGAATATCAAACTCACGACCAATGGGCATTAACCAGTTTTAATCCAAAATTGTCACTGAATCAACCCCTCAAGGTTGTAAGAGAGATTATAATTACTAATATAGTATTAGTACTTAGTACTTTGACGTGAAGAGAGGTAATACCATGGGTGGAGCTAGGATTCTCTTTTTTTTTTTTTTGTGGGTGGGGGGTGGAAAATTCAAGGAGTTTTTTTTGTTTTTATTTTTTGTTAGAGATTAAAGGGGAAAAAAAGACAATTAGGTCATTTCTCAATGGTCTATGAGAGAGGACCCATGTCAAGGTAACAATGTCACTAGTTTAAAAACACAGTGTATCTTAAAGATTCATCAAGACGTATATATGCTCCCCCTCCAGCCTTCCCTAATAGATTAATGCAAAATGACTCGAATATCCTCATCTTTAATTTAAAATGAAAATCTATTTGATTCCCCCCCCCCCCCCCCCCCCCCCTCCAAAAAAAAAAAATAATAAATAAATATATATGAAGATATGTTTAATCATCTAGCCTAGTTTTCGACCTTATCAATCTACTTTAACCTTTGAACCTAAAGAAGAAGGTAGGATGTTTAAAGTAGAAGATGATTAGATATTTTGATAAAAAGTATGGGATTTTCTACGAGGAATAAGACGAAATTAAAATGATTGATTGAGAATGAGGTTAAATATATTAAAATTAATTTACCATTAAGGTTGAAGGGAAATTGAAGATGACTGGTTTTTAGTAAGAATAATTATGATTTTTGGTTGCTTATTGAAAAATGAGAGTATTTAGGGGTTTTTCTTTGTTAGTTTAGAATGAAGAAAAATGTCAAAAAGAGGTATATCAATAGTTTGATAACACATGGGTATCTAAAATATTCACATGAACATGCAGGGGTGTCTAAAATCGATATCTCAAATATTTTCCAAAGTATAAGGGATGTCTTGATCACCCGAATTATTGAGGAAGGGCAGCAACAAGTTACATAGGGTATGTCATCAGCTTGAAACACAGTGAGGGGCATCTCAAATATTCACTCAAATATAAGGGGTTTTAAATCATTCAAAACATTGAAGGGGGGCAATTAGGTAAAAAGAGTTATGTCATTAGTTTGGAAAGACAAGGGGTATCTCAAATATTCAAATCATTAGTACTCTTCAAACACGAAGTCGTGACCTTGAAGCGATGCTCATGTTCAAGCTTATGAAAATTAATTATTATAATTAATAGTCAAAATTCCAACCTGTCACAAATTTTAACATGATTTTAGCCATATATGCATAGGACCAATGCTTATATTGGTAGGTTGATTAATTTTTTATATACTTAAAAAATGTATAAAAGCCAAGAAAATAGAAATTAAGATTTTGTAGACTAAGAAATCATATTCACTTAAGGAAAATTTTAATTTTATAGTTGAAAATTTGATTATATACTGTAAAAATTGAATAATTACTCCAATATATCACTAGCTAGGTGTGTTAATAGGTACCTGGAGTTTTAGTCTCACATTGAATTCTCATTGCCTTGTCTTTCTCCGTATAACCTCCTGGGCCTCTCCTTTATTTGTTTGTTGGTTTTGAGTTGGACCCCCAAATTTATCATGGTATCAGTTTGACCCACATGTGCAGGGGTGTGTTGAGTTTAGTCTCACATCGAACCTTCATTGCTTTGTCTTTTTCCTTGTAAGTTTCTGGGCCGCTCCTCTCATTTTCAATTGGTTTTGAGTTGGACCCCCAAACTTATCAAAAATTGATCTATTGGAGAATGAGAGAACTATGAGTATAAGATAGTCACAAGACTTAATTGGGGTATGATACACATGAGAGTGGAAGAAGATATATACTCAACACTCCCCCTCACCTATAAGGGTGGAAAGATTCGAACTTGTAACATATATGAATCTAGCGCTCTAATACCATAATAAGTTTTGGGGTCCATTGGCGATGAGTGGAGAGGCCTAACTTAATTAGGAGCTTGCTGGGTGACAAGGAGGAGAGAAAGGTCGCTCTGATACCATGATAAGTTTGGGGGTCCAATTCAAAATCAATTAGCAATGAATAGAGAGTCTCAAGAACTTATAAGGAGAGAGACAAAGCAATGAGTGTCCGATGTGGGACTAAAACTGAGCACTACCCATTTAATCAGAATTGAAATCAAAACCAATTTAGTATTACCAGTGGGTACTCGTGGGTCAAATATAATTATTTGCAACTCTCCAATGCCCATATTTAGTTTGTTTTGAAGGCCAGAAGTGTGAAATTTCTACAGCATGACAAGGTAAGAAGCTTTACTTTGAATCAAAATAAAAATCGTGGATTTTGATTAATAAGTCAAGTGATAACATGAAGTTACTAATGTAGTTATGTGGATTCGCATCCAACTCATGATAGCTGAATATTTTAGATTGGGATTTTTTTAAAATTTTTTTTTATATATTATATTAATACAAACTGAATAAAAATGTTGTTCATACACATCTGAAGTGCTTCTCTCTTTCTTATAGTTAATAATACATCCATTTGAAAGAAAAAAAATTGAATGTGCATACAAATCTCAGTACTCATCTATCTTAATTTCTTGCAATTAATAATATAAACTTGTTTGTGAATTTTTATTTTTTATTTTTTATACTTGATAGAAATCGAATTATTCACTAGCCACACACAAAATAGATGACAGCCTGAATTAATGGGTATCCGTGATCCAAATATTATCTGGTATCTGATCTCAATTTGAAAAAAATAGGGATTGGATTTGAAATTTGGGCTTTCGATTCAGATTGAAATATATAAAACTGATACATTTCTGGATTGGTTTCGGATTAATCTCATCCTGACTTCAAGAATCAAGATCCAAATCGTAGGGTTTTTTCTTGCAAAATCCATATTAACTTTTCTCTTTCCAGACTTTGTTTAAATTATGATGAGCATTTTTAAGAAGAGAGATTGTGTCTTATTTTTTTTTTTAGTAATCTCTCCCAAACCAAAAATAAAAAAATAAAAAAATATTTATCTCCAAAATAGTTGGTCTCCAACCTTCTCCACCAGATCAGATTTGATTCAAAATTGCTTTTGATCCAATCGGATTTGGATCCTATAGCAAAGATTTCACCTTGGTAATGGTTTGATACTAGTCCAATACCGAACCCATCCATTGTGAGACCTAGTATCGACTTTTCGTTCTATTTTTGGTTCCATATATAGATATTTGAGATCCAAAACGGTAACGTCCAAGAATCAAAACTTTCAAGAACTGCAATTCAAAAAATAAGATGATTCTCTATTCAAGATGCTTCAAGAACCGAACTGGAACAGATCCATTGACACCGTTATAGCTGGATTAAGAGTAAAGGATTTAAAGTAATGTTTTAAAGTTTCATTAATTTTCAATTTCTTCCAATATCTCAATTATTTAAAATAAAGTACTTATAATTTTATGAATAATATAATCAACAACCCAAAACGAAAAAAGAGAGAGTATAATATGTTACTATTACAAATGCTTTAGAGAAAAGCTTTTGAATATTTATAATTAAGAAAAAAAAATCACAAGAGAAGTGTGGGCAATATGATCATATCAAATGGACTTCTCCACATATCATAGACATGTGTTCTATAATAATAATAATAATAATAATAATAATAATAATATTTTGATAAGAACAAAAATAATTATTATCTTTTCACCCTTATAAATGGTAAAGGTTTTTTCTTTTCGTTTATTTATTTTTATTTTTATTATTTTTGAGAGGAACAAAACTTCTCCCATTCCATCCAGAGGCTAAATGTGACAAATCCATGCAACCCATCAAATAGTCTACCCTTTGGATTGGAATCTTTGACAATTGAATTTTAGAATTTTTCAATGTCCATGATTTTGTGCATTGAATTCATAATGATGAAGGTTGGATACAAGAATAATAATATCACGCAAGACTATTACATGCCACCCCATAGTCCCATCCCAAAAAATAGTAATCAAATTTGAACTTTTGATTTTTTGGATAGGATTTGGGTTGAGAATTACACATCCCATAAATTTTTGGATTGGGATTGGAATTGGATTATCCCCAACCCAATCTAATAGAAAATCAATCCATTTTTTTTAATTCAAAACCTATTTTAGTTTTAACCTCTTTCATTTCTGTTAATTTTTTTCTCCTTTGTAACTCATCGTCCTCAATTACTTAATCGGAGCATCCTCCTCAAAATCCATCGTCTTCAACCTCTACTCTAAAGGTATGCTTCCCTATCTCCTTTTTCTTTATCTCACAATCTCTCTCTCTTTCTCTGATTTTTCTTTCTAGGGTTAGGTTAGAAGTGGAGAGAAAGAAAAGATTTTTCTCGGCGTTGAAAGAAGATGTATTGAGAGGGTGTTATTGTCGGTGAAACTCACCGTTGATCACTAGATCTTTGAGTCTAAGGCCTATGGAGGAGGCATGCCATTGGTGAATTTCGAATTTTGCTTAAATATTTAGAACTTTTTTTGAGATAAAATTTATTTTTAAATATTTATATTTATTTTAATTTGTTACAGTTTATTTTCAAATTTGTTAATATTTTTAATTGGGTTAAATTGATTGAATTAGATTAGTTAAATTTTTTATTTGATCGGTTTAAACTAGTTGAATTTTTTTTTACTTGATTAGTTGAAATTTTGGTCTTAAAATTTTTTGAAAATTTTAATATGTTATTTTTCATGTGGTGGAAGATACATAAACATAAGGGGTCTCTAATTGCACTTTGAATTCTTAGGGTATTTTTGTCGTTTGAATTTTAGCGAGAGACTTGTTTTGTCTCATGCAATGTTTTCTAAGACTCAAAGTCGTATGTACCTAGCATAGATTTTGACTTAGATTTTGGCTTAGATATGTACCTATCAAGGGCATTTTGTCATTTTTTCTGAATTCTTAGATTTTGGCTTAAAGCTTATTTGGTCCTAAGGTAATGATTTTCAAGTCTCGAAGTTACGTGTCCCGAGCATAACAAGGTCTCTAAGGTCATCAAAATATGGTAATTATCCTAAGCATGCACAATTTTCTATGTCAAGTGTGTCAAAAAAGAATTCATGAAGCATTCTAAAGGGAAACTGAGAAATATATTGAGAAAATTGAGGGAAACTCAGAAAGACTCTCAAATAGTTCTTTGCTCATCATTCGAAATCCATAGTAACCGGGGTGATGATTTGTCAGATCGGACGGATGCAAAATAAGGTGTCTACACTCATACATAATTTTTGTAGTAAAATATAATGTCTCCATAGGTATTATAAAATAAAACATTTATAATGATTTGAAAAAAACTTTTATTTTCAGACTGATGTTTTTACTTATAGCTAGGTTATTATTAAAAAAAATATAATAATTTTAAAGAGCTTCTATTATTGGACCAATGTGTTTACTTAAAAGTTATAACCAACCATTGTACATTCTACTCCAAATAATATTAAATACTCACCAAATATCTTTTGGTTCAAGTACCTCCTAAGAAACACTGGAAAAAGAACACTTTTTTAGAAATAGAGGGAGTTTTTCTTTGAAAAGTTCTTTAGAGAAGGAACATCTTGTTGGAAACTGAGTATTGGTTTCCAAGAAAAGTGAGTGAAGAAGTTTGAGAAAATTTGAGATTTTAAAATTAAATGTAACAGAAAAATACTTAACTTAATTTAGAGGTTGAGGCATGCATAGATGCACTATCCTAAAGCGAATTTCACCCCTATTACGGTACAACAATCATGTAGGTGTCCACTCTCCAGGACACAACAACCCACGATATTCCAATAAGGTTCTTCAATTGGAACGTAACAATGAATTGACTAATTGAGTGCTCTCTCAATACAATATAATATAGTATAATGACGATTAAACTATGAAGAATAGAGAGAAGAAATAGTGTGAGAATTAAGTGTGAAAAATAATCAAATCGATAGATTTAAATAGATGTAAGGTGGTTATCCAAAGATTCACAAACCCCTTGTTTGTGTCTCTTTATTGTATTGGTTCATAATAGACACGAACAAGGAGGATTGTAAGGACACCAACTGTGTGTGAGTAAACCTACCCACTATCTCTATTAGTTTCAAGGTCAATAAAAACACATGAATATAAAAACTGCATTCTAATTCTTATTCTATTTGATGCGGGACTAAACAAAATATCAAAACCACAAGTAAACAAAAGGGATTTTACCAAAGAATTTGGGTGGGGATTCTTCACCCCTCAAATTCCAACACATGAAAAGAAGGAGAAGAAGAAATGAGGATAAGAGTTAAACATTTAGTGATGGTAACTTCTTAATCTCTTAAACCACAATTCTTAAAGAAAGCCAAGCAATAAGTAGGGTCTTGTAGTTATTTTCTTTTTACATTTGTGTGATGTGGATATCAACTTGTAATTATTTTCTTTTAACATTTGTGTGATGTGGATATCGAGGAGCATCTAGTGGTCTACACCTAGGATAATGATTTTCCATGACAAGGTTTTTTTAAAAGAGAAAACAATCTATCAAGATATTTATGATCAACAACATCCCCTTATCTCATTATAATAGTAAGGGATTGATGCAACTTTGACGACCCAACCTAAGTTTGACTGGGCGTAATCAACTTTGGATTAGGCTGAAGTTGGACCTTTTCAACCTTGTATTGCGCTTGGGATGTGATTTCAAAACCAAACCAAAGTTGGATTGGGTTTAAGGTTGAGCCTTTGTGCAACCTAACCAAAGAGCATTAAGATTGGCTTTGATTCTAATAATTCATACAGAAGTTTTTGGAAGATCTAAGGTTTTGAATTGTTAGATTAGTTCCAAAATCTTTGAAAAAAAAATCAAGGTGGAGAAGTTCGATGGAAAAAATGCAACTTTATTTTCTAGTAAGTTTGGGTCAAGGACGTCCCGATGATTCGGTAGGGTTTAATATGTTTGAAGGAAAAGCCCGTAAATAAGAGAGAGAGAGAGAGAGAGAGAGAGAGAGAGAGAAGGTCTAGTGACTAGGCGTATGCTTATGCCTTTTATTTTGTTGGTAGAATGGATTGTATACCAAAGAGCAATTTCGTAAGTCCAATTTTAGGGTGACTTTTTAACACGATTTCGTAACTCTGTCCTAGGCCAAATATGATAATTTGGGATCGAAGAGGAGTTGGTTATGGTTTGATGACCAATTGGGAATTTCGGATTAAGAAACCTAAAGTTTTATATGTAAAGGTTGTAAACATTCTTATGCATAGTGAAACTCTCTCATCTCTCATCCATGAATGTAGGTATAGTCAAATCACGTAAAACCTTGTGTTTCTTGATTATTTTCTTATTTATTATTTAATTTATACATTGCTAGATTTAGAGATTCGCGCTCATAAGAGAGAAAAACAAAGGAAAAGTTCATACTCAAATCCTTGAAATTTGTTGTGTGAAAGTGAAACAAGAGTAAAGATAAGAAAGCAAAACGAACACACAAGACGTACGTGGTTCAGCAAATTACTTACGTCCACGGAGGAGAGGGAGAAAAATATAATATCAACGATAAATATTACAAACTTTCTATCCACAATTGCAAGGAACCTCACAGAGAGAAACCAATAATAAAACCCTACTAAAAAAATACAATATATATACCCCAATTTTTTTGCCTCGAGGGCACTGCTCTTGAATCCCTGCATGGGCCCAATCGAGTAACTTGACCTGAGACCTTTCCCTCTAACTCCGGACCCGTCTATTGAAATCCAAGCCCAATAAGAATACTAGACATCTCACAATAGAATCAAATTTAAAGGGTTGAGCAACAGGAATCCTAGTGAGAAGTATAACAAGATTGAATGTTTAGGAAAAAAATTATTGAAACCAAGAATAAAGCTAATTGTCTTTGAATATAATAAAAGATTTAGACTTGCGCGGGGATGATTGTTATCCCACATTTCGTCATGGCAGACCAATCCACTTGGGTATAAATCGAAGTTAATAAAAACTTGGGTATAAATCGAAGTTAATAAAAACTTGGTATCAAATTCCTGAAAGATTAGTTTGATGTAATTGGATTCAAGTATTTCTTTTTGATCACTTTCGAACAGCAGAACAATTTAAGTGGAAGAATTAAGCACAAATTGTACCACTTAGAGAACACAAGGTTGGTCCCGAAAGCAACATTTCCTTAGATGGTATGCC
The DNA here is from genome assembly GCF_017979445.1 of Akebia trifoliata. Taxonomy (NCBI): domain Eukaryota; kingdom Viridiplantae; phylum Streptophyta; class Magnoliopsida; order Ranunculales; family Lardizabalaceae; genus Akebia; species Akebia trifoliata. The sequence goes on from NC_141387.1 coordinate 8,185,414, forward strand.
AAATGCAAATTACTAACTTCAATTATATGTGACCTGGCCACCAAGTCTCAACCCTCTTTGATACTTAATAATTAAGGCAAGTCCTTCACATGTGACACATGACTTCAATTCTGATTCTGACAGTAACCATTGCAAAACCAAAAGAAATCGAAATGCTTTCAACACAAGTTATGAGAATTCAATTCAATTCCCTTCCATAGAATATATACTTGTGATCTCGCTACCTCATGTTCATACACGTTTTGGGAATTAAAATGAACAGTATACTGAAATGGGATTTTTATCAAAAGTCGTGTATGATTTGAGAATTTTCTCTAGATTCAATCCACTTAAGCAACAAAATCCTTACAACCAAACACGCCCTATGGTCTTACTGAAGTGGGCATGAAGTGCATTTCAGTAATCATCAAACATATTAATAATTGCTAAAGCAGCTTCTAAGACCCACTTGGTCAGATTTTTCTATTTTAGGTTCTAAAAGCACAAGCACTCACTACTGGCTTTTGGCTTAAAGTTAAACTAATGAGCTCTACAAACTTCAAAGGGTGCTTCCCTAATGTACACTTTACAAACATGTAAATTTGATCCTGACCATCGGATTGATGGGCCCACCTCAAGAATTACAAGATTCTTTTGATTTACAACAATTGATGTTCTCAACCATTCGATTAATCAACCTGGGGGACCCATTTGTTATAATTATGGGTTGATTTTAATGTGAACATATCAAACTTCCCAATTTGAGGAAACAAATATTCCAAGTTTGAATATATGTACCACACCTTTTTCATTTACAGTAAGTTTGCCAATTTAAGACTTCTAATGGAACTTTAACTAGTGGGTCTCAAATTTGCCATTCCAAAGGTACCTCACAAAGCCCATATGAAAGTACTAAAATGCCCTTACCTACCGTTTGTCATAGGGGTGCACATTGGATTGGGTAAATTCGAGAATCGAACCAATCCGAGCCTTTTGAATTGGATTGGTTCGGATTAAGCATGGTTTGGTTTGGGTGCGGATTATTAAAAAAAAAAATCCTATTTATTTGGTTCGGACATGGATTAGGGGTATAATAGAACCGAACCAATCCGAGAGTTGAACCATATATATATATATATATATATATATATATATATATATATATATATATATATATATATATATATATATATATATATATATATATATATAAATAAAATCATTTCTTAATTTCGTTCTTCTATTCTCTATTTCTCTTTTCTTCAAGTATGAAGAAAACCTAGCTATCGTTCGTCTCCCTCACTCATCTCGTCACTCGTCACCTCGTCACCTCGTTGGAAAACGAAGAGGTAATCCATATCTCTCTCTCTCTCCCTTTCTCAACTGTGTTAGTGTGTTAGAGGTAATTCATCAAAGTCTTCAACTTCATTTCCTCTGTTTTTTTTTAACAAAAACTCATAAAAAATGTGCCTCCTTACTTTTAATCATAAAGCAACAAGCAACATTTGATTTTAAGAATGACTTTTATTTTCAATCATCCTTTACAAGATAAGTGTTAAATGATTTTTATTTTCTAATTTTTTAAAAAATTTATTTTTAATGTGTTATGCATGATGCTTTGTCTATGTTGAAATAATAAGTATGTTGATATTTTGTTTATGTGTGTTATGTGGATTGTTTAATATTTATTTTGCTTAATTTTAAGTTTTAACTATTTTAATTTTACTATTAAAAATAATAAGTATGAGAACCGATAACCAATCCGAACCAAGGTTGGTTTGGATTGGTTCAGTTCTATAGGGTAATTGGATTGGTTCGGTTCCAAATTTGTAGAACCGATCATGTTTGGTTCAATTCCAATTTTGCTAAAAACCAAACCAATCCGAACCATATGCACCCCTAGTTTGTCATATATTTTGGCCACTTGAATATATTTACCTTTATTTAAGATGTATCAAAGCCAATAATTGAATGGTAGGGTTGTGAATGGATTGAGATCAAACACTGATCTAATTGTAATCAAATCTGATTTAATACGTATCCCAAAATTTTGGTATAAAGCTTTGATGACAACGACGTTGATGATGATGATGATGATATATTTAAATATTGCCCTTATCAGATGGGGACCGATATAATTTTTTTGGCTCAAAACTAATCTACAATAATTATAATAACAATTCATGCTCAATCATTCCACTCTGTTCGGTCTTATTGAAAGTAAGTTCATATCTGATTTCACTATCTACAATCACATGATTTTGGATATGTCTCTCGTTCTTGTGGACCTCAAAATTATTCTTTAATTCAATTCGTTTACATGTATATCATATAGCATTCTAGAAGCACACATTTAATTTGATATCAACTTTTAATTTTATAAACAATATCTTCCACAATCTATGTATCTTCATATATAATGAATCCAAGTTAGGGAAAGTAGCTGTTTTGAGGAATTTACATTTCACATACTCAATCTTGATTTTACTTATTCTAAAGTCCTTCGATTATAATCTCTCTCTTTATAATTCTATTTTTGTGTTGATTCTTTCTCTAGTGTCATCCACTAATACCACATCATCCATAAATATACACACCGATTTCCATCTGGATGCAACCCTCACCCTTTATCGAGGCCTAGATATATGATCTAACCAAATATCCAATTGGATCCTTCTAGATTCTCCAACCCATGACCCAAATTCTAAATCATTGTATCGGGATACAATTATTTATGACTACTGATAAATTGATGTTCTTTGTATGCTATGTGAACAGAACCATAGATCTTTTTTCTTTGTGTATCCCAAAGAAAAAGATTTATGGTTCTAAGAACTATCAAGTCAGAACGTACAAAAAGCGTCAATTTATCACAACTCATTATTTATATGACACAGTTGATTGGAATGAAAATCACTATATTATATATTATAGCTTTTCGTTTGAGGCGCATTAATTGAAGCACAAACTTAGGGTCTTGTTAACATGTGCCCCTTAGCACACGTTAAAGTGCAATGATACACTTTGAAAATTGGATTTTGTACTGAAAATACCTTTAAATTTTTTTTATCAAAATACCCTCATATTCTAATTTCCTAAGTGTATTTATTTTTATTGCACCTTAACAAGACCCACTTATGAGATATAGAGTTGTAAATATTTCTTTACATGAGGACTTGCCAATCAAAGACTTAAGAGTACTGATAAAATGACGTGGTTTTAAGGCACGCCTTTGACGCGTTTGCTTGCAGCCCAACAAATAGTTGACATGTGGTGCAAATGACATCAATAATAAAGAGATTATCTCTCTTGCTTGTTGCCCACAAATTTATTTTTTTAGATTTCAAATTTTTGAAAGGGTCGTTGGGCCTATAATGATTATCACATTTACAATCCAATAACACAAAGTTTTAGATTTCATGAAAATATTCATATTCAAAAAACAAAAAAAATTGATTTTTGAGTTTGATTCAAGGTGTTAAAAATGGACGACTAGTGAGCACCCAAATTTAAAAATAAAATTCAATAGAGAGAAATACCTATTTTTTTATTTTTTTTATTTTTTTTATTTTTTAAATTCATATAAGTTTGTCCTCTACAACTCCATTGCATCGGATCATGTTTTCGAATGTCACAAGGTAATCATATCACAAAGTTTTCTTAGTTTTCTTTGGAATCGACTAGTTGCACACCATTAACGGTTGGTTGCACATCAACCTTAAAAAATCCTTTATTTATTTATTTATATTTTATAACCTCTATTTTTAACATACTGCTTGCACTTCAATACCTAATCTTTTAAAATTTAAGCTTTATTTTAATTTGTAACCATGTATTCCATGCTCGTGCTCTACTTTGATCGTGTTTTGTGATTAATTTTGTTCGTGTTCACTTTGACTCCAATTTAATTAAGACGCTAATTTTTTTAATCTTTATTTAAAATTTAATTTGAACTTATTTATTTCAAGAAAATGTAACTTTATAAACATGATTCCAAAACCAAAAAGAAATATTTCTTGTAAAAATTATTGAACTAATAATAATTTTTTTAAATATAATTGAGGAAGAAAAAAAACATTATTTTAATTATTTTTGGAGTGTAATCGACCGAATGAAGGTCAAAGGAGAATTTATAAGTGATAGAGTGCAGTTGATAATGCGTGGTGTGCAACTTGTCAGTCGCTTTCTTTTTTCGCTATCGGCAGGAGAGAGAAAAGGGCGTCAGCAGCGTAAAACAAAAACTGCGTCCTTTTATTAAAATTTAAAGACTTTAATGCACACCAAACTAAAAAAAAAGTTTCTTCGTGGCCCTAAACTTTCCAATCATACAGTGTGCCGCGCGTTAAATGAGGGAGTTGTTCAACTAAAATGACCTAAATACCCCTACAATCGACAAAAATTATAAAATTGACTCGAAGAACCGAAGGAAATAAACAAAAACCCAGAAACTGAACCCTTAAAATCGCATGGCCATGACCCTTTGGTCTTCTCTTCTAATCTTAATCTTCATCGTAAACCCATTTCACTCTGTCTCTTTAGCATCCAATTCTTTAAACCCTAATTTCAGATCCAATTCTAAGGCCAATAATGGAGACACTTCGTCTCAGAAGCTATGGTGTGTGGCGAAGAACAACGCAGAAGATTCAGCTTTACAGACGGCGTTGGATTGGGTTTGCGGGCCTGGAGGAGTAGATTGTGGGCCCATCCAGCAAGGATTCCCTTGTTACGATCCCACAAATCTCCAGGTCACTGCCTCTTACGCCTTCAATGATTACTTCAGGACACATAGTGAGTCCCAACAGAACTGCAATTTCGGCAACACAGCTGCACTTTCTTCCTTGGATCCAAGTAATTTTTTATTTTTACTTTTTTGAAAAATTAGGGTTTTTTATAGGGTTTAAAATCTTCTAATACAGAAGTAAAAAAACCCTTCTAATTTTTGAACTCTGATTGATCGATCGATCCGTGTGGATGTTTTTGTTTTCGTTACGATTTCAGGCCATGGGAGTTGCAAAATACCATTCAGGTCCGTTTCCTGATTAGAGATTTAGAGAATAAGGGCTTATTTGTAATTTCATAGTTTGGTTGGTTTTTGAAGGAGTTATTGTGTGTATCGTGTTGCAGTACTTCTTATGGGACTAAAGGATCTGGACCAGTGATTGGCCCCAATGAGGCTATTACGAACGAAGGTGATCAGATTGTGTGGATGTGGGATCGGGCTTTGATCACCGTTCACTTGGCATTTGTGACTCTGTTTCTTTTTCGATGAGAAGTGAGAACTGAGAAATGTAGAGCAGAGAAAGTTTCCCTTTTTTTTTTTCCTAATTTTTAATTTGATGTATGTGGACAATTTTACCCTTATATAATTTATCATACACTCATTATACCCTGCTATACTGTCTTCAACGTCATTTTTTCATTCTAATACGCCACGTATGCACGTTAATCGATACTACGTAATTTTCACGCTGACGTGACCTTGAGTTGCCATGTACTTTTCTCTCGTCTCTTCCAATAAATATTATAATTAAAATTTTATTAATATATATTTAAGGAAGTTAAAGATACATAATCTTAATTAATTAATTAATTAATTTATTTATTGAAATTGAGATAAAATTTACATGATCTAAAAATCCAAGTAGCATCAATCAAAAAGAAGATTTAGGAACTTGGATTGAGCAAGATAAAGGACCAATAATAATATTTGAATGTTTAGACATTTTGATAGATAAGTTCTTATTTTAAAAATATTATAGGTTGTATTTTTTATATTTATTGATAAAATACAAACATGGCTTTTTTTTAATGACAGGGTTCTGGATCAATAGGTCCGACTAGTAATAACGAGGCAATTTGCCTCTTAGAGCACCATATCTCACCTAAATCTCCAGGGTGCTTTCTTGTTGGAAAGTGCTACTTAACTAAGTGGTAAAGGCTTGAAGAGTGGCTTCTCAATTTTTGGTTTTAACTTCTCGCACAAGAAGTGCTTTTGAAGCTTTTACCAAAGAGTCATGATAATAAGACTCGTCAGGTGACATACTCAATCGACTCTTTGACGTGACAAGTTTTGAAATCGTAAATCTGTTTGCCTCGGGATACATGATCGCACTTTCCAGTTAAAAAAATGTATCCCGAGACGTACAGGTCTATAGGTTCCTGAACTTGTTTCGTCAAAGAGTAGATTGAGTATGCCACTTGGCGAGTCATATTATCAAGACTCTTTACCAAATGATAATTTGAATATCAAAAGCACTTTTGAGTGCCAAAAATAGCAGATGCACTCTCCAAACATGTCCCAAACGTTTACTCTTTGCGGTGCAAAACCCACCTCGACTCTTTGGGTTGGTCTAGCAACTGATCTTGCATGGCATGAAAACTTGACCAACTGGGATAACTTGGGCCTAGATTTCTCATAACCATGCTCTTTGGACCAGCTAGCTTAGATGTTTTCTCTGCACTTCGTACTAATTTGACTCTGTTCTGAACACCCACTTGTCCAGTTTGGGGCTAATTTTTTTTTTTTTTTTTTCAAATAACAAAACCATTTCGGGCCCGATTGTAAACATTGTTTCAGACCAATTCTCTTAGGTTTGGGCCTAGAACGAGCTTTCCAAGCCCACCATAGCTTGCTTAGGCTTAAGGTTTCCATGACAGCGTCAAGTGGGATATTTTGACAATGATAATGTTTTCAAGGGATACTCATTGCAAATCTGTCAACCAAACCCAATTTGGAAGAAGCTTCGGATCAAGACGATGGCGCCCTTGGCCTTAATATGATCAAATGAGATATCAGTCATCGGCTTATCCTAATCAATTAGGCCCAACAAAAAGAATCACGTTCCACCATCCAATTCTACATTGGCACGTGCATCGCCTGCACCCCACACACACCAGGTAAGTGAGGGTGTGTCCTCGCGGGTGACCCTGAGGAATTAATGCTCATATTGGGTATCGAACTCATGACCTACAGGCATTGACTGCTTAACAGCAATTTGTTCTTCTAAAAATAGGAGTTGATGATTTTGTTCAAAAATTAAAGTTCATCTTTTTTATAAGTAATTTTTTTTTAAAAAAATGGCCCATTTTAAGTTCTAATACATGGTCAATATGAAAAATTAAAGAACTTTATGTTAAATGTATCAATTTTAAAAACCTTAAATAATCTATGATATAAAAAGGGATGATATAAAATAAAATAAAAAAGAGATTCTGAGTACCAGCAGTTCCCATCAAATAGAACCTAATGGTTCCAGTTCCATTTTAGACATGACTTTAATTGATTCCTATAAAAAGGAATCGAAACCAAGTTTTTCGATTCGGTTATGGTTAAATGGGTATCCATTGACACCCCTAAAGAGAACTACATATATGATTTAGAGAGTTTATATTGTCACGCCAACTTCTTTTTATAACACACCAACTAAACATATTGAAAAGAAAGAAGAGAAGAGAAGGGAGAAGCTGCTATTGCAAACAAACAAACAAACAACCAACATGTCAATTTCTTTTTAGATGACTCTTTCGCTCTCATAACCTATCCCTATAGAACTTCAAGTTCGTTTCTCACTTGACTAAAATCCGAATCGAACAAATTCTTGGCACAAAATAAAAAAAAGGGATCAAAATTCATTGAAAACTAGAATGATCATACGCGCCTTCTTAATCTGACGAAGGCTTTTGGGCGCACCCCGTGAAGGGAAAACTAACTATGTCTTGTTACCCCAAATTGTGTAACCAACTATAGCCAGTTTTCCCTCCACATGATGCGGCCAGAAGCCTTAGTAAATGCTGGGAGCCTAATTATGTTAGTTGCTAGCTCTCATCGGTCTAGTTAATTTCATCGTTTGGTGTGTTGTGAACAAAAATTGGTGTTCCAATATAAGCTCTTAACAATCAGGACGACTATCCTAAACAAACCCACAATCAATTAGTATGTTAATCTGACATTTCAAAATGAATTGGATACGGAAAAGTGTCCGAAACTTCAATTTTAGTATAAAAGATGTGTCCATGCCGTACCCACCCCGTACCGGGGTAATATATCAAGCAAAAATCTCAGAGCACCTAAAGAGGAACCCATCTATAAACATGCTTTAATACATACATATACATATAAATATCTTAAATTAAGAAGATAAAAGAGTAAATAAAATATTAATTAATTGTATACCCAACCCAAATTTATTGTCTCTCAAGATCTCCAACACCATCTCCTGTTTCACAAGGTTGTATTCTCCTCTCAGATCTCTCTCTACTAAGCATCCTCCGAAACGAGCTTAATCTCGAACTCGATCCATTTACTTTGGGTGATTGTGCCACACTATCCGACGTACCCTCCGAACATTGAAACGTAAAACTCATGGAAGAATCCAATGGTGGAGCCGAAGATGTGGGAGAAGCAACAACAGCCTCGGGAAACCTTCGAGGCTCAGCTTCTGTGCGGCAAATTGGGCACGTAGAGTGCGAGTTCAACCACATATCGATGCATTGTGCGTGGAAGGTGTGTTTACAATTGGGTAGAAGCCTAGCCATCTCTTCTTCCTCTAATGTACTTAAGCAAACGGAACACTCGGTAGCGGTGGTATCGTCGAGTTGATCAATTTGTTTATAAGTAAATATTGGTAATGAAGCAATGACCGATGGGTCGAGACCTGTTCGGGTTGGCTCGATAGAGTGCACTCCTGCTGCTGTGACAGTGATGCCGAGTTGATGGAGTGCTTCACGACGTCTCGCTTGGCGTTTAAGTACACATCGAGCGTAGATGTGGAGTAATAAAACGACGACAACAACGAAGAATAAGCAAATAATTGCTGTTAACATGATCTTACTGTTTAGGTCATATTGATGTCGTCGATGGAGTTCCTCTTTATACCTGTCGTCGTCGTAATCCATGGTGATCCTCTCTCTCTCTCTCTCTCTCGTTGTGAATTGCAGAGAGGGGTGGATGGGTTGTAAGTATGTTCTCTGAATTGTTTTTTGAAATGGGGTATATGTTTTGCTTTTGATCTTTTCTTATTGCTTATTGTCAACGTTGATTGCGTGTTTGATTAACGTTCCAAACCCTTAGTTTTTCTAAGAGGTTGACTTGAGATTTCCATTGTTTATTTTCCAATTCCCTATTCATCTATTTATTTTATTTTATTTTATTTTATTTTTTAAAGGAGTGTTTTGCAAGAGAAGACCAAGTATTGTGCAAAAATTACTGAAACAACCATGGTTCTTTTTCAATATTTCGAAATACATATCTGTTTTAATATTTTCCTCATTTTAAAGATTAAAATATCTTTAAGCTCGTAGTGACTCCAATGTAAAACATCTTGAAAATTAAGTTAGCATATAATTAGGTAGAGTTTAGGTTCAAGAAAGATAAAAATTGTGTACATTTTTCTTCACTTATTATTTTTTTGTAAAATTGATATGTTTGATTGTAATGTATAGTAACTTGGTCATATCACTTATAGAGATTATGCTAAAATAAATTTTGAAATGTGAAAATTGTCTTATGAACCTATAGCCGTGTGAATGAGATGAATTTAGCAAATTATTATATATATTTTGAAGATGCATTTACTAACTTTGCACTAAAATCTATGCCTTTTACCTTTCCTTATAAGGTTTCCACCCATATGGTGAATTTTTGCTTTAGTAGACATGCTTGTTTCTTTCGTCGCTTATTGGAGGCTTCCTTTCATGCATCGTTCAATCTAAAATCATAACTGGATCTAATTCGATTTCCTTGATCCTCACAAAATTTATTTCATTTACATGATATAGGAACAATAGCGTATAAGAGAAGGGCTTGTATAAACTGAATATCAGTACTAAATTGGTTATCTTGAACTTGTCAATATAATCACAAGTTCAAGTGAGAAACATCATATAAATTATTCTCATTAGCATGCATAGAATCTTCTTTCTTGTTTTGATCTATATGCATGTGTGAATAATTGCCCTCTACAAAAATGTAGATCATGGAAGCAAAACTCGAGGGATCAATGATAAAAAAATTTACTCCCATAATAATAGAATTCATTCTCTTCCAAATCCCATGCAACTAACATAATGCATACAATCATAAAGTAGTGAAAAAATAAAAACAAAATAATAAAGATAACAAAAACAAGGAACAAACATAAGGATTTTCGTGGTTTGGCAGTGTGCCTACATCCATGGATCAAATCAAGAATAATCATTGTTTTCTCTTAAGTTTTATAGTCATAGAGATCTTGATTTAAAGAAATGTGGAGATACTAAAACATGTTTATCTCCTAAAAAATAGGAATTTCAAAAATATAAAAAAGTTCTTCAGAAAATATTACACAATTTTCCTTTTTGTAATTCTAAAAAGTTTGACAAGGACGTTGTCCTGTGAACCCCCACAACTTGCGTAACACAAACAAAATACAAGACATTTACACAACAAGGAGTTCTCTAGCGTTAATCCAAGGTTGAGGCTCTCCATCAAATGAACAATTGAGATAAAAGAAAAACAAACAAAATTTTCTTGAAAATTAATATAATTTTTTTTTTTAAATATCTTATAATTTTTTAAGGATTAATATAATTTTTCTTTTAAACATATATTTTCTGGGAAATAAATAGCATCTTGATTGTTAGATTGATGGAGTTCTTCAACCTTGTGTTAATGCTAGTGTTTTTGAAACATTAAATATTTATAATATGAATGATATAATCTTCATACATGTCTTATTGTATGGGTCAACCAAAACATTGCTCTAGCATGGCATGGCTTTAAAACTCATTTTAACATCTTGTCTCGTCCATGAACTAGATCAAGTTGTCTCGGATGAGTTTTCCAATGCGTTTGAGTCATTTTGTTTAATAATGAGCAAAATGAATCATGGTTTTAAATCTCGTCCGGTACGTTTGACTTGTTTATCCGTCTCGTTGGTGGATGATATTGAGACGTATCACAAGAGTCATCTCAATCTTGGATGAGATTTAAAATCATGTAGCATAGTCTTGTGGTTTCAAAACTCGTCTGACGCCGAGATGTATGGCTTGAGTCGTCTCGGTATCAGGCATGGACAATATAGATTGACAAGTTAATTTTTCGAACGAGATTTATAACCTTGTATTCATTTTTTAAAATTTTGAACGAGACATTTCAAACGTATCGAAAAACTTATCTATGACGACTCGGTATCTAGTATGGACGAGACAAGATGCAAAACCAAGTTTTAAAACCATGCATGGTCATGAGAGTTTGACTTGGAAGTTGCGAGTTAGATCCCATGTAACGTGTGGCCAACCTTGGTCAAGTTGACCTCCACAATTTTAGTTTCTAAATCACACAAGGATTCTATGATATTTTAGAATATCAATTATAATAGAAACCTAATATAATTAGAACTTTATATTCTTTAAAGATTAGTAGGAGATTTTGATAAATAGGAAATCTACTAAAAAAAATGATTTTAGGCCCTCAATCTTCATCTATAAGAGGAGATCAACTATCCATATTGAAACGTTGGAATAGAGAACATATTGTGGAGAACATTAAAATAAGAGAACACAAAAGTAGTGATATCCATCAATCACTAATCCAATCGATCAACATAGAGAGAAGGGGGAAGGTGAGTCTACCAATAAAAGGATCGATTTCATCGGGATTTTAAAGATTATAAGAAACATGGATTGAAGTACGCACCTCTAACACATTGAATTAAAGATTATATTGCGATGGTACAAGGTAAGTAATCATATCCTGTTTTAATTTAACATGAATATATATATATATATATATATATATATATATATATATATATATATTATATATATATATATATATATATATATATATATTTGAGATATGTGTTGATTAGTTTCTATTGGGACAGTGAAAGTCATGTTGAATATTTGAATGCGTAAATTTACAATAACGAGACCATTTCAAAATTTTGGTAGAACTCTCTCCTTGTAACATTACATCATGATTAGATATATTTATTTCACGCCCTTACACTTTTATTCATATTTAAAATGCCTCCTTGACGACACCACATGTAATCTAAAGTAGAAGGTTGTACTTAAATTAAAGATTTTTCCTGGTCCTACTCGTGATGAGATTAACACGTTTTTCGACCCCCACCCAATTATTTGCAATGTTTTGTTTTTAATCAAAGAAATTTAAAAAATAAAAATAAAAATGGTTACGCCCATTAGTCGAGGGCATTATTGTCAAAATTTTGGTAGAGTTTCCAATTTCATCATCAATTATTATTTTCCATTATTTAAAAACGAAAATTGTACAGCCAGCTCGAGTGTACAGTCATCCCTAGTTCCAAACTTCTGGATGATCAACGGTCTGTCATTTTGGGCAGGGGCAGCGGTCTGTCCGGGCAGTCTGTCTGACGATGTACGTTTGAAAATTGATGGTCCAACATGTGGTGGGCTCAGTACTAGAAAGAACCACAGGTTTGGTGTAGGATAACCTACCCGTATCCCCACGTTAACGTAAGCCATGAGAAACTCTACAAATGGCCCACTCATAGTTTGACCCGCCACTCTCTGATTGGTGAATTCTAGCCACCAGATTTGATTATTTTCATCCGAGTCAACTTATGGGGGTTGATACCAAGCACAAAATTAACTCATCAATCAAAAGACACCATTTGATGTGGGAAGGAAATCAGAAGTTGGGTAGTTACGCAACTACTAGGAGTGCAGGATCATCATTTTTGTTTTCTTTGTTTGGCACGTAATACACTCACCAACTATTACTAATTAAAGAAGCTACGACTGACCCCTAAAATGTGAAAATTGTGGTCCAAGTAAAAAAAAAAAAAAAAAAAAAGTCTCGCGTTTCATATTTGATAATTCTCAGTCAACATTTGTGACTTTCATGTACCCTTTCCGTGGCCGTTTCGTGCTCAATAATTTCAAAATTCAAAGTTCAAACCGTAACCATAGACTTAAGTTGGACTTCGAATTTTACCGTAGCTCGCAAGCCATGTACTAAGTTAGTCTTATTGTTTGAGATCAACATATTAAATTGGTTGCTCACATAGGCTTGTCATCATCATCATCATATGTGAGAACTTATCGCTATCGTCAAATTTATTGCCAAGGGATTTCCAATAGGATAATTGGTAGCAGAAGTGACTCATCCGCTTGATGTGCAATGAAAGATTTTAGAGTGACGATCACTATCATCATAAATTATGAAAATATGTGTGAGTAACCGTAGGGAGGTGGAGATGTTTTTTTTTTTTTTTTTTTTTTGGGGGGGAGGGGGGGGAGGGAGGAGGGTAAGTCTATCTACAAGGAAGTGTTTTTATTTTTAACTTAGATTTTATATGTAATTAAAGACAAAAATAAATAAATAAATATTGTGAATTTAACTTAAGTATCATAATTTCTTTTATAGGAATTATATGTATTTAGAGATGTGGAACTGATAAAAAAATAAAAAGTCTCTTAAATCATTACCATCACCTTATCCCAAAATTGGGATTGGGATCAATGATGTAATCCATTTAATTTTATCTGAAATCGTCTCTTCTGATATTGAAAGTGTGTTTATATCCGCTCTCACTAGAATCATATTATTTTAGAGTCTTATTGTTAATGATATCATCTCTTAATCCCAAAATTTGGAGTTAGACTGAATAAATTATGTTTTTTCATTTAATTTATCTTGACCGTCTCTTGAGTTATTGGAAATGTGTTTCAACCAACTCTCACTATCTCAGATTCCTTTTTTTTTTTTTTTTTTTGGTAGTTTCTTGTCCATCATCATCATATATGTATATTTGCATCTAATTATATGAAAATGATATTTTTGGTCCCATCCGAAGGTTAAAGATGGATTGTTCATATAGTACTTGAAAAAAATGTTTGTTATTATTTGAGTATTGGCAAAACTTGTATAAGTGTGTAAATGCTTATGAAAATGATATTTTGAATTTTCTCTCCATTTTTTAAGTCTCACATTCGATGAGAAACCTTTCTCCCTCTAGCTATACATGAGAGAGCTTGCAACTAGATTGTGCATAATCAGAGAACAATAATTGATCGTTTGGACTTCATTTATCCTAGAAATGGTTTGTCTAAGACCTTATGTGCACTCATCGATAGCATCCAAAAGGGCACAAAATCATTTTTAAAGAAATCATCATAAGATTTAGCTTTGAAGTCTAACAAACTTTATTTTCTATCTCCATATTAATCCCATTATATTTCCTGCCAAGAACCATTAGGAATTAGTTGAGATGGTGAGGACGACTGAGTTTACTTCCCAAATCACACCTTCAAATCTCTATATACCCCTCCACATAAAAGTGATTATATTTAACTGTTAAATACGTGCTAGAGTGGTTGGTATGTGCGGTCCGCCAAAGCACAAAAAAAAAAAAAAAATCCTACCAAGAAGACGCAAACTAGTACATCACATTATCTTCCTCCTCATGAGGATTTACAATGACACACCCAATAAAAGGATTCGATTGTTTGTTTGAATAACATTATTTAAAATATTTTCAAACTTAAATAAAATTATCATTATTCAATTAAAATTTTGAATTTAAAATTAAAATTACACATTTAGCACAACTTTTTTTTAATGTATTATCTGCACCCACCATTATTTTAGATCATCCTATTGACAATATCTAAGGTCCCATAATAATATCTATATAATAAAACACAACGGAGGAATTCATTCGCTTTAGGGATGGTCCCTACTGGGCTCATGTGATTCGTGGATCCCGGACTCTGTGAGCAAAAAAAAATTTCTTGGCAACAACTTACGGAATAGTGAACAAGCTAATCTTATTTCTTTCATTCTTTCTAACCTAGCATGCATGAAGCACCAAGTTACATAACATTTGAAGCTTCTTAATTTTTGTGAAAAATTATTTAATCTGCACAACTTTTTGTTTGAATGGTAATCAAGGTTTAAGGCACCTCTGCTAGAAAAAGAAAATAGCCCACAAGGACTGAATTACATCCTAACATAAGAGCGGCCACTCGCATCTTTCATATATTAATATTTGTAAGTCACTTGAGAAAATAAAACCCCATATGTATACATTAACACTTCTTCGAAGTGAAGCCTTTTACGAAATCTAAATAGTTGGTTGAAATTGAACAATGCCGAATTCCTTAATCCTTCTATTCAGTCACCTTACAACAGGATAAGTCTAATCGGCTAGATCTAACCTTGCATCCAAACAACCATATTGAGAAAAGTGGTCCACGTAACCTACCCTTGCAAGAACTTTGTCCCCAAACTGTAATAACTACAATCATAAGGTAGTATTTAAATCTTTTTAATTAATGAAAGGGAATAAGAATCGATTCTTTGGAGATCCTTGCAAATATTCTAAGATTCTTCTCCTTTTGTTTCTGATGGACCATTTCAATCGAATTAATTTGTTGCCATTTACTAATAATCTGGCATCATGTAGTGGGACCTAAGGGTATAGCTGATCCAATTAAGTTCATGTGGATAGGTTGACTTTTGGGTTTGTTACCATTGAAAAGAATGCTCTACAACATTTCATTTTCCCCCTTTTATTGGGTTAGTTTTTCTAAAAAGTTAGCTTGAACTAATCAAAGCCACCTTATTAATGAAATATAAAATTAAACGAAGGGTTGTTCACGCATTATTATTATTATTGTTGTTGTTGTTGTGGTTGTTAATGATGACGATGCTATTATCAATGTTTATCCCTTGGACAAAATCATGGTCTATGGACTGGGCAAAACCCAAATATGAATTCCATCCGTTGTCTAATGGAATACCCGGTTATTATATATATAGGGTCAGGATCAAGGGACATATGAAAAAATATATGTAAAAACAATGTAACATTAATAAATTTTCAAAATATAGGTTAGAAGTTTTCGGATTGAACTGATTTTTTGTGAGGATGATCTCTATGATGGGAAGATCATCTGGAAAAAAAATCAGTCCAATCTGAAACTTCTAACCCCATTAAAAGTGATTTAGAATTTGGACCATCTATTTTTTACCAATTTTTTTCAATAATTTGTAAATCACTTTTGATGGATTTAGAAATTTCAGATTGAGTTGATTTTTTGTGAGGATGATCTTCTCATCATAGTGACCATCCTTGCAAAAAAACAGCTCAATCCAAAACCTCTAACCCATATTTTGAAAAACCATTGTTTTTACATATGCTTTTACATATGTCCCTTGAACCCCCTCCACATATATATATATCTTCACTCGGTCAATACTCACCTGATGTGGCATGGACACGAAACCATAGATCTTTTTCCTCATAATACATAACTGCACATCTTTTATGGGTATGTGCAGTTGTGTATCCCAATGAAAAAATCTATGAGTCTATGTCCGTGCCACGTCAGCTATTGATCGAGTGAAGAGTTTCTAGTTAGAAAATCAGCACTCATATATTATAGGGTTGGCAATATGAATTTTATGTTGCCATTTAATTCAATTCTAAATTATATCTTTAGTTTATGTTCTTTCTTATACACTACCCTGAGCAATATCATTTTCAATCTCCTTGTTGTCTTTTTAGAAACTTAAATTTGAACTGTGACATTCATTCACATGGTTGTTATTATGCCCAATCCTTAACGGCATATTAAAAATGACTTTGATTATATTTTCTCTTTTTTGGTAGGCAAGCAAAAGTGGTTAGACGTCGACATGAAAGTGGGTTCAAGGGGGGGGGGGGGGGGGGTGGTCGCGGTTACAATAATTCTATGAACATGTTGCTTTTAATTGATAAACCAATATTCAATTTTATATAGCTTTGAACAAAGTGATTTTTTGCTCATTGACACCTCAGTGCATGCCACGTCAAGTGTGCAAGGCTAGTTTTGTAAGTTAGGAATTCCATTCAATATACGCGGGTTCTTCTGATTAGTGGATCCTGGATTTGTGTGAGCCCTATGAGCAAATTTTCTTCCTTTTTGAGTTGGTTGAAATTTTCAATTGACTGAAATTGGATTTCAAAGCATAATTTAAGCCATATGAGGAAGGGGTTAGGCTTAAATACTTGAGGTATACTTTAACCTCATGCTAAGTGTAGTACAAGAAATATTTGGAAGATGTTAGATTTTAAGCGTACAAAATCTTTAACATAACCATTAATCTATAATTCCAATAGGATTTAGAATCATGTATATATCTTAAGAATCTATTAATATTACCAAGAATCAAAGTTAGGGTACTTACCTTGTGTCATAACCAAAATCGTTGATCCAAAATATGTTGGAGTTACATCTTTCGCAATTTACTTGTTTGACAAATGAAGTGCGCAAACCCCAATTTGCAAATCACTTGATTCTAGACTCACCTTTTTTCTACTCTCTGATTGGATTGGCTAAGGTTCTAGTAATTAATGAAGATCACTATATTCAGAACTCTATATGTTTGTACGTCTCTCAATATCATTCTATCATAGGGTGTCGATCTTCTTTTATAAATAGAGATAGAGGGTCTAGAGTTCCTTTCTTAGTAAGATTCCTATCTATCAAGATTTCCTACTAAACTTAAAAGAGTAATTATTAATTCCAACGATACTAGGAATTCTTTTCAATACTAACATCTTTTATTGTAGAATCATTGTGCAAATAAACTACTAAAACTATAAGGTCAATGGGCCACAAGATGGACCACAAGATATTGGATTCTAACATTCCTACTTAACCAATTAGACTGATTGTGTTAAAGTGAATTTTCTTTTACAAAACATTTTTGAAAAAGATTCAATTTATGATTCTAGAAACAAAATTATTTTACACATGAGCATGAATTTTAAAAACTTGTCAATATTTCCAATATTCAATTAGA
The DNA here is from genome assembly GCF_017979445.1 of Akebia trifoliata. NCBI lineage: Eukaryota > Viridiplantae > Streptophyta > Magnoliopsida > Ranunculales > Lardizabalaceae > Akebia > Akebia trifoliata. The sequence goes on from NC_141387.1 coordinate 8,203,211, forward strand.
TTTTATAATGTCATATTTTGATTAGATATTAATGTGAGTAATGACGGTTGTATGTCATCTTTGTCATACTTTTTTCTATGTACCAAAACATCAATATCATTTTTGATATAGTCTTTAATTGTGCTCATGTCATTTTTATTATCAAGACATTTATGTGTTACGTAAATCCAAAACAGAATATGCAAAATATAAATGGAAACAAGAAATAAGGAAAAACAAATTTTATTTGGTAGTAATGATAATATCAATTACTTAACCACTTCAAAATAATATATTCTAAATACACAAAATATTTTTCCAAAAAACTCATTCTAATAATATGTTCTTTATAAGCCTTTGATGATAATCCATTTGTCAATGGATCAACTATGATTTGAATGGTACTAATATTTTCTACTAGCACTAATTATTTTTGGACTCTCTCTCTAACCACTAAATACTTGACCTTCATGTGTTTCATATCATTCGAGTACTTTTCATTCTTAAAGAAGAACATAATTGCAATACTATCACAATATATTTTTAACGGTTTAACTATAGAATCAACAATCTCAAATCTTGTGATAAAATTTTGCAATCATAGAACATGATTTGTGACTTCAAAGTATGCCAAGAATTCAATTTCCATAGTGGATGAACTCTTAATACTCTGTTTCATGCTCACTTTACGAGATAACTTCACCCGTCAGTAAAAATACAAAATTCGGTGTAGAATTTTTACTATCAGAGCATTTGACAAAATCTAAATTTGAGTACCCGATCATCTCTAAATGATCTAATCTCCTGTAAGTAAACATATAATCTTTCATCCCTTATAGTACCTAATAACCTTCTTTACAACTTTTCAATGATCTATTCTTAGATTAGTTTGATATCTACCTAACATTCCAACTGCAAAATTAATATTTGATCTGGTACATGTCTAAGCATACATCAAATTTTCAATAGTTGAAACGTATGAAATATTCTTCATCTGCTTCTTTTCTAAATCATTCTGTGGATATTGCATCAAGTTGAATTTTTCTCATTTTTCGATACAAATTCTCATTTAAAAAATGCGTTTTCACATCCATCTAGTATAACTCCAAATCGTAATGAGTCACCAATACCATAATGATTTTCAATGAATCTTTATTTGAAACTAGAGAAAAAGTCTTAATGTAATCGGTACCTTCCTTTTGAGTAAAATCTTTGGCACAAGTCTGGTTTTAAATCATTCGACATTGTTTTTTGTATCGTACTTAGTTTTGAAGACTCATTTACAATCGACTTTCTTACTTTTAAGAGGTAATTCAACTAGATCCCAAACATGGTTCTGGTTTATAGATTTTAATTATTCTTTCATAATATCCATCCACTTAGTATAATAATTACTTTTCATTGCTTGTGAAAACGTAATTGAATATTTATTTATATAAATATCAAAATCAGATTCCTATAAATATATCACGTAATTATTAGAAATGATAGGTCTCCTTTCTCTAAAAGATCTTCTTAAAACTATAGGTGGTGTATCTTCAATTATAATGGTTGAGTCCTGATGAAGTAATGAACCAATTTACTCTAATTATTGTTATTATCTTCAAGTTGTTGAACATCTTGAAAATCAATAATTTTTTAAAGATTAAGAGGTGCTAGGATGTCCATTATTACATTTTTTAGGGGTATTTTACGTGGTTCTATACTCCTACTAATCTCAATATTTTTCAGGAATCTAACGTTTCTGATTTCAACTATTCTCATACTAGGGTTAGGGCAATAAAATTTGTATCATTTAGTCTTTTTTGGATAACCAATGAAATATTCATAAATGATTTTTAGATCCAATGTCATTTCCTATGAATTGTAAATCCTTATTTTTGTTGAATAGTCCCAATCATGTAAATGTCTTAAATTAGGTTTTCTACCAGTCTATAACTTGAAAGGAGTTTTAGGAATTATTTTAGTAGAAACCCTATTTAAGATATACATTACGATCTTTAATGCTTTTTCTCACAAGAATTCTAGAATTGTTGAGTGACTCAACATACTTCTAATCATATCCATAAGTATACGATTATGTCTTTTAGTTATACCATTATGCCGAGGCGTTTTAGGCATTGTATGCTATACACAAATATCTAACTTTTCTAAGAATTTGGCAAAAGGACCAAGAATCTGATCTGATTCATTAAATCTACCATAATATTCATTTCTTCTATCTGATATAACTATTTTAATCTTTTTATCTAACTACCTTTCTACCTCAATGATAAATATATGGAAGATATCTACAAAGTGAGATTTTTCATGTATCAAATAGATATAAATGTATCAAATAGATATAGCTAAACCTAAAGATGTTATCTATAAAGGTGATGAAATATCTTTATCTACTTAAACATGTAGTAGGAAATGGTCCATAAAGGTTAGTGTGTATAATCTCAAGAAATTATTTACTTCTTATAGCTCATTTCTTAATATGTTTGGTTTGCTTTCTTTTAATACATTTCACGCATGTCGAAAAATTCATGAAATTCAAATTATCTAAAATTTTGTCCTTCACTAATTTTTCTATCCTAGCTCTAGAGATGTGACTTAGACGTTTATGCGATAAGATGAAGGAATTTTTATTTATCAAATCACGTTTCAAATCATTATTCAAATGCAAGGAAACTACAGACTGGACATAATTAAATTTTAAATTAATTTTATATAAATTATAAATCAAAATCCCATATCCTATAAAATTGAATATAAAAATAATTTTAACTATCCACATTTAAAATTAAACTATCTAATCTAGATAACGAAATCAAATTCCTATATATGATAGAAACATAAAAAGTGCTCTCTAGATTTATTTGATAACTAGTCTCCAATACCAAGTGACATGTTCTTACAACTAGCACTTGCACTTTGAGATGATTTTTCATAAAAATAGATTTATCATAAAAATAGATTTTTCATTGTACATTAGTTTTTTTTTAAAGAATCCCTGCATTAAATTTATAATATGAGTTGTGGCTCCAGAATCAATCCACAAAGTATTAGAAGGTATTTAAATTAAGTTTGATCCATAACATACAAAAGAAAGAAACATACCTTTCTTTTTTTAAAAAGTTCTATGTTTTGCGCAATCTTTCTTTATTTGTCCAGTTTTGTCATAAAAGTAGCACTTGACACTATTGTTATTTTTCCTCCAGTCTGATTTGCATTCCCAAACGCTTTTCCTTTCTCTGGTAAATTATTTATTTATTTATTTGATTTTCCTCCTTTCTTTCTTACTTTTTGAGTCATCATAAAAGTAGATTGTTTCCTTTCCTGTTTTAATCTCGTCTCCTCTTGAATGCACATATAGTCAGTTTGTTTACGCTCCACTTCGCCTTTTTAGTGTTGTAGTGGATTTTGAATGGATCGAACTGAGTTGGGAGAGAGTTGAAGATAAATAATAATAAGAAGGAATCATGCATAGTCATTTCTAACGTCCTAAGTTTTGCAGTCTTGTCTATCATGTTAAGGATATAAATTTTGAATTCCTTGCATCTCATCATATTATATAATCTTCAACTTAGCCATCAAAGTGTCTGCAAGCGATTTATCAATAGATTTGAACTTTTCTTCCACATTTTTCAAATACTCATGTGTATTGCTAGTTGGAGGTAGGAATGTATTTATGTTTTTAGCAATCGTCATCCTCATAAATATCAAATTAAGCATATTCGATATTTTCCAAGCGAGAAATAAATTCTCTTGCTCTATTGTACTGTTATCAATGAGGTCTATAGATTTCGTAGAAATGAATACTAGATCAAGATCTTAAACACCTAGAGTGAATTTGAAATGCACATACTATTCCAAAAAATTTGATCTGATAAGGATTGGGACAGTGGATGCATGAGAGTGCAATGAACAGGAAACTGAAATAGAATAAGGATAATGCTCTAATAAGTACCTTGAGTTTTATTTGACGATGGTGAACTCATTAATATCATCTAAATTTATCCTTTGAGTTAAATTAGGTATATTTATTGTTCACTCATTTTAGGGTAATAACTAATTTAGTTACCCTATACGACTAATATAAATTTACATAATTTATTTAATCAATTTTATTACTTTTAAGTATCCAATCCTATTTCTATTAAATTTATGTAAATTATATTATCTTATCCAAATTTCAATTAATTAAATAAAATTCTCCTTTGGACTAATCTCATTTATCTAATTGAGTTTGCTATTGTAGATATTATTATTCTATAATGTCTCCCTAATGATCAAAATTTTATACAATTTAGATATTCCATAAATTTTACTAGAGTACTTTGGCGATTACAAAATTAATAAAATTTATTCATGCTTAAATTATCCAATAATATTTAGTAGACCTTTAGGTTATACTAAAATTCCAATTCCAATAATATTTTATAGAGAAATAATTTTCCATTCAACAGATCACCTAAAACCTTGTTCGAAAAATAGAAGGGGCTATAGGTTATGTTAAAAAATAATCTTCTTTTGTACTACCACACATGCCATTTAAGTCATTTTTAGAGAGTTTTGAATTGATAGTTTAAGGGTAGGATGCAAAAATCCCGTATGATAATAACTTATAAGGCCAAGGAAAGAAACCTAACAAGCACTTGAGAAGGGATCCAAGGGGGGCCTTATTTAATGTGTAAAGGAGTTTGAGCCCATTAACATAGTCTGAATGCACACTCCCCCTTTTTACAAAGTCGTGGGAGAATATCTAAGAATCAAGGAAATCTTTAACAAATCCGAAATGTGCTAAAATGACTATAATCAATGTGACAAAGAGATAAGGTCAAATCCCACCAAAATAGAAAAGTGAGATTAACAAAGAATCTGCTAACCGCGACGGAGCCTAGATTAGAAGGGGACAATTATAAATAGGAGGACAACCACAAACCTAGGTATGCATATTTTTTTTTTTATAATTACATTGTTACTCTACTAAATTATTGATTGACTTTAACAATGAAGTGTATCCACGAGAAATCGATGGAACATCCTCAAGGAGCTACTATGGGCAAGACATGAGGATCTCAAGAAACCCCCCTCTCCATATTAAATCATTAGATTTTAATTTTCCTTTCCTTGTTGGTAATATTAGCAAACACTATAGATGGTTGATTTGGAACATATTGGGGAGCAGTAGAATCTTGAGATGACATTAGATGTTGAAATGAACTCAAGAGTCTGATGTTCATTGGAGTTGGAATCATCATAGGATAACAAACATAAAATTCACATAGGTCACTACATGGTGGTCTAGACATACAACCAATCCTAGTATAGTCCAACTGGGCTTGGACAACTTGGGCAGTATTGAAGGGGATGGCTTGGGTGGTTGGATGGTCGAGGTGTTAAAGTTATTTTGCAACGGAGTTGCACTTATGTAGCCAAATAAATCTTTATTTCTTGAGAACTAGTTATTACGAATCGACACGACCAAGAAATATTAACACACACGAACCAACAAAATATGAATAAGAATAGAATATGAAAAGCTTTACTTTCAATAAAATATATATATATTTTTTATTTCTCTATAAAATTTAGCACACGTATAGCCACATTGATCTGTCTCTTATGTAGAAAAACAATAAAATCCTAATGGAACTAAACAAGTAACCAATCCTTATCTAAGTTCAAACTCTTATTAAACTTGGAAACTAAATTAAAGTTCTAATCAAATCCAAATACCAATTAATCTAATTTAAATTAAATTCTTAAAGCAAATAGAGTCCCAATATAATTAAAATTAAATCCTAATCTAATTGATCGGCCCTATCTTTCAATGGTGTTAGAGTTGGTGATGAATCTAACACTCCCCATCAACACCGACTCTTTACTCATAATGCCAAGTTGCCATCGAAACTTGGAGAACTTTGGAAAAGACAATCCCTTTATGAAGATGCTTGTCGTTTGTTCTTCCATAATAACTTGGAGAAGATTGATATCACCATTTAGTACCTTCTCTCAGTGTTAACTAAATTAAACATTTGATCACATGTTGATACATGGTTCCTTCTTCTAGTAGGTACCCCGCCTCACTTCTCAACTTGCCATTTATTTCCACTGTAGTTGAGATTGCCTTGCAAATTTGTAGAATACCTCTTCTAGCACGAGAATACCCCCTTATCACCCCGATCTACTTCTAAATCAAGTTATACAGTAACATAATAAGAGTAAAGATAAGAAAGCAAAAATAAACATACAAGATTTACATGATTTGACAAATTGCCTACATTCACGGAGGAGAAGGAGAAAAAAATCCACTATCAACAACAAAGATTATAAACTCTTTGTCCACAGCCGCAAGGAACCTCATAGAGTAAAAATCACAATAAAACCCTATTTGAAAAATACAATATATATACCCTACTCGAAAAAAACAAGATATATACAAAAAAAAAAAAAATTATAATATATACCCACTACGCGTCTGGAAAGGTCCCTTTTGATATTGCCTTGCTTCTTGAAGTCCAAGCCCAGTAAGAATACTAGACATCTAACAACAAAAGTGTTTGAGCTCCTCAAGCTCCTTCATCTTAAGCATTGTTGATACATGGTTTCATCCTCTTTTTGGTGTCTTTGCACCTGTTGAACTTCCTTTCTAACTTAATTACACATGTCCTGGATGGCAATTGATTTTGAATTGTACTCTCCTCTATATAAAGATTTTATATATGATATATGATATATATATGATATATATATATATCACCAAGTGTGTTAGTGTTCTCATCTCAATAGATATTGTATATTCAAGTACATGAACCAGTATAAATCTTTACTTTAATATTTTTTATATTTACTATAATAATGGAAGATCATTATTATGATTTTAAGTTAGTTAAAATATAACACAAGTCACTACAGTCACAACCCTTATTTTTCAAAGTTCTGACTTAGGGTATCTCTCAGTGATCAATGTTGTACCATATTATCATGGTGTTGGCAGTTAATGATGGAATTTGTATGTGCTGATTTTTTGGACCTGTTTTAATGTTGATGGTTTTAATATAATATAGGGGACAGTGAATCATTTACACACAAGAAGATCAGTTTTAATTCTACTCTCCTCATTTTTTTTCTAGCCAAGATCCACGAAAAAAATGTTTCTCAACCAATATAACTCAAAAACATGCCCTTTTTTAAATATTTGGACCATATAAGTTCAGAGGGACTAACTTAAGGCTGGTCAATCATGGTGCATATATTGATTAGTGAATTCCATATTTTTGAATGTTGTATTCTTATTGAATGAGACATGTTTATTCCTAGAAATAGTATAGGTTGTCATTGATTCCTAAAATAAATTGTTTAGTCATAAAAGTAACTCCATGCACAAATCAGAAGTAATGTCATTTCAACTAGTCATTTTGAGCTTTACTTTTTTTTTTTTTTTTTTTAATCTTCTAGAACTTTTATGTGTTAAGGGAGTTATAGTTGGAACATGTGTGAAGGGTAAAGGCACTTCTATGCTTTTATTTGTGTTTGCTTGGTATCTTTGTTTCTTGGCATTGTAAATACTATATGGTTCTTAGTCAAACCATTTATCACATATTGGCCCTAAAAGTTCCCCATCTCAAATTTTCTTGTCTGTCTTCTTATGGTGCAGGAGGTATATTGCAATGGTTGTGCTTGGATGTGAGGAGCTATTATAAGGAAGGGAAGAGAATTGCTGAAATGTTATACTTCAATTTTGATCAAGAAATCGTTTGTTCAACTTTGACATTCATTTCATTTCACACATTGCTGTGCAGATAACCAAAGATGCTTCTCACTCGTATCTTGATGAAAAGCATCTATAGTTCTGTACACACATCCACGTCAACAATGGGATGAAACGATGTCAATTCACTATTTTACACACAAAAAAAAAAAAAAATGAATAAAAAGAATTTTGATTTTGATTTACTAAATATGAGATTTCATTTTTTTTAATTTATTATTTTGTTAACGAATTGAACACATGTAAGGTCCCGTAGCTCAGTTGGTTAGAGCGTTGGTCTTATGAGCCGAAGGTCGCGGGTTCGAGCCCCGCCGGGACCAAACCCTTCCTTGAATTGTTTGACTTTTATCTTTTTTCTTTCTCCATTTATTATGTATATGACACGTCGCTCTCATCTATAATTTTGTCCCTATTTGTCTCAATCATCCATGAATTTTGCCTCATCTGGTCCCACGGTGATTATTGATTTGAGCCACTAGATTTGTTAGACTCATCCATGAAAATAGACCATTTTTCTAGACTAGACCTGAAAATTGTCAACAAATTTTTATTTTGGAAAATTATTTGACACACCATAGCATAGGGTTTACTTTCTTAAATATCCCTTAATTTTTGGGTGATAATTTAATAAATCAATTAGTAAAGGGTTGGGAAAAAAACACCTGATCCCAAACCCTTTAACACAAAATCCAACGGTTGAAATTCATGAGTATCTTTCATAACACAAATCTCGGAGATACTTATACTAAGAATAAATCTCATCCAATTGGATTTTGCATTTTTATGGGATGGATAGTTCATTTTAATTAAAAAGGTATTTTTGAGACTTTATAGTAAATTCTTTTTAATTAAATAATATAAATTCTAAAAAAAACCATAAAGTATCGAAAATACCTTTTCATATATACATCAATCATTTGTCGAAGACTCTCTTAACTTAATTGGGATTTTCGCCAGATTACTCAAAAACCCACTCTAAACATACTGAAAAGCACGTAGTATCTTGTTCTTAAAATGGGCAAATTATTTATTATTTTCTTAAAATATCTCATTCTACACAAAAATATGTTATTCTACACCCTAAGCTACTTTAATTGCAAATTTGTCACTTGAGATTACCAAATAGTAAAATTCCTGTTGGTTAGTAAATTGATTTATATTATAACATGTCTTTGTGAAAAATGAGATATTTGAAAAAAGCAAATAATAACTTTCCTTTTAGAAGAATAAGATATTAAAAAAAAATGTGAGGTATTCGAGCCACTAAGAACACCTGACCAATTCTCGGGACACGTGTAACATCTCCACAAACCCCCAACCCCACAAAAAAAAAAAAAAACCAACCACATTAATTTCGGGGATAAATCAAACTCAAGACCTCCACATACAGAGGTGTGGTCTTGGTCATCTCACCAACCTTTAGATGGCTGAGAAAGAGATATTGTGCTTCACCTTAGAAGATTAACTCATCAAAACGATGAGTATGCCATTTACTTTAAAAAAATTGTCACAATTTTATCACATTCGTTGTTGAAAATCTTAGGTAAATTAAGGAGATATGGTCGTAGTGTAAGTTTTGGTTGGCCTTGGGTTAACCCTAATTCAAGTCTAAAGAGGAGGGTTATACTTAAGGCCAACTCTATATTTCTATCGGGCCTAAGTTGGCATGCCCAATCTTAGCCCTGATGGCCCGAATCGGGTTAAACTTGATTTCATCTTCTATGCTAAATTAAATTCATGCATTTTTCAAATTATTGAAAGTCAATTATCAATTGTTTTGAATCAAAGTTGGATCCAATACCTATTCTAATTAAAAAATGATTTGAGAAGCAAATAAATTTATTATTTATAATATGTTGTGATTATCTTTTGTTACAAAATCATATATCCTTATATCTAAACTATATTGGCGTACCATCTGACTCGGATTTAATGCTTGACCTATGTTAGGAAAGTCAATATAATCCCCATAATTGATGCCTTAATTCTTGTATATTCTTTATTATATTTTTCATAATAATCAAGATCATGATTGAGGTCCTAACCCTCTTTTATTCGGATGGCCCACCCTAGTAATTGATTAGTAAACTAATGTAGATATGAAAGGATATTTTGCATTTTTCTAAAGTTAGAGGGCATTTAGCTGAAAATTTTTACTAGAATTATCAAGTTGTGATCCAAAACTTAGGGGGCATTTAGCAAAGTAAACCATATTTTGGGATGTTTTCAATAATTTTCTTAATTTATTTTGTGGATCACCACATTCCATGGGTATTGCCAAAATAAAAAATAAAAAAATGTGCCACGTGGCATTCTGGGTTGTGTAAATTTCAAGGTTCCAATTTAAAAAGGTAATCCCACAAGCATACCTTCTCCAGCATATACCCCACAAAGACACACAGACACACACCCACCTACAATCATTAGTCATCACTATATCAATTCTTTTTGTATTTCAAGAAAAAATTTATAGAAAACAAATAGAGAAAATGGAGAGGCATCACTATCAAGTTTGTCATCATTTGTTCTCCTGTCTGTGTAAATCCTTGGTGGTGTTTGGGTCTTCAATAGAAGATGATCAATCAACCACCACCATACCCAGCTGTACAAATGAGTTGGTTAGTCCCATTAAACGTTGATAATGTGATATATTTTTTGAGAAAGTTTCATGGATTTCTTTAATGTTTTTTTCTTCAACTCCTTTTGAGAAAAGCTGGAGATGGGCCATGGCAATCCACACCCACCTTTTCCTTTCTCTTTCTCCTAAGCTTTTCTTCTCTTCCACTACAACAACATCAACAACTAGTACTACTTTTTCTTCTTCAAAATTTGAACTACCCACCAACCCAAATCATCTTCACAGACTATGCTTGGCTTCTTCTCTGGTATTTCTTCCTTACCCATCTCTGCTTTTATGTCTATTTTTCTTATTTGGGTTTGTTTCCTTATGTTTTTTCTGTATATTTAGTGAACCCATGTTCTCTATTTGTTGACATATGGAGATAAAGAAAGAAGGGAGAAAACTGGGCACTAAAAAATTAGGTGAAACAAAATGGGGGTTTGAGCAAATTTGGTGTTGAATTCATTTATTGTTGTTTTCGATAAAAAAAAATTTCAGTTGCTTTAAATGGGTATTTCCTTTTGTTGGTAGTCATGCTTGAAATGGATCTTGCTTGTAAGTTATGATAACATAATTGGAATGGGTATGATTGAAATACCATCTAGATTGGTAGATAGGCAGGATTTGGTTTCTTTAGCTTCTTTTGTTGCAAAATTGCTAATTTGATTGGGGATTTCAGTTCCCATTTTTTGGGTAAAATTTCCTAATGGTTATTATAGTTTGATTTGATCTTATTTGTCAAAATTAGTCTCAGGATTCAAACTGAAAAAGGATTTTTTTTTTTTTCTGTTGTGTGTCTGTTTATGTGTGCACGTGCATCCGTGTATGTGTCTTGGCGTATATTTGGGTCTATCCACTCTGTTCCATTAGAAGTTAAAACCTTTAATGTAGGCTATTTTCAAACTTGATTTGGATTGGGAGTTGACTTGATATTGTTGGCTACAAACCTTCAAAGATTGTTAGCTTGTTTGCAAAAGAAGAATATCATGGCACTGGTCAGGAATCGTTTGGTGCTCGATTGATCTAAAAGGAGGGTAAGTTTAAAAAGGACATGAATCTTAGTAGTGAGAGGAGCCATGAAATGAATTGAATCACGAAACAGGATTCATGTAAACAGAGACAAGTAGTTGAGATAAGGCTTTGTTAATGATAATGATGAATTTTGACAAATGAAGGACAAAGACTCTCCCATTTGGTGTTGGAGTTTTCACTCTTTTTTCATCTTCACTTGATTAGCTATTAGCTGTCTCTTCATTCTCTCTCCAATATTGGCTAGACCTGTCATCCCATGGAAGTTCCATGAAGTAGGGTCACTTGGATCGTCTCTATCTATTTGTGTTCAAGACTTCAAAATGTTTTTAGATCCTTAAAAAAACTTTGTTATTTGTAAGTAGCTGGTGGTAGGACCAATAGGTGGTCCTAAAGAGAAAGTAAGATGTCAGATGGAAGATTAAGTTTCTAATGTTTAACCTTAGTTTCACTTGACATGTTGAGACAGATAATCACTTTGGATTAGTCAACTATCTGATTTTTCGTTGGAGACAGGATAAAACCTTTTGCAGAATCCTAATTAGTTATTAAGCAGAAACCTTCTTCAAATGAGTAGAAAAAGAAATTTTGGTTCAAAATTGCATAACTCTGGGTATTGTACTTTATTGTTTCTTGAATGTGAATTAGAAGCTGAATGCTGGAAAGTGAAAACTTGGTCATATTTTTCCTCAATTCTCAAGATGCTTCAAATTTTTTATGGGAAACTTGAAGCTTACCGCATTCTTGCAGCTTATAAATTCCATACTATTACTTCTCAAAGAGGAACTATAGTCTGAAGACTTTGTTTATTTATTTTTTTATTTCAAAGTCTTTATTTTTCTAATTATTTACTCTCCTAACCCAAATTTCAAGCATCGTACATTTTGTTTCCATCTTGGAAATGAATCACTATCTAAAGTTTGGGGTCGGCTAAACGAATCTTCTTCTTCCATTCAATTATGTCTAGAGCCACATCTTCTGTTATTTTAATTGTGTTCATATTCTCTTTCACTATTTCAATCCACTTTCTTTTGGGTCTTCCTCTCTCCCTTTTGGCACCTTCAACTTGCATATTCCTTTTATCTGGGTTTGTAATCGGCGTTCATTGAATTTTCCTTCTTCTTTCTTCACTAACTATTGTTTCAGGAAAATGAGAAGTTCCATTTCAAGATTTTCTCTTGAAATGCACGAAATGATATGGCACATGGGTTTGTTAGAGTCATCACCGACCTACAACTATTGGATGGGTGGAACGATTCCTAGATTAGATTAAATAAGTTAGATTAGGATTGTTTTGAATAGAGTTAGATTATTTTAAGAATTCTAGCTGAGTTAGGAGTTTAAAAAATTCTTGATGTCTTTGAGGCCCATAGTGTTACTGGACCAATTGCCTTCTTATTTCTAGCAGCTCCTTTTCCATTGAGTGATATAGCACTTCAAATAACCCATAAGTATGGTAGATATATCTCCATTACTTTACTTATCAGATGACCCTAAATTTTTTTAGATGTTTATTATTTTAAAGCTTCATAACATGCAGCCAAGTTAATCATGGGAGATATATCTCGTGCTTACCCGATGGGCCGAAATTTTGTTAGATGTCTTATTTTTAAGCTTCATAACATGCACCCAAATCTACTATTTTTGTCTTTGTGCTTTATATAGGCAATTAACCTTCTACTCCCACTTATATGGCTGACAATGTTGTACATTATGACATGATTGAAATACTGATTTATATTTATTTGGTTTATATTATGATGAACTCCCCCCACCTCCCCACTATGATGTATACTTATACCCAACAAAAATTATAATCACCATGAAATTTCTATGCCAGGTTTCTTTTAGGTTGTATACAGTTAACCGACACCCAGGATAAGAGGTATGGGTTCTGGAGACTGGTTTAAGACAATAATTAACCTAAAGAAAGTGAAGGAAGATAGATCAAAACAAGCAAAGGTAAATAGTCAATTTTCCGTTGGAATGGGTTTAGATTGATTCAACCTGTTTGTTGGTGATGCATCTTTTAAATATATTTTACAAGTATATATTCTGAACTCTAATGTTCTAATATATCAAGGACAAGGTAGCCATTTCCACTATATTTTATAAAATATGTAAAATAATGTTTTAAAGGACATGGAACATTGGTTGTTGATAGATGTTTTGCATGAGAAATTGGACAGGTAACTTAGCAATTGATCAATGATTGTGCTGTGCTCCAATGAGTATGTGAATTCATATGTGTACTTTTTATAATTTTGCTTGGTAACATGAATTTCCTTCCTTTACTTGTATAATTTTGGTTTGGACCCTTGAAATAAAACAGTGCAGGGATATCAAATGTAGGAAGGTCATCACATCACCTTATAATATACATTATTCTGCTAACTATTAATTGATACAATGGACAGACTATGTGAAATTAAAGGCCTAAAGCATTTTTCCTGTTTTTATAAATCCTTTGTTTGAGCTGAAACCCAGTTCAATGAAAATGCTTACTCATGTGCTGTTGTGGTACAGCAACACCACCAAAAGAATACAACAATAACACTCTCAAATCGCCCAAAATACCCAACATGGAGAGAAGAGAAGAAGAAACATCATAACTGTTCTAAGGCAATATAAGTTCTCTACAAAACTGTCAATCTCACAACTCTCATACAAGCAAATGTTATCCAGACCCAAAACTAACTACTTTAATTAATCAAGGTCTTAATCAATTGCTACAAATACAAATAAATAAACCCATTTTGAATCCTAATACATTTAGAGCTCCGCAATCCTAGTCTCCATTTAATCTTAATGTTGGAGAATTTGTTAAACTATTTAGAACTTTACTTTCTTCCTTTCTGTCTTTCTTGTTTATCTTTTCTTATTCTTTGTTTTTTTTCCGTTCAGTTTTTTCTTTCTTCGATTGAGCCTTATAATACTGACTTCATAATATTTTGAAACATCAGATCTCGCTCCCTGTGATGGAAACTATTCTAAATTAGTTTCCCACTTTTGAATGATCATGAATGTTCAATTGCTGAGCAATATTTTGGATTGGCCAAGGCCTTACCATATTTATTTGCCATCCTCAACACACTGACAGAAACTTAGTTCAAAAATGCAGTTTAAGAGTATAACTTAAATTCAGTGGAGTAATTTTTATGAATTTTCGATTATTGCTCATCTATAACATAATGTGAAGGATGCAAACTTTTTCCCTTCATGCCCTTATCATGAGATTCATATTTCTTCATGCTTATTCCATATTCCATGGATTCTTGTATTATCATTTGCTATTTAATTACCTTTCTAATGTATTCCTACACCTTCCATTGAAATAGGGATCTTCATCAACTGAAAAATCAAATGGATTCAAGTGGAGGCATCGTTCTCGTAAGGAGTCATGTAATGGTCTTTCTAGAAGAAATCCATGGATTCTTGGTATGCCAGTTGAGGATATAGCGGCAATTCGAATTCAAACTGCATTTCGGGCATATATGGTACATATTTACGTTATAATACACTTGAATACTAGCTATCCAGGGCCTGCTATTTTAGTAACTTTTAGACACAGACGTTGCACTTTTTTACTGATTCTTATTTATAAAAAAAACTCATTATCCAATATTTATTGAAATTTCTAGTCATTTTGGTTAAATGGAAAATGTCTTTTCACGTGTGGCAGGCAAGGAAGTCCTTACGGCGTTTGAAAGGAATAGTAAGATTCAAGGCTTTGGCCCAAGGCCATACTGTTAGAAAGCAAGCATCGACCACTTTGAGCTATATCCATGAATGGAGCAAAATACAGACGGAGATCAGAGCTCGCCGACTTCATATGGTAACAGAAGGCCGTATTAGGCAAAAGAAACTAGAGAATCAATTGAAACTTGAGGCGAAGCTTCATGAACTAGAGGTAAGATTGACTGTAACGTTTATGATAAGTTGCATGATCTGAATTGTCAATAGGATATATTGGTATTCCATTTTCATTCATTTGGAGTAAAATTAAGCTGCATTAGCATTCCCTCTTCCTTGATTGCTTTTAAAGATACAAACTTCCTTCACATTATTGCCATAATTTTTTGATTGGTTGTTTAATACAGATGGTTAATTTATTTATACTTATAAAGATTAGGGCGTAAAATGCTGTCCCATGATTTGAGTCGGATCCAGGTCGGATGCGGATCCATCCATATATCCGCCTAGATCCAAATTATAAATTTCTTTGAAAATTATATTTTTCGGTTTTTCAAAATATCCTTTTCTACTAATTTAATATAACTATAAAATAAAATGATTATAGTGGTAAAAGATAATAGTATAGCAATTAACAAACAAGTATAGAAGAAAAAAGTTGAACTATCCAGAATTATCATAACCCAAATCAAGCAATTTGGTCGGGTCAGATCCAGATTGAGTGAAATCAAAATGGTTCAGATATGGTTTATCTGGTAGGGTCCGAGTTGGATTCATACGAATCTGGATCTGGATCTGGATCTGGATATAATCATATCCAAGCCGAATCCGTCCCAACCTTTTTTAAGTCCTAATGATGATCAGTTTGTACTGCCTTACAGGTGGAATGGTGTGGTGGCCCTGATACAATGGAGGAAATTCTAACTCGGATACAACAAAGGGAAGAAGCGTCAGTAAAACGTGAACGAACAATGGCCTATGCTTTCTCTCATCAGGTATGATGCATTGCACTCCTATCATATTTTCAATGATGTTGACTAGTAACATCGAAGATCACCATGTGAATCCTGCGGTTTGCAGTGGAGGGCAAACTCTAGTCAAAACCAGGGACGGGCAGCGTACGAACTTGGCAGAGCTAACTGGGGTTGGAGTTGGATGGAACGTTGGATTGCCGCTCGCCCATGGGAATATAGGGTTCCTTCTCACTCTATCAGCCCAAAGAAAGTTCAGAGTAAACAAGTGAGCAAAGTTGGTAAAAATACAAACCCATCAGCAATTAAACTGCCCATCGCAGTTAAATCCGCTTTGCCTAATGGGAAGGGTCCCACCAAGGTGAAAGGACCGTCTCACCCAACAAACTTGTGTCCTTCGAAAACTGAAGAAACAAAGACCAAGCAAGAACAACCCAAGTCGTAGAGAACGTGTTGTGGACTAAAGTGGGGTGCTTTTAATCTTTAGAGAAAATCTCATTTATTTATTTGGGTTGCCATGCATTGTGCAAAATAAAAGAGGAGAGATCGTCCATGATGGGATGTCGCCTGATCATCTTTGTTTATAATGTAAATAGAAATAGCAAATATTTTTTTGTGTGCTAAGTTTGATCTGGAAGAATATTTTCACCATCATCATCATCTATCATTCGGGATTCGGAACAAGAACCTATTTTGCTAATGCACTTGACCTGCCCCTCATCTTTGTAAACAAGAAAGCGATTGTTCGATGTTCTTGTATCTCTCTTTATTTCTGCTTGATACAACATGTTTTATGTGTGTATGTGTAAGCAATTTTGTTCTATGTACTTGTATTATTCTGATTCTTTTTTACCAATGTTTCGAGGACCAAACCGATGATTGAACCAAAAAATTGTCAAATTGGTTGAACACAATCGAACCCATGTTCCTACCTGGGTTGGATTCAGGTGGGTCGAGATCCATCTTTAGGCGAACCAAATTTAGTCTTTTGGATTCTTGGTTCCCCATGATCTGAATCCATCCAAATCAAAATGTATGAATTATACATTCAAGTCCGGACTCAGTCCTGCCTCTAGGATTGAACTTGGTGGATACTATGAGAACATAAGAAAGTTTAAGAATTAAATTTTAACTAACGGACAAAATTTTCTTTGACCATGGTCTTCTCTTATAGACCGATGGAAAATGACATTAAATGCCCTTGTCTTCAACTTGATTTTGGAAAAAAAAAAACTTTGAAACCAACAGTCCGCTTCAAAGTTTTGAAGAAACCCTCACCATTGAATTACGTGTGGCATTTTCAAGTGGGTGTTCAAATTTTGTGGAAATGTAAGGCGTGAAATAAATTCAAAACACTACGTGTCTTGTAACGGAGAGGGTTTCTTCAAATTTTGAAGTTTGTGCCCAAAATCATCACTCTACCGGTTGAAAAATAATTTAAAGGGAAAATTATCAAAAAAAAAAACCAATAAAAAAAATAAATTGCAAAAAGATAATAATTTTGTGAAAATTAGCAAAACGAACCTATTTTGCCTCTTTAAAGACTGAATTTTATTTATTATTATAAAATTATAATTTTCGGCCCTTTAAGGGTCGAAATATTGTTTTATAAAAAAAAAAAAAAAAAAAAGTCAACAATAACGGCTGTGACATTTTTTATTTTAATTTTTTTTTGACATGTTTAGGAACGGTTTTAAACCGTTCCTAACTCTCCAGAATATTTTTAATTTTATTTTTGCAAAATATTTTTTTTATGATTTCCCCATTGTTTAATCACGCGTTTGACCCCACACGTAAACGACAAAATTTCGAGATAAAATTTACATTTCAACCGTTGATCTCGACTACAAAATAGGGAATGAAATGTTGCATTAGATTGCATGACTGAATTTTGACCGAATGTTTGCATGGTCCATTTTATTGAGACTCATTCCCTGATTTGTAGTCGAGATCAACGATCGAAATGTAAATTTTATCCTACCATTTTGTTGTCTATATGCGGGGTCAAACGCGTGGTTAAACAAAAGGGAAATCATAAAAAAACCTAATAAAAAATATTTTTGCATTAAGAACAGTTTTAGGCATTTCCTAAACATATCGGAAAAAAATAAAAAATAAAAATATAACAGCCGAAATTATTGAATTCTTTTTTTTTTAATAAAAAATATTTCGACCCTTAAATGGCCGAAAATTGTAATTTTATAATAATAATAAAAATTTGACCTTTTAAGAGTCGAATTTTTTAATTTTTTAGTTTTTCAGTCCTTAAAGGGTCAAAATAGGTTCGTTTTACTAATTTTCACAAAATTGTTACCTTTTTACGATTTTTTTAAGGTTTTTTTTATTTATATAATTTCCCCTAATTTAAAATGCTCTCTTCAAAATTAACTGATAAACCTCATCTTCAATACGTCATCTTTAACTTTGCTTTAATCCCTTGTAGAAACCTTCAACTTCTCTATCCGAAAACTAAGGTAGAAACCTTATATTCAATCCATCGTTTTAACCTAGGTTCGATAATTAACCAATCTATCGCACATGATTTGGTAGAACACCCTTGAGCATAACCATATGATGCTCATGTTAAGACTTCTTAGCTTGTTGATCGACATGCTGATGAGTAGGTTTTATACCTACGAATTAACCACTTTTAAATATAATATTTTGTTAATTTTAGAGTCTTTTAGTTGTTTTTATTTAAGTTTAGTTAGTTTTATATTTTTTATGTGTTTATATGTTTTTATTTGATTTTTAGGCTTATTTTACAGATTAGGAACAATATGGAACATTGGGATAGGTGCATACGTTTAGGAGAAATTCTGACTCCAAATTGATTCACTCTCGGAAGAAGGAAGCTAAGCATACAAGCTAAAAAGTCTTCAAGCTGCAGCTTGATAGAAAACGAGGCCGCGACGGGAATTCAAGAATGGCATAACAGAAATATAGAAATACAAGCCGCGGCATGATATATTGGGAGGCCATGGCCTACTTACGTTTCCAGCTTTACACGTTAATTTGTGGTGACCGAATTAGAGACGGATTTTGGGACTCTTAAATCCTAATGACTTCATATCTATAAATAGGAAAGTTTAACCCTTATTTGGGGACAGAAGTTTTGGAATTTTTCTTGGAGGCAGAAGATTGAGAAGGAGGACGGGAATTGGAGATTGGCTCTTGAGTTTTATCTTTTTTAACTTTAACTCTTATCTTAATTTTGTAATCTAAGAATGGCTAAATACTTTTGTGATTTTGTTTTCTTTTCAATGAAGAACTAATTTCTATTCTAGGGTTATAATGGAACCCATTCATGATATTTGATTAGTTTTCTTTCTTTCTTCTATGATCCCACATGTGATTGTTTATTCTATCCAATGTTTAATGCGATTTGATTAACTGATCATTGATTGAATTGATTTGATGAATCTTAATAATATCGACAGAGTTATTTTGTGTTCATGACCTAAATAGATTAACATATGCTAATTTGAGATAGGAATATACTCAGGTTGCATGTGCATTCCTTATGAGAACTTATTCTTAATGAATTCTTCTTGATTTGATTCTCATAGGCATATAGGGAATTAGTCTAGAAGGATATTTTTACATGACCATCGGAAGAGGCTTGTAGAGAATTTAGTGTTCTTGAATGACAAGCATAGTGGATTAATTTATCATAGAGGGAAGGAGAATTAAATCAAGTGGATTGTTTGAGGGAAATTATAAACCTAGATTTTATCTCTCATTGATTTTAAATCTGCAAGTTTATTTCCTCTGTTAATTTTCTTGTTTAGTTTTAATTCCTATTTTTACTTTTGTTTGGATAAAATTAGAGTGAGATAAATTGGTAATTAGCAATAGATTGATATTTAGTCTCCGTGGGAACGATACTTTCTTATCACTTTATTACTTGTTTCGATACGTATACTTGCGTGCGTAAATTTAGACAACACATGCCTACTCAAATCCCCATTATAAAAATTTAGTCGTGTTGGAGTGACCTCAGGCTGAACCTCATATCTCACTTCTTGATGTGAAAGTGGATAGGAACTAGAGCTTAAAACAAGTCAGGTTCAAGTCGGATATTAGTATTTTCATATCCATATTATAATTTTTAATTTAGATCCAAATCAAATTCGGATCCTAATAGGGAAAACCGTATCAGAAACATTTTATTCAAGATTATTTCAAATAAAATCGCTAAAATATGGTCAAATGGTGACTTAAACTAAACCCCCGTGCATTTTGGAGAGAAATCTTGATCTTTACACCCAACCGTTGTTAATTGATGAACAATAACTAGAAAAATATAAAAATACAACTTGTAGAATAATATATCATTTGAATCTTGGCGGATATAGGGATGGATTCGTATCCAACCCGGATCCAACTTCGGTTAAGGAACATCAATCCATATTCGAACCATATTTTAATTCGGATATACTTAAAAGAATCAAACCCGCTAAATTTAGATTCAGTTCACTCGAACTTTAGATAAAATTCATTCCATTTAAGCCCTAATAGAAATCATAGATGCTTTTTCACTTATATCTCAATGAAAAGTGTGTGGTTAGATTCTAGTGAACGATGTTGATGGACTTTGCCTCACGGATCCGAAGTTATTCCTTCCACCTTCTCGCTAGTGCCAGTGTGATACCTGTCAAAACTCTCCGACGTTCAAGTTAGAGAAGTAAAGGAACAATCTAATAAATAGATTAGACCTCTAATCTGTCAAAAGATCATTTCATCAATGTAAATCGTGTTATTTATATTTCCTTCCTTCGAATTAGGATTTCCTCTTTTCACGGGAGGTGATCCCGGAGAATCCGCCAATTCCTTGGATCCTAAATGGAATAGGAATCTTCTGGATTGGATATACTATGATGGGGAGATCTCCTTCGAGATCTCTGGGTTTGACATGCTCGTATCAGAATTACAGGTATTCTTTGACTAGGTCTGTCTTGCTTAGTAAACCAGGTCTCTGTCAATGCTGTATTACCCTTATAGTCAAACTAAGTGCTCTCTACCTGAACCTGCCCTTCTGTTAGGTAGTATCCGTATGCTGATTTGTGCTTGATACCACTCAACCGGCTTGGACACATGTACAATCTAGATAACTGCACAATTATTTTCCTCTATAAAAAACATCTATGGTTCCATACACTTTCACGTCAAGAAGTGATATATGAGGTTCCAGCCTAAGGTCACTTCAACATTATTCTCCAAAATATTGGAAACACGTTCTTCAGGAGGATTCTCATTCTATCCATCAGATTAAATATTGGTGAGTGTTGCAATTAGAAGATTACAATAGTATAATAATGAAAAAATTATGATAATTACAAAATTAATCTAAAACCTTCGAAATAGAAGAAAATTAAATCATTAAAACATATATTGATTATTGAATTATTAATAAATAATAATATTATTGGTTGTTATAACTAATTAGGGTGGGGGAATAATAGCACAATACCACTGGTTATGCTAGTATAAATATTTTAAATTACAAATAAATCCTTTTAATACATGGGCATTTGCACTTGCCACCATATAATAAATTACAAAGATAGTAAGAGCAATATTCAAAGCAACCCAACATTTAAAAAAAATTAAAATTTTGATTGGGTAATGCATCCAAGTTTGTGTTCAAGTTTGGTTTTTATTTCGGTCTGATTTCGAGTTCAGCCTGATTTCACACTCTCAAGATCGAAATCAAACCAAATCGACTCAATTTTGATTTGGTTCGAGTAGAAACCAAATTTGATTTAGTTTTTGGGCTTTGATTTTTTCATTACTCCTAACAAAAAGGTCTTATAATAAAGGATATCAAAGAATCTCGAGGAAAATATAATGACTAGAGATAGGGACTATTGGTCTTCTTCCCTGGCTGATAGCAACACAAACAATTACAAATTACTACCAATTATAACTAAAGAAAATAAATAAATGGTTGAGAATAAGTAAAAGTTGAGGTGTCAATAGAAGCTCTCTTGTTTTCCTTGCTCAATTTGTATTTTTGGGTGTAGTATTTTATATGAGCTTAATCATAATTGTAAACAACTATTGAAATTATTTAAACAAGTGTTATAATGTTGAGATAACAATTTGAGCCAAACCTTTGGTGGTGTTTGATAGCGCTTCACAATCCCACTTTTTATAGTTCTTTGGGGGTTAAAAATCGATTTTGTGCCACGATATATATATATATATATATAGAGAGAGAGAGAGAGAGAGAGAGAGAGAGAGACAGTAGTGGACGCATGATTCAAAATTTATTCAACAAAATATGTTCATCTTCTTAAATTTTGTCAATTCTTAATTATACAAGAGGGTTTTTTTTTTCAATAGTGAGGTAAGTCATGATGGAATGAGTAAGCAAATGAAAAAAAATTTGATATTTAAATATATTATTTATATAACGTTTTGAAGGCACTCTACACTATAAGATATTTTTGAACTTGACACTTCCACATTCCCATTCACACTCCCTCTCCTCCCTCTCAAGTCATTAAGGGTATGTTTAATTGTATGGAAAGTCATTTTCCATGGAATTTGAAATCCATGAAAAAATAATGATGAAAAATAGGTAGAGTTAAATTCCATTATTTGGATAAAATTATGGGAAAAATATCCGAGAAAGATGAAAAAGAAGGAGAAGAGGAGGAGAAAGAAGATGAGAGGAGAGGGAAAGGCTTGAAAAATGATAAAAGGGATGGGGGAGGACGTGGTGGTGGTGGCAAAAGAGGTAAGTGAGAAAGAAGATGATGAGGAAGAAGAAGGGAGAACGTGATGGTGGTGGCGACAAAGATAAGTGAGAAAAAAGATGATGAGGAAGAAGATGGGAGAACGTGATGGTGGTAGTGGTGGTGGCTACGGAAGTGAGGGAAAGAGAAATAAAAGAAGAAGACAAAGGGAGAAAGAGAGAGAGAAGGTGACTGGAGATGGTGATGACAACGACGACAACGGAGATAGTGATGATGGCGATGGCGATGGCGATGGTGATGGTGATGGTGATGACGGCGAGGCTAGTGTGATGGTGGAGGTGGTAGGGAAGAAGAAGAAATGAATGAAAAAGAAGAAGATTATATTTTAGAGATGAAAAATATCGATTGATTTCACTTTCCCACCATATAGGTGGAAAAGTGAAATCCATGTTTTGATGGACTTTTTGATTGGGGTGGAAAATCAATTTCCATGGAAAAATGTAAATACATGAAAATTGTCATTTTCCATGAAAATTAATTTTTCACCCTATTTTTCATGTACAATCAAACATACCCTTACCACAACCCCAATTGGGATTACCCTTCCAATCCTAACATTTGTTTTTATTCGTAAACGCACCCTTCACCTTGAGATGTGTATAATCCAAGATCTCAACTAAGAGTGGTGAGTTAAATTGTGGCCTATCTTCCCCCTTTTTTTTTGTTTTCTTTCTTGAGTCCTGACAATATGACTCGACAGGTGGCATACTCAATTGACTCCTTGATGTGAATAAATTTGGGAATTGTAGATTTATACGCCTTGGGATACACTTTTTTTTTTAAACGGTGAACTGCAATTGTGTATCTCAAGACATACAGATTTACGAATCCCCGAGCTTGTCGCATTAGGAAGTCTTTTGAATATGCCACCTGGCAAGTCATATTATCACCACTCTTTTTTCTTTTCTTTTTTTTTTTTCCTCGTAACTAGCATTTACTCCTCGTTGCAATTAGCCTAAACAACGAGATAGATAGACTGAAATATAAATGAGAGAATCACCGTCACAGTAAAAAAAAAAATCCGGATTGAGTAGGACTTCAATTCAGTTAATTTGGAAAGACCTTCCAAATTTATCTTGTTCATGAGATTTGATTCTTGAAGAAAATAAAATTTTGACAGTGAATGGTAAAAATGTTACCATATTCCATAATTAATTCATAAATCATCAATTAACCTATTTCCTTTACTAAATCATCAATTAATTAGCAAATTTAATTGGTTATGCCTTTATAAGAAAAATTTTGCAACATTTTGGAGAATTGGGACTATGATCACAATGGGAGAGCGATAAAACCTAATTGAAGTTTAAACTAGGACAAAAGGATGATCAAAAGGCCTCTTTTGGTTTAATGGACTCATGGTAATAGTGACGATTGCCGTAGCCACAATTCTAGCAATGTCATACAAGGTTGTATGCTAGAAATGGTGGTATTGGAGCTAACCATGGATGGGGCTGTGCTCATGGTCGTGGTAGGGCATAAAATTGGTTAGATTTTAACCGAAATCTGAATGATCGAAATCCGAATTTAGTGGGTTTGGACCCTTGGAATAGACCCCAAAAAAAAAAAAAAAAAAATAGGTCAATTATGTGTTGATGTCCCTTGGTCCAAGTAGGATTCAGGTTGGATACAGATCCATTCCTATATCACCCAGATCCGAATGATATATTGCTTTAAAAATTATATTTTTCAAAATATATTTTTTCAACTATTTTAATATAATATGAATTCTTATAAAATAAAATAGTATAACAATTAGACAAGAAATATAGCAAAAAAAAATGTTAGTATCCTGAAATTATCCAACCCCATGAAAACAAAATGGTTTGGATATGATTTTAGCTAAAAGGATTCGAGTCCAATTTGGATATTGACCTGGATCCGTAAAAATTGGATCTAAATATGGATATACTCAAATCCAACCAGAACCCGACCCATTTTGAGCCCTATGTCGTTGTGACCCACATGACCCTACATGTAGGATCCACCTAAGAATGCCCCAAGCCATCCTCACCCTTGTTCTCCTACCTACTCATCATCCTAGCAATTATTCTACTTAATAATTTGTTAGAGTTGTGCAGACCCACCAAGGTCCCGCCACCTGAAATACTTTCTGTTCCTAGTAAAATACAACGAGCAACCTAAATGGGTCTCGACCTCGTAACTAAATTAGTGTACATAATACATTGCAAGCTCGTGGTTTTGTGTTGACAACAGATTCTCAAAGTTTGTAACTGTTAAGAGTAATTAGATATGATGTACTGTAATAAGGTGTAATGTGATACGTCATATCATTCCTTCTCACTAATATTAGAGTTAATTTATTTTTTATTTTTTACTCTAGTTAAGAAAAATCTAATCTAACCATTCTATCATGAGAAGGAATGAGATGATATAGAAAACAAATAAGAATCCAAGATGGAATTTAACTCTAGTAAAAATAAAAATAAAATTAATCAAACCATCTATCCTAATCTTCGTGAGAAGGAATGATATGATGTATCACATTACACTTTATTACAATGCATCACATTTAATTACTTTAATGATGACTACACTTAAGTTTTCTTTGGGGGGACCTTTAATTTATCACACCCATCTAAAGCTTTTCGTGGTGTACTAAGCATGTTTAATGGATACTCAAATTTTAAATTCCCACAAATGTCAAATGCCAAAAATGAAGCTAATCCAAACCTACTTTTGCAAGAAGTAGGACACGACAAAAGCTTTGAGATTTTTTTACGAAAAACGCCTCAAAATCATTAAATTTCATTTAATGACAAAAATACCCCAAACTATTTCTAGTGTTATACCTTGGATCTCACCCTCACTATTCACACAATCTAAACTGCATAAATTGCTCTTTAATTGATTTATGAAAGCGCTTATAAACCCAAAAAGCACTTCTCTAAACAAGGTCACCAAACAATAGATATCACAATTGTGACTATTGTAGAAATGATTCAAAGAGATGTGATGTGATCCCACAGAAGCATACTATTGAAAGCATCATCCTTCTTTGAGACCCATCATCAATAACAAACAACAATGCCATAGTTGGCAAATAATAAAGCTTCTTCACCACCAAGTACTAACCACCAACCTAAGAAAAATTATCTGTTAATGTTTCTATCTAAGTCCCAACCAAGACTTGATATCTAACCCCTAAGTAAACTCCCATATTGCCATAAACCACATTTAAGATTTACTGTGGGGAGGACCTTCTATTGATAGTTCAATGCTACAATTGCTGGATCCAATCTGTATCACCTTTTATATTTGATATTTGTTTCGATCATGTGTGTTCACTTTTATCATTCCATTGACATCTGGCTCCCTTTAGCCCCACTTTTGTGTAACTACATGACTTCTCTCATGTGCCATCCGTTGTAAAGGACGACGACATTAGATCCCACACCTACCCCAACTTATACATCTCCTATATCGAGCGTGGTTTGGTGACCCGTTTTAAAAGTAACCATCTAGCCATAAGTGGTGGTTAAGTGTCAGACTTATACTAATCGGAGCTGAATGTGATGGAGGAGGCCAAGGTTTAAGGTTCCTTCAGCTTCTATGTGTCAAACTTACAACATCTCAAATGAACTCTAAATGACTTCAAAAGATGATTCATAGACTCCTAGAGTTCAGGTTCAATCAAGAAGGATTGAACTGGAGTATAATAAATCTTGAAAGAAACATCAAACATGATTTCCCCCACCAAATTTAGATATTTAAAAATCTTTCCTTTCTTGAGAGCAACTAAAAAACTGCTACTGTTCATGGACAAGGACCTCTCCTCTGCTCCCCAAAATCCACACTTTTTGATAGGGTCATTTGAACAATGATAGAGATTTAAAGATTGTCAATTTTTTTATATTTTATTTTTTCAAAAATTTTGGGAGTTTAAGGGAGTTGTTGAAGCATGAACAGAACAGCTACATATGGAATAAGAACAGCTACAAAACAATCAAAAGATCACTATCTACTTAACAAGGAGAAAAAAACCCATTTCTTTCTATTTCTGAACAGAAGAGAATAAGGCCTCAGATTTCCCTCATTTTCTACCAATGAAACCAACAACATTTTCAAATCAAACAGAACAGAGAGCAGAGATCCAACCTTTCTCAGTATCAATTGACAATCTCTGTTCACTTACTCAAGTAGGAAAAGATTAAACCTTTATCTAAACAAGCAAATTTCATTTCCTCAATCTGACAATAGTTTGAAGGAAATAGTCACAAAATGCAAATCTAGCAATAGAAAGACTAAGCAATCCAGCAAAGATTATAACAGTAGAGCTCAGTGAGCCCACCCAAACAAGAACTAAAGCAGAAACATAAAACTAACAAAGCTAGCAAACCCGGGTTCGAGAAACCTGATTCATACAGGATTTGTTCTTCCCGCAGTTGGCCATTGTGATTCAGAAACCGAAATCCCGTCTCCTTCCTCATTTAGAATTCAATCAAAAGCTCTCCCATTCTCATCTCCATGAAAGAAAACTCTGCTACATTATCAAGGGGAAGATAAGTAGTAAAGTAGAGAGAAATTGAAATAATTCAAGAAATGGTGTAATGGATATTGGATCTTTAACCTGAAGAAGGGTGGATTTCGCTAAATCTTCACTTAATAGTGAGAAGAAGCAGAGGACGAAGGCTTGTTCGAAGCTCCGTCTTGCTCCTCTTCACCTTGAATTCGTGCTGGAATTCGGAATCCCGAGAATCCATCTGAGGCAAATCCAATGCTAGACATCAATGATTGATGGACTGCAGAAGAAGGCATCTGATGATGATGATGATCGCCAGCGGACGCAATGGATGGGTCCATCCAAGCACGAACCTGAGGTGAGTTACTGGACTGAAGGGGTCCCCTCTGTGGAAATAACAGATTTTGGCCAAGAAACGATGGTGGTGGTGTCGAATTGAAGACAAATTCTCCTCCTTGTCTGCCCGTATCCGAACCAGAATTCCAACCAACCATTCGATGAAATCGTCCCATCTCCAATTGGTGTTGCTCTGACCAATTAGAGGTGGCATCAAAAGCCAAAGGAGACGAGTTTGCAAAAAGGGCATGTTGGGTTGAAGGAGTAGAAGTTGAATGTTGGTGGGATTGATGGTGAAGGAGAATTGGGTCTTGGAAAGATTGCAACGAAAGGCGAAGATCTTGAGTTTGGCTACTTGTTCTTGAGAGAAGGTCAGGCGGGTATGTCTGAAAATGGTTTGAAGATGACAATGTAGCTGCGCTCATGGGGAAGAAAGACTTAATGGTGTCGGCAATCGCGTCCGAATCCAACGAAGGAGGAAGAAAGCTCGAACTGTTATTCGGGTTGTTGTTCATATGCTGCTGATGTTGATGCTGAAAACCATACTCAGATGAAGTCGGTTCCACTTCCATTGGTCTCTTCCCCGAACCAACTACGGTTTCCGATTCTTCCTCCATAAAATGCCGATTCTCTTCTTCTTGGCCTTGTTCCAATTGTTCGGTAACATTGGTGGTGGCAGTAGGGTGCCATGGTGGGAGCTCGGCAAGCTCATCGATTGCAGCCTTGGCCTTCTTGATTAGCCAATCAACGGCCTTGCTGGGTCGATCATAGCCAAGGCGGTCTTGAACATCGTAGAATTGAATAGCTGTGTGAGCCGAAAGGCGGACTCTTCGGTCCCTTGGACCCTTTGCAGTGCAAACCTTGCTGTGCCGATCTTTCCTCCCTGTCGATCGAACAATGTGACCTCCTTGAACTTCTACAATCTCTCCTCCTCCTGTGTTGCTCCTCAATAAACCCAATCTTGAAGAAGGTTGTTGGTGTTGGCTTTCTCCCATCCTTTCTCCAAATCTTGCATATTGGATGTGAGTCCTCTGTTCTTCTATAGATGAAGGGAAGTAGGATCTTTTCTTTGGAGGTTGTGTTTGTTGGGTATCTATGGATACTCCTCTTCCATAGAGGATATGTTGTTCTTGTTGCTGTGGTTGATGAAATCCATGAAACCCTTGTTGTTGTTGTTCTTCTTCTTCTTCTGGAGGATCTTGTTCTTGTTCTTCTTGGTCTTCTTGTTGTTGGTTTTGTTCTTGGTGGAGGAATAGATGGCTTTGAAGGTGATGGTGTTGATGATTCCTCTGAGGATCCAGACTCAAACCCTTCTTCTTTTCCTCTTCCAGCTTTTGATTTCTTAATGGGTTTCTTCAACTTTCTTCTCCCTTTGTTGGTAAACTTTGTTCTGTTTCTTCTGCTGAAACCACAACTCTGAAACTTGATATTGCTTCTTCTGCCTCTCCCAAAAGGCCTTGCCATTCAACTCTTCAAATTCCATCACCCAATAAAATAAAATAAAACCCACCAAACACTCCTCAAGAAAAAAACCCACAAAAGTTGCTCAACTCTCTTACCCTTTTTATTCTAGATTTCTAACCCATCTCTCTCTCTCTCTCTCTCTCTCTCTCTCTCTTTTTCTCTCTCTGTAAACAACGCAGGTAAAAACAGTATTAATCTGTGATGGGTCTCTATGTCTCTGTACCCTCCAAGCTCTGCAAAAAAAAAAAAAAAATGTACCCAATTGAACAAGCAAACCAAGAAGAACTATAAACTACAAAAAATCAAAAAGGGCTTTTAAGAAAATCCCTGCAATGGGTTGTCTTCTCCTTCTCATCTTAAACAAACAAACATGGACAATAAAGAGAAAGAGAAGAGATGATGGGATAGAAACCTGAAAGAGGAAGAAGGGGTGAAGTGAAGGCGTAGAACAGTAAATAAAAGGAATTTCTTTTAAGGGTGTATATGAGCCGTTGATGCCTTTTGTTTGAGTTGGCAGAGTTGGGTCAGACAAGAGATTAAAGATCTTCCTGATCTCAGCAGGTCAACAGCACTACCTTCGCTGCTGCAGTGCAGCTGCTGCTTCTGCTCTCTCTCTCCTCTCACTAGGTTTTATTACACAAGTCACTATTTTTTTTATTTTTTTGTTTTACTTTGCTTAGTAGAGTAGAACCGTTGGTTATAACTAAATTGAATGAATCCTTTGTGTGTTTTTTGATAGATCCTCACGTTAACATCTCACCTCGAGAAATCGACATCTTTCTCTGTTTCTCACCCTTTTTTATTCTTCTTTTTTTAACTTGTATTCTTGCCTGACTTAGAAAAGGAAAAAACATTCTCCTCATGTTAACCACTCGATGGTGTTCAATATTTCATCACGAATCTCGATGATTCTTAATCATGCATTTTCTTTTTTCTTTTGTTAATTTGTTATTCTCTTTATTGGTTTACATTAAAGAGAAGTCACCTTCACACTGTTTTCCTCTCAATAGCGTGTGGGTTAAAGTTGTAGAGTTGTTATTGGCACTCCAATATTTACTTATTACACCCCAATTTTTTAAATTATTTATCACACCTTCCGTTAAAGATTAAAATACACTTTTTCAAACATTATAAAGGTCTCGATTGATAACGTTGCCAATTTTTACTATTAGATTTTGCAATTAAAAACAATTGTCAGAAATAACTGTAAACAATTGAAACACTGAAAAATTCATTTGATAGTCTTATAAAAATATTATGCTATTTATCAGGATTTGATAATTATTGTTTAATACAATTGCTAGATTTTACTGTATTATGGTAAAATGATTAGAATATCCTTAATGTTGATAATACACCCAGAATGCACAAAAAATTATCAGAATACCTTAATAAATATATAATTACACTAAATATATATATATATATATATATATATATATATATATATATATAATAAATTTATATTAAAAATTATAAAAATAATTATTTTAATTTAAATAAATTTATAAATTTTATAATTCTATTTAAATTTCGACAACATCTCCTCTTAAAAATGTACATATGAAATTTTCCTAATAAAGAAAATACATATATAATACACAATCTAACATTCACATAACATCTTATATCCATAACATCTCATTTATATTCTGATATCATTGAAATATAATAATCATAGCTGATATAATAAATAGAATTTAAATAAATAAAAACATGAAAAATATATATCCAATAAATGCATACAAGATATATTCTTCATTCTTCTTATTTGTCTCCGTTATAATCATAGCTAATATAACTAATGTTATCACTCGACCATATGAACAAAATGGATGATACATATAGTTTGTCATATTCATCATGCACAAAAAGATTATAAATAAGTTTGGAATCTTAAAAATATACTTAAACATAATATAATTTTTATCCCAACATTAAAAATAAGTATGAAACCTTGAAAATATACTTAAACATAGTATAATCTTTATCCCAACTTTGACTTACAAAAAGTCGATAGACTCTTGAATACTGACTTTTTTAACAGGAATGGGGCTGCTAGTAGTAAATTTTTGGGTGTGAACTACGTCTACGAGCTTATCCAGTGTCTGACCAATTCGCATAGTAGTAGTTATCTTCTATCTATGACCTTGAGGCTGTAGAGTATCGTCACCTTTACATCGAATGAGATTTCTGGGTGGGGGTACAGGAGGGGTAGTATCATCCTTAAACTTGTCGACATCATCAAGAGTCAGGTCCATAGGTGTTTGAGACTCCGGAGGATGGGTCTTCATGACATCATCTAGATCAATCGCATCAAGGTTATTTTCTTTGGTTTCTGATGTAGATGACATTGTACCAAATGCAGGCGACCACATATGCCCACCAATAACATATGTGCCTCCAAAAATAAAATCTAATTGCTTTGCAAACTTTAGAGACTTCGTTCAAAATATTTTAAGATGATGTTATAAGAAACAAAAATCATAAATTATATAAAGAGACAAAATTCCTAAAAGAAATAAAAGAAAAAATTAACAAAAAATATATCTTTAATCACCCATCCCACCACTCTTCACTTGCATCTAATATACCAATTTCAACATCATAAGAGACGTCACTATTCATGCAAATCTTATTCCAACATCCCCAAATACATTTTTGTCTATCGTACTTGTTCTTCATTTGCCCTCTATCATAATAAACGTTAGTTTCTTTTTTAAACTCTTTCACTAAGGTTTTATATGCAATATTGCCAAGTACTTTATGTGGTCTTCTCCCCTTCTTAACTAATTCATAAAATATCTCGACTCAAATTTTATGTTGTTTGGGTGTCCAATCTGCTTTTGCACTTTTTGAATTCTTATCCTTCATTTGACAATGGTAAAAAAATAAACCACTTTCACTTGTATTTACAAATTAAAATAAAT
The DNA here is from genome assembly GCF_017979445.1 of Akebia trifoliata. Classification (NCBI taxonomy): domain Eukaryota; kingdom Viridiplantae; phylum Streptophyta; class Magnoliopsida; order Ranunculales; family Lardizabalaceae; genus Akebia; species Akebia trifoliata. Next base: position 8,235,242 of record NC_141387.1, read on the forward strand.
ATACATCGACCAAAAAACCTATGAAAATTTCAAACATCAAGAGCTATATAAATACAAATTTCAGATTTTTTTACCATCGATCGAAGTACAAACCACAAGATTTCAAATTTTTCATTAACCGTAACCCATTAGTAAGAATTAGGATACTCCATCAATACAATGGTCAAAAATTAGTTATAATGTTGATTCCATCAGCAATGATGTTCATTCTGATAAATAAAAAACAGCTCTTTAGACCCTAAAAATAGATTTGGAGTAAAAACCCTAGAAATGAGAATCTTAAAATCCAAATATCTCTAGAATTGTTAAAAAAATAAAAACTCAAATGAACATGATCTCTCAGAGACGAGCTTAATGATCTTGTAATCAATCAAATGGTAGAAAGAAATCAAGGTTCAAATCTGAAACTTAAACTTAAAGCTTTGAATCTTACCTGTAAGGAAAATCAAACTTGACCAAGACTAAAGAACTAATCAAGTTGTTGAAGAAGTTGTAGGAGAGAATCTGATTAGGGATTCACACATAGTGACTAAGAACATGCACAAACAGTCTTGCCTTCGATCGGAGATGCCTTCATCAATGTCGTTGTTCGGAGATGCTTTTGTCAATGGGGTTGATCGGAGATGCCTTCTTCTTCAATGGTGTCGATCGGTAGGACTTGGTTTAGATTTTAGGTTGAACGAAAACAAGAACTGAGAAAAAGCTTTGGTTTAGGTCGTGGGACTTAACTTGTAAATATTTTATTTGATGAAGGGTATTACAGTCATTTCACATTAATCATTTTTTAAATGTAATTGTGAGTAGCACCTATAACCCGCTTGTTAAAACTACGGTGATCAAAAACCACGAAAAGCACAAATAAAAAGTGCTATGAAGTACAAATCGTGGCACGAAATCGATTTTTAACCCCAAAGAACTATAAAAAGTGGGATTGTGAAGCGCTACCAAACACCACCAAAGGTTTGGCTCAAATTGTTATCTCAACATTATAACACTCGTTTAAATAATTTCAATAGTTGTTTACAATTATGATTAGGCTCATATAAAATACTACACCCAAAAAATACAAATTGAGCAAGAAAACAAGAGAGCTTCTATTGACACCTCAATTTTTACTTATTCTCAACCATTTACTTATTTTCTTTATTTATAATTGGTAGTAATTTGTAATTGTTTGTGTTGCTATCGGCCAGGGAAGAAGACCAATAGCCCCTATCTCTAGTCATTATATTTTCCTCGAGGTTCTTTGATATCCTTTATTATAAGACCTTTTTGTTAGGAGTAATGAAAAAATCAAAACCCGAAAACTAAATCAAATTTGGTTTCTACTCGAACCAAATCAAAATTGAGTCGATTTGGTTTGATTTCGATCTTGAGAGTGTGAAATCAGGTTGAACTCGAAATCAGACCGAAATAAAAACCAAACTTGAACACAAACTTGGATGCATTACCCAACCAAAATTTTAATTTTTTTTTAAATGTTGGGTTGCTTTGAATATTGCTCTTACTATCTTTGTAATTTATTAGATGGTGGCAAGTGCAAATGCCCATGTATTAAAAGGATTTATTTGTAATTTAAAATATTAATTAAAGAGTGGTTTTGAAGATTACATAGTAAAAAAGATATGTTTATAACTTTGAAAACTGACGAATGTGATTTTAGGGACGTGAGCGGTTTTCTTGTATTTTTGACAAGAATGACCTTGATTCTATTAAATTTAACTGTAAAAGCGGGGGCATTTTTGAATTCCAAATTTTGGTGTCGAAGCACTTTTACTCCACTTTCTCTCATCATAATAGTTAAGATATAATTGGCAATTCTTTTTATCTTTAAAAAGTAACCGTTTCATATTAAAAAATAGTTACTAATCAAGAAAAAAGGAAAGTAATAAATATTTGAATATTGCTAGGAGGATGTTAAAATGTTAGGTTAGGGATGTCAACGGGTACCCAATTATCATATGTACCCAAAACCTATTAGTAGGTTTTAGGACCTGATTAATTTCTTGATCGGTTATGGGTAGTCATTTCAATGACCCATTAAGAATTGAGTACCCATCAAGTAATCGGGTAAATAAGGTATTTGTTTTTAATCATTTAAGAAGATATTTATATTAATTATTTAGTAGTATAATTAATTAATAGTAATTACTAATCATGGAGAGATATTTTAATATTCAATATCTTCTCAAGCAAGTAACTTAATTCTCAACTCTCAACTCTTTCTATTTTCTAAACGTGTGTCCATATTCTCTTCTCCTTCTCAAGTTTCAACTTTAAAGAAGAACATAACTGCGCTCATAAGCTTACAAGTTTCATTTTTCTCATCTTTAATCATTTTAAAGATTAAAACACGTCAGTCAAAGTTTAAACAATACAAACAAATAGAAGAGTCTAACTAGTCTTATTAAGAGTCCTTGGAATCAGCTTATGACATAAAAAAAACATGATCCGATGATTCAGGGTTGTAGAAGACAAAATTCTATGAACTTCGTCAATATATATATATATTCAAAAAAGGTTATTTTTCATCGTTGAATTTTTAAAAAGTTAGGTAGAAGTTTGGTAGTCGTCCATTCCCAAAACCTTGGATCAAGCCTAAATAAAAAAATTATTTTTTGATATATTTTTTTATTTGAGTTTTTGGATGAAATTTAGATGGTTGTGGTGTTGGATTACTGATGTGGTAATCCATTTGAGCAAAACAACCCATAATGATTAAGTCAATTTTTTAATTTTTTATTGATCTTTACAGGTCCCAATGGGTTGGTTCTGGTTCCAAGGGTCTCATACTTTGAATTGAAATAGATCGAAAACCGATGTTTAAGTTTGGGTCCTGTTCGGGCATACATGGAATCAACCCAAGCCGACCCATTGACACCCTTATTTTAGATAGGATTAATTAGATTTCTCTCTTATTTATTTTCTTTCTCCGTATATTACCTCTTTGACTTTTCCTTTTTCTGCAAAATATTAAAAAAAAATTTCAAAGTTCTTTTAAAAAAATATTTATTTTAAAAAAGAATTGGACCAATGCAAAACCCAAAAAAATTGGATTCAGATCATTTTTTTATTTCACATTTTAATGTAAAGTCTGAACCGAATCCAAACCCGAAATTTTTTAGTTCAGTTTTGAATCTTAATAAAACTTGAATCGACCAAAAATTTATTTGGTTCAGTTCAATTCAGGTGGAGCTGAATGTACATTCCTACTTTTGGTATCTTAGGTAAGGATTAAACTTCATTTGTTTGAAATTGGGTGGCTGGGTGGTTTTCTAATTTACTCTATTGCACATTGAGAAACTTGAATGGGGTTGAGGCATAGGACTATTTGGACTAGTCTCGTTCCAAAGGGTATGGGATGCCCTACTATATATGAAAAAAATAAATAATAAATAATAAAATAAGAGGATGAAATTCCATAGGTTGTTGACCTTAAGCAATTTAGAGAAGGGAAGTATTTAGTTATGGAAATCAGTTGGTTGTTGCCACCTATGGTCATTTAATGTACATATATTAAAAGCAGAAATCAGTTATTGGAAATTTTGTACACTTCTAGTTTGTGTGAATCTCTAGATCTAATGATGTACAAAAAAATAATAATAATAACACTTACATTTTTTGTGGATCAGACTACAAACATCCGGGCAATGTGAAATCCTTCAATTATTTCCATGAAAAATTTCTCGATCACTCTTTGAGTTTGGCAATAAATGTATAAATCGTATGAAGATGAAATTAATTATACGTAAAATTGTTACAAAATTGAGTAAAAACTTTATCGATAAAATTCAGGGAGATAGTTGGACTCGTGGAAAATCATTCATTGGTGTATAGTCCATTCTACCATATAATAACACTAGTAGAATTAATACAAAGCAAAACATAACAATTCTGATATTTTTTTTTAATATTTTTTTTTGTCAGTTTCAATATTTATGTCTAGTGTTAGTTCCAATATCAATGTACAAGAAGACAAACCTTTTCAAAAAGATAAGAATAATAATAATAAAAATAAATAAGTATCACTATGTTATATGTGGATTTTTTTTAACCAATATATCTCCTAATTAATCCTCTCCATCAAAGGGAATTTGGTTGTATGTTGAGTGATCACGCAGGGATGACACGAACTGATGACCCACAGATATTTATATTTGAACGGATATTATGCATGGAACCAAAACTTAGCAATTGATTTTTAGTTTTAACTCCTATTGGTTTCAATACTATATTCGAACATGTTAACCCAAAATTAAGATAATCAATTGCATTTCTTGTCGGATAGCAACTAAACAAGTATCCATTGACACCCCCTTGTGGTATTCTTTTAGTTTTAGGTACCCTATTACAATATATCGAAGGACCACCGCATGATTTGTAGTCGTTGCTTTTGCAAGAAATATAGAAACAATTCAAATTGTTGTTTTCACAAGATACAATCTGAGATATTTGAGCTATGAGTACATATTATGTCTCTTATAAAATTCTCTTTTATTAGTTGTTAGTGGAAGATGAGAAATACGAAATACAACAATTGTTGGATTACAATCCTAACTTGAGTTTTCTTGGTGTATCTTGTAGTTGGGGGTGTGGGGGCCTGGCCCCCACGATAGGGATTCAGGGCCGACATGTCTAGGATTGACTTGTTTTGGGTGTTCATACTATTTTTGGGGGTATTTTCATAATTAAAAAATATGTGTTTTGTCCTAAGATGCCATATATGTTTTAAGTTCAAAAATCCTAAAAATATGATTCTATTGTCACAGTTTTCAATAATAAAGAATTATCATTGTCGTCTGTGGAAATAGGCAATTTGGTCGAATCACGTAAAATTCTTACGTTCTTTATTTTCTCTGTTTTAATATTCGTAGTTTATCAATTTTAATTAATCATTATGAATTTTTTTTTACAATAATAACAATATATTTTTAAATTTATAAATTAAATTATTAAAAATATTAAAAAATCTAAAATATCATACTATACTTAAATAAATAAATAAATAAATAAGAGATATCAATTGAGAAAACTTTCGAAGAGAGATTTTGAAGTGGTCTTTTTCATTGCTAATTAAATCACCAATTAGTAATTCTGACTTTTTAGAAAGACCAAAACAACTTTTTAGAAAGGCCAAAACTACTTCTTTAAAAGGAATAAATGTTTGAGGCCCCATCATGAGGGAAGATTGGGAGTACAATTTTTTTAATCTAAATGTTGGGTTTTTAGCTGTTGCAACCAATGAGGAGGAGACAAATGGCATAACAAAAAATTAATGTCTAACATAACTGCCATTGAAAAAGTTGAAAAGATGCTCCAATGTGTCTTCATGATTGGTTCAACACCTACACAATAAAATTAAAAAATTAGAACACCAAAATTATAATACAAGTAAGAGGAGAGGGTCTCATGGTTTGGGATGATAATTTTCATGGTAATCATTCATGGAATTTTAATATTGGACCATTGTACCTGTCTAAGTCATTATACAATAACAATAAAGTTATTAAAAAACATAAAAAAAATAAATTATAAATCAGTATTATAATAATGATAATTAATTAAAACATACAAAATTGGAATAATATTATTTTTTCTTAAATAATAAATTACCACAAATGATTGCAAGAAAAGTAGTCACCGTACTGATAACATGCAATCATCTTGTGAAAGTAGAGAGATCAACTCATTTTTTTTTTCAATTTTTTATGAGGTAAGGTGCTTTGTCCACTGGATCGACTTCTAGCTCGAACCATCTTTATCAGATAAAAAAAATATTAAGTGGGTTTTCTATGATTCATAGAGCATAGTCGGTATTAGAATTATTATTTAATAGATTAGGATCCATTGAATGACTTATGAAATAGACACATGATCTTAATCTTTTAAATGCAAAATTCAATAGTTGAGATTTATGACTATCTTGATAACACAAATCTTGGAGATATTTATTTCGGGGATAAATCTCAATCATCAGATTTTGCGTTTACAGGGTTTAGATCATGTGTTTTTTTCATGAGTCATTCTTAGGAGTGAAGGGATCCTGACCCTTATTTAATTCGATAGAGAGATGTAAATCAATCAGTACTTTATAAGAAAATTTCTATTTTAGTCATCCAATTTTAATTTTATTGACAATTTTTTCCTCTAATTTTTGGTCCATATTTTTCTTTTTTCATCCTACGGAATATTTTTTTGAGATGATCAAATTTATTGATATTTTTTTTTGTGTACTTACTATATGGTTGCATTGTCCTTAGGGGCAGAACTAGGATTTTCTATTAGTGGGGACTAAGTGCTACTAATAGTCAGCCAATGACCTTTGTTTCCTTCTATTCTAATGTTGGACGCTTGTCATTGCAAATGATGGTTTTCATTCTCAAACCTAAATTTTAGGATGTTCAAACATCACCCCATGATCATAATATTAAGTTGTCCAGGGAAATCATATATATATATATATATATATATATATATATATATATATATATATATATATATATATATATATATATATGGGTAGCGATCAATGGCCAACAGTTTGGCAAACATTTTGGCAAACACATTTTTCAAAACATGGGTTAGAGGTCTTGGAATGGGCTGATTTTTGGTGAGGATGATCTCTATGGTGAGGAGATCATCATCACCAAAAATCAGCCCATTCCAAAACTTCTAACCTCATCAAAAATGGTTTACAAAAAATGGACGGTTCACGATTTTTCAACTTGTAAAATGGGGCTAGAAGTTTTGGAATGAGCTGATTTTTGGTGAGGATGATCTCCTCACCGTAGAGATCATCCTCACCAAAAATCAGCCCATTCCAAGACCTCTAACCCATGTTTTGAAAAAGTGTTTGCCAAAATGTTTGCCAAACTGTTGGCCACGGATAGGGACCCTATATATATATATATATATATATATGGGTCCCGTTCGCCACCCTTAGTTTTACCACACACTTTAACAAACGCGTTTTGTCTTACATGGGTTAGAAGTTTCGGAATGAGCTGATTTTTGGTGAGGATGATCTCTATGGTGAGGAGATCATCCTCACCAAAAATCAGCTCATTCCAAAACTTCTAACCCCATCAAAATTGATTTACAAAAAATGGACGGTCCACGATTTTTCAACGTGTAAACATGGGGCTAAACATTTCGGAATGGGCTGATTTTTGGGGAGGATGATCTTCTAATCATAGAGATCATCCTCACCAAAAATCAGCCCATTCCAAAACTTCTAACCCATGTAGGACAAAAAACGTTTGTTAAAGTGTGTGGTAAAACTTAGGGTGCTGAACATTTCCCTATATATATATATATATATTATATATATATATATATATGGAGAGAGAGAGAGAGAGAGAGTGAAGCTTATGGCCTAGGTGGCTAGAAAGACCTGAATGGTTAGACTACACATGAATCGTACACTTAATAATCAATCGGTTGTTGCATAAATATTCATTGACAATCCAAAAAACAAAGAAGTTATCATGATTTTGAGTCATATTATTAAATTAATGACAAATCATAAACACCAAACAATGAATCCTTTTATAAAAATCAAACTAATGGTAAGAATTGAAAAAACAACCATATTTTATGGTTAAAACTTCTGAGATTCAATGACTATTGATAATTTACAAATTGCAGACAAATTTATAGAAATTCAGTTAAGTCATCGGACTTTAATATTTTATTTCTATAAAATAAAAAGATTATGTGATTGAGCATGTAGTAATCCATCTTATGACATGGTCTTAAATCTTGATATGTGTCTCGGCAGCCATTGGTACTGAGTTCTCACCCATCTTATTTCAAACTATATAAATTATTTAACTCAATTTATACTTATTTTTAACTTATATTTAATTCAAATAATTATAAATAAATTATTTAAAAATAAGGTGGATTAGAAGATGTTTACTCATGGAATTATAATTTGTTAAGATAATAAATATTTAAATTACTAAAAATCAAGATTTTATCAAGGAAGACAAAATCCTAATTGAGTTGGCCGAGTTGATATTTTCAAAATATTGGACTAGCACTACGTGAAATTTGAAGGAAAAAAATTGTTGGGCTTGGCCCAACGAATTTTAAAAACAAAAATTTTATGGTCACGGCGCACGAAATTTAGAGAAAATTGGTGCAACTTTGTCTACTCTCTCTCTCTCTCTTTGGTTTTTCTGCGTTTTTCCTCCCTCACTCTCTCTCTCTCTCTCTCTTTGGTTTCTTTGCGTTTTCCCCTCTCTCACTCACTTTCTTTAGTTTGTGAAAAGCTTTCGATTATGAGAAATTTCTCTGAATTTTTTTCCATCTTTCTCACACTCTCTTTGATTCGTGAGAAGTTCCCCCGATTGTGAGAATCTCTCTCTCTGTTTGTCTCCTTCGATCATATCTCTCTCTCTTTCTTTCTCTATTTGATTGATCTCTCAACATTGAAAATGATGGAGTGAAGATGAGATCTAGGGTTGACTGGAATCTTAAAGTGATCTCTCAAAGTCAGATTTGTCAAACCAGTCCATTGTCCTTCAAAATCCCACCTCTCTTCAGCTCTCTCATCTGTCTTGATCAAGGTTTAGTTTTTTTTTTTTTATTTAATTTTTTATGATGGTGATTTGTAGATCTGATCTTAAAACTAGGTTTTTAAATATTGATTTGGTGTTTTAATTGTAGCATTGTTATTTTTTTTATTGAATGTTTGTATTTTGAATTCCATCTTGAATGTGTAGTAGTAGTTTGGGTAGAAAATTCTAGTTATATTTGGTTCAAATCATGTAATTTTCTGAAAAATATTCTCGTGCTATTAGATCTGGGTTGGTTTGTTAATATTTGGTTTAGATTGTTAGATTATAATATTGGATTGTTAAAATTAGATTTTGTAAATAGATATTCAGAATTCAGGATCTTGTTTTCTTCTTGTACTGTTTTTGAGAAACTGATTTCAGACTTTAGAATTAGAATCTCATTTTCTCAACTTGATTTTGTAGTTGTGACACATAAAAGTAGAATAAACACATTTTCACAATGCAAGAAACAAATGCTTCATTGTTTTGTAATTTTAGTCAAATGTATTTCTAATTATGAAAAGCTTTGTATTGATATTAATTTTGTTTAGCCTTGAGCCAATGAGTCATTTGGGTTGTGCCTCATGCTGCAACCATGAACTTTCTGTTTTCATTTACTTTAAAATTTGATTACTCTTGAAATCTTTGACATACTTCAGTTCTGGAAACAAATTACCTCAATACCTTGAAAAACTCCATTTAAGGCTTGCTAACGTGCATCGTTATGTGCAATTAAAAAAAGGAGAGTAATTTTGCCATTTTAACATTAATGTCTTGGATGGGGAAGCTCATAGAAGAATTCGCTTTAACTATGAAGGGTTATTTTGGAAATTTCAAAATAAAAATAAAAATTTTGTACTCTTTATAGAAAGAGTTCGCATCTCACACCTGAAGTCACACTGACTCATTCAAATATTGTAAGAATGGGGAGGGATATGTGAAAATTTCTCTTTATTTCTAAAAATTCAATGGGAGCTATAGCCCCCACTCGTCACTACATAGCTCTGCCCCTGACCAGGGTTTCCAAACTTGTCTAAGATTGAGATGTATCGCCCGAGTCATCTCGGTAATGCCCATCAACAAGATGGACGGACAAATCAATATATCGGATGAGATTTAAAATCCACGTTCATTTTTCTCATTTTTGAATGAGACGTCTCAAACATATCAGATAATTCGTTCAAGACGACTTGATTTTGTTTACGAACGAGACGAGACGTCAAAACGAGTTTTAAAACCATGTCCCTGACTGTCCTTACTAAATTGCACACCTTATACTTCATCTTAGTCTTAATTATTCGTAAGCTTGAATTCCAAAAGAGCTCTCATCTAGTTTCATGAAGTGCCATTATGTGATATATGCATGATATATAATGAAGTATTCTTTCTTGAATAGTAGCAATTATATCATCTATAATTATTACAAATAAATAGACTCGTTACCATTATGTTTTGTGATAACCCTCATCCTAATCAGGGGTGGAGCCAAGATTTTCTTGTAGTGGGGGCAAACTATAGTTAGTTGTATAGTTGAGAACTTGAAGATAAATGATTTTAGGAAGAAATTCAGAGATTTTTGTTTAGAAGTTGAAGAAAATGATATTTAGATCATTTCCAATTATAGTATATGAGGAGGTCCGGTCAAAAGACAATGTCATCAACAAAAAATTAAAAGGGGGGGTAGGGGGAGGGGAAAAATGGGGAGAGAGGTGAGGGAGTGAGGATAAATGGGGCCTCATCAGCTCCTTACTAGCTCCCCCTGATCCTAATACTCATTAAGTTAATTCGGTATGATCTGCATTATCGATTATGAATAGTTTGGATATAAGGCTTTGATAATGATGGTGACCATGACAAGGACTTGATTGTGTTAAAGCCTCGCAAATTATGTAGTACTCAACCAATTGCAATTTACTTGGCCCCTATTTGTTCACACTCGTCCCATCAAACTTTTTAAGATCATAACCAATGATTGGTACCATTTTTGTCTAACTGTCAAAGCCAGTAATTTTGATCAACTGGTATATTGGTATGATACCTTGAATGATGGGTTTTACTCACAAGATTTAAACCATATTTACATGTTCACTTTTTTATTTGATAGTTTATAAACATTTATTTTCATTTATTTATACTTGAAATAAAAGTTTATTTTCACTATAAAAGAAGTGTAAAATAAATAAAATGATTGATATAATAAATGTGAAGATGGATAAATAAGATAGTTAATTGTTATGGACTTTTCTAGCTATTGTCTTGAAGCAAACCAATGACAAGAATCAAAATGAAAATGAGCGCACACGAAAAACACGAGGCTTTATGTGGTTTGGAAAATTATTTTAAATCCACAGAGGAGAGGAAGATTAATTCATTATCAATGATAAGGATTGGTTACAAGCTCTCAAACCTCTACAACTCTCTCAATCAATAGAAAGCTCATAGAGCAATTAGAAAAACAATAAAAATTTCACACGAAACCTTAGGTTGAAAATACATATAAATACCCAAGAATTTTTGCCTCAACAGCATGCCCCCCACAACTACCAGTCTAGTGGCATGATTGGGTCATTGTTCTCCATCTCTGAACCGAGCCCTTACCTATGGAGAAGACTCCTTTACTTATGATTAGCCTCTTGAGACCCAAGTTCAACTTATAAAGACTAGACAACGAACAATATATACTAACCTCAACCAACAGTTGAGATAAGAGGACAACACAAATCTTTAGAGATCAGAATAGTTTTTCTAAGGATTAGTATAGTTTTCTTAGGGATACAATTCATTTTTGGATCCCTAGCATCCAGGGGCATAACTACATAAAGATAAGGGGAGGCCATGGCCCCCACAAAAATTTTAATAATTTTTTTTTTTTTTGAACTGTGATAATATGACGATCTCTTCAGACAAACGCCCCCATCATAGAACTGTAGATCATTTTCCTTGGGATACACAAGAAAAATATTTATGATTCTGCGTATCCCAAGGCAAATGGTCTACTGTTGTGTGATAGGGGTGTCATATTATCACGACTAATTTTTTTTTATATACTTAACCCAAGTTACAAACAAAGGACTGAAGCATTTGAACTACATGTGATTGGTGTGTGGCCCCCACAAAATAATTTTATACTTAAAATCTTGAGATAAAAATTAAAAAAAAACATTTCCTTAGTAGCATGTGGGGTTGGCAATGGGTAGCATAATACCCGACTCATCCGATTTGAATAAATTGGACATGGAAAAGGTTCTTCTACTCAATTAAGAATTCGGGTAATATTTCTCGGTACCCATTTACCTAAAAGTTTTGTAGGTTCGGATAGTGTTAAAAGCACCCCAATTAGTACCAAGGGCTCCCCTACTATAGCCAAATTCTTTTATCTTATATGGGTAAAAGTTTTGGAATAAACTGATTTTTTTGTGAAGATGATATCTATAGTGAGGAGATCATCATCTCCAAAATTCAGCACATTCCGAAACTTCTAACCCCATCAAAACAAGAAGAACGGTAAATTGTAGGGGTGCAACTTGGTTCGGGTTAAAGTAAAATCAGAACCGAACCGATCAAGATCGGTTCCATTATATAAGAACCAAAACCGAACCGAATTATTTTAGAACCGAACCAACCCAAACCGATCTTAATACGGTTTGATTCGATTCGGTTCCATGGGTTGGTCGTAAATCGCAGCCGAGAGAGAGAGAGAGAGAGATAGAGATAGAGGGAAACCTGTCATCGATCGCAGCCTTAGGATGCTGCCGCAAGTCGCAACTGGAGAGAGAGGTCATAGAGACGAGTCGGTGGCAAGATCTAATAGCAGGTTGCAAAGACGAGCCGGTGGTAGGATCTGGCAGTAGGTCGTAGAGTCAAGTCAGTGACAACAAATTGCAGAGAGAGAGAGAGAGAGAGAGAGAGATATGGTGGCACTAGCAGTCGGTGGCATTGGTAGCGGATCGTAGAGACGAGCGAGCGAGAGAGAGATAAGCAAGCGAGAGCGAGAGAGAAAGAGAGAAAAACAATGGCACTAGGAGCCGGTGGCATTGGCAGCGGGTCACAAAGCGAGACGAGCCAGCGAGAGAGAGAGAGAGATGGGTTAAGTTTTATAAAAAAAATTAAAAATTAAAAATTTTATTTTAATTAATATTAATTTGATTTTTGGTTTGGTTCGATTTTTTATATTACCTAAATCGAGAGTTGAATCGAAAATCGAGAGTCGAATCGAATTCATCGGATCTTTATTTTTTAAATTCGAAATCGAATCGAAACCAATTTAAATCGAACCAAATCAATTCAAATCTCACGATTTGATTTGGTTCTCGATTTGAGTGGAATTTAGTTGCACCCCTAGTAAATTGTCCATTTCTTTTGTAAATCACTTTTGATGTGAGGGCGACTTTGCTAATAATGGGGGTACCTTTAACACTACCCAACAACTAAAGAGGTAAGAACCATGCAACTCCAACACTCATCTTTTCTGACTGAAATAGCATCTTTTCCGCTACCCTACCCCAGAAAATGACATGAGAGAGAGAGAGAGAGAGAGAGAGAGAGAGAGAGAGAGAGAGACGCCTCTCTGTGAGTGAACGTGTGTTTGGGTATGAGAAAAGTGAAAATCAGGAATAGGAAGGCGCGTGATCCTATGAGATTAATGAAATCAGATACAGCAGAGGCAGAGATAGATCTTTCTTTCTTCTGACTGACTTTCCAAATCTTATCTTAAAACACCAACAACTTCGTTAATGGTATTGTCAACTTGTTCATATAAATGACACCACTAACGACAGCCAACTTCCCATCTCTCTGTCTCTCTCTCCTATGGGTGTGTAGAGGAGAGAACCATAGAAGCTAATAATCCTGTTGGTTTGCCTCAAAAACACAAAATAATAGAAAGAGACACGTTGTTCTTCTGTTGCAGCACATTAGGATGATGTTGACGGTCCCATTAATGTGAATAGTATGTCTGAGTAATGAGTTGTCCCAGCATTAATGATAGTGCTACGTTCCATGCTGAATGCCATTTTTAATCCTAAAGTGCAAGCAAGCCCTAGTTTCAAACCAAGCTTAGGGTAATGGATCATTCGAAGGTACAACGTTAAATTTTCTAAATGAAAGAATCCTTGATAAACTGAAAAGTTAGAGAGAAATAATCTCTCACAGTATTACAATATAAATAAAAAAGGACTCATAAGTTTATTGTGTCATGCTTTAGTTGGAATTTAAAACACCCCGGGCTCCTAACCAAGCCGTGCCCAATGTGTTTATACTCCCCTCAAAAAGTGCCATGTAGATACTGTTCCTGAACAACCCAATTCTTATATAGAGTTTTGATACGATGTATCACAATTCTTATTTACTAAATAACATCAATCTCTATTTCTGAGATGGGAAGATATTAAAAGGAACCTGTAGGAAAATGATTCTCTTAGGGTGTGTTTGATTGGGCATGGAAAATGAGTTGGCAAATCATTTTTCATGAAAAATGATATTTTCAATTTGTGTGATTGCATTTTTCTATGAAAAATGAATTTTAACCCTCTTCCAAAAATTCAGCAAAGATTAAATTTCATTTTCTCACCTATACTCAGGGAAAAAATGAAATTCATCATCAATTTTCATCCCCAAATTAAAATCCTAATCTCCTATATTCATCTTCTTCTTCTTGTTAGGGTTCTTAGATTAAAAAAAAGAAGAAAAAAAGAGAAAGAGAGAATAAAAAGAAGAATAATTTATTGAGAGGAGGGAGTCACCAATTTATTATTTTTACTTGCTTAATAATAATATCAATCCAAATAATAATATCAATCCACCTATATATTGATAGTTACTTACCAAATTTGATTACAACTCTTAAATAGAAATACCCTAGTTTAACTCTAAAACCTAATCGGACACATATTAAACTCCTAATAAAGTAAATATAGAAACTCTTTAAAATATTAATAATTTAAATTAGAAAATTAAAATAAATAGGCAACGAAATAAAATAAGGATCTTAACACCCCCCTTCAAAATGACTTGTTCTCAGGTTTGAAAAAATATCTATAAAAATCTCGTTTGTAAGTGTGTCTACATGATTCTCAGCGGAAGGAATATTGATCTCCAAAGGAGTTGTTGAGGTTTTTTACAACGGTGACCTGGTTTAAATTGCCCGTCACCATTGAAACAATGATCCTTGGCTCGTTGATCTGCTTGTTTTGTAGAGAAAAATCGTTGAATAGGAGGAAACTTGGGAGAAGTTGGCTCAAGTAATGATGTTGTACGTTCAAGAGGTGTTGGTCTAATTGGAGCACAGAGAAGATTTGCATGATTGGAGTTCACTCGAGAAGCAGACTTAATTGTTGTTATAACTATAACTTTGTCTTGTGATTCATCATACAAACCTGGATTTGGATGGTGTATCTTCGGTTGCAATCTAAGTGTTATCGGTGCTAGTTTCTCCAAGTGTTCCCTTATTAGCTTCAACGTGCCCAACAACTCATTAATTTGAGCCTAATTCAATGTCTCAAGAAAGGTGTTTTGATATCAAATGTTAGGGTTCTTAGATCAAGAAGAAGACGATTAAAAAGAGAAAGATGAAGAAGAATAATTTATTGACAGGAGTAAGAAACCAATTTATTATTATTACTTGCTTAATAATAATATCAATCCACCTATATATAATGATTATTTGCCAACTTTTGCTATAACTCTTAAATAAAAATATCTTAATTTAACTCTAAAACCTAATTAGATACCTACTAAACTCCTAATAAAGTAAATATAGACATTCTCTAAAATAATAATAATTCAAAGAATAATAAGATAATAAATAGGAATGATTAAATAAAATAACGATCCTAACACTTCTCATTTTATTTTTTATTTTTTCATCTACCTCCATCTCTGCCATCACCATCGTTACTTCTTCTTCTCCTTTATCTCTCTTCTTCTTTTTCTTCTTCTTCCTCACTCTCCCCAACCCTCTCCGCCCTCTTTCTCACTCTTCTCTTTATTTCTCCTCCCTCTGCCCCAACACCCTATCTCTCTCTCTCTCTTCCTCTTCTTCTTTCTAAAAAGAAAATTTTCTTAATATTTTTAGATGCAATCAAATAATAGAAACTAATTTTTCAACTCTATCAACTTTTCACCACCATTTTTCCATGAATTTTAAAATCAATGAAAATTGATGTTCCAAGCAATCAAACAAACCATTAGTATTAAGTCTAATAATATCTAGGGAACTTGTGCTAATTTTATTTCAAAAGATGTCAAACTAGCCTGACTTAGTAACATTTGAAATCTTACTAAGGATCGTTGGGTGCACATGGATTCTCATATTGGGAGTCTAACATCACAACCCTCTCTCTCTCTCTCTCTCTATATATATATATATATATATATAGGGAGCGGTTCGACAGCCCTAAAGTTTGCCAAGTTTGGTGCCAAACATTTTTTGTAAATCACTTTTGATGGGGTTAGAAGTTTTGGAATAGGCTGATTTTTGGTGAGGATGATCTCCTCGTCATAGAGATCATCCTAACAAAAAATCAGCTCATTCCAAAGCTTCTAACCCATATTTTGAAAAATGTTTGGCACCAAACTTGGCAAACTTTGGGGCTGCTGAACCGTCCCCATATATATATATATATAGTTCATGGGACAACAATTGTGACAACATCCATGACAACGATTTTTAGTTATATGGGTTAGAAGTTTCATAATGGGCTGATTTTTGGTGAGGATGATCTCTTTGATAGCTTATTTTGAAACTTCTAACCCCATCAAAATTGGTTTACAAAACTATTGAAGATCCATAATTCTTTAACTTGTAAATTGGAGTTATAAGTTTCGGAATAGACTGATTTTTGCTGAGGATGATCTCCTTACCATAGGATCATTCTCACAAAAATCAGCTCATTCTGAAACCCCATCAAAAGTGGTTTACAAAACATCGTTGTGATAGATGTTGTCACAATTGTTGTCCCATAAACTGCCTATATATATTTGGATTTGATCCAAGGTGTAGAAAATGGACAGACACTGTACACCCAAATTTAAAATTCCACAGTGAAAAATAACTTCTCTTTTTCTCAAAGTTCTTACAATTTTGTCCTATATGTGCCATCCATTCATGTGTTTGGATCCCATGAGGAAAGTGTTTGTTTGCAACAAAAATATTAGTCTCAAACAAACTATTGAGTTGGGAATCTCTAGAGATTCACAATTGTCATCGATATCGAGGGAGAACTTTTTTCCCATAGAAAATCAACCTGGTATTTCATAGGATCTTGTATTGATTAATCACCTAATATCACGTGTATTGAAGATTTCTCTAATGTGAGTATTTTTTGTAAATTGGGGATGCCGTCAATATTGAAGGTATCCCATGATTGATCAATCCAAATTTTGTAAAATCTTAGATTGACTTTTTTATATGTAAAATATTTCACACACACACACACACACATATAGGGAGCCATTCGGCATTAGTAAAAAAAATATATACATTTTAGCAAATGTCTTGGAGCTAGTTGATCAGACGCGTTTAGACAGACGAGATGAACTCAAATAAAAACGTTTCACTTATCTTCTTTACACATTGGGAAAGAACCCCTGCTCAAATACTTTCAACTCGACCCTCTTTCTCTCTCTACGGACAACTCTCTCTCTCTCTCTCTCTCTCTCTCTCTCGCTGTAACTCCCTCCCTCTCTCTCTTTCACTGCAACTCCCTCTTTCTCTTTCTCTCTCTTTTGCTACAACTCTCTTGCTCTCCTCGCTGCAACTCCATATCTCTTTTTCTCGTTGCACTCTCACTCTCTCTTGCTGCAATACTCTCTCGCTCGCTGCAACTCTCGAACTCTCTCCCTCCACCCTCAACTGTAGAGCTCGACGAAGACAGGTACTCTTTCTCTCTCCTCCCATCACTCTTTTTATATTATTTTTGGGGTCGACAAAATAAAATAGGGTTTTAATTTTCTAGCTATCTATTTTTCTTGTATGGAATGGTTTTTTTTTTCTTTTGATTTGGTTTTCATTTTATTGATTGCAAGCACGCATTGATTTGTATGGAATGGGATTGTTTTTTTGTTTTCCGATTTGATGAAGAAAAAAAATCAAAAATTATTTAGGATTTAAACCATTTTTTATTATTGGGGAGAATGTAGTTAATATCCTTTCATTGGATGTTAGAAGAAGATGGAAGGGATCAAAGTCTACTACTTGTTCTTAATTTTTTTTTTTTTTCCTGATTTTTTCATATGCAATCAAACGCATGAAAATTACATTTATATATATATATAAACGTGTGACGATCCCTTACTAACCTATTTTTTTTCTTCTCATCTAGATTGTGTACTTGATTTTGTGCATCTAACCTCGTTTGAGGTTGGAGAAAACCTTTTTTCTTTCCTGATGATTAAGGGCTCTTGATCTGTAATGCCGTACTAGGTTCTACTAGATACAACATCATCGAGAAAACTTCTTTGTCCAATGATAAATGAGATAATAACCCATGGAAGGATTGAGCTTCAACATTTGAAGAACAAATGCAGATTTCCTAGGGATTGGTACCTTGAAAATTAATCTCTTCCAATCTCAGCAGGTTTCCTTTCTCAATTACACTTGGCACAAATTTACATGTGCTGGACTCTTTTTGAGTCGACCACATTGGATACTATAATTATCCCATTAGATATTCGTAGGGAATCATTTTTTTCCTATTTTGAAAGACGAAAAGAAAATTACCCTTTGCCTAGGTTCTTAGGTCCCAACATATATGGCATTAAATTTATTGGTAGTTAGATGCTTTGGTGTCAAAAGACAAGATAATCTGTAAGAGTCCCAATTGGAAAGTGTGACCACTCAAGCCATGGTCATCCTATAAAAATATGACTTAATCCAACTATTCTAACTTTTCCTTATTTGAAGTTCCATTAGTTCTCCAATCCAAAGATCTTTATTCCCCCAGTGAAAAAGTGGTATAAAGTGTAAAGTAGGGCTACAGTTAATATTCATTTTTAATTTCTCTTAATTATAATAATATAATGCCTTTTAAACCTTAATGATACGTTTTTTAGACTCAATAATTAGAGACCATTATGACCATTTACAAACTTTGGTGTTCTAAAGTGAGAAAGTGATAATTAACATTATGATAAATGTTGTGCTTTTTCTAGGAATGTTGAAGATGATAGCTTTATGGGAAGGAACCAAAGAAAATATCATTTGTACAATCCAATACATTTTCCTTAATTTATTCGAATGAATCAAATTGGCCTCCTGCTGAATAATTATCCAATTAGAACATGGTTACTATGGTTGAAATCCTCACCCCTATTACATTTTATGGAGCCTGATCATACTGGTCTATAGGGATGCATTATTAATCAAGCCACAACTTTTACTGCTTTTGTATTTTGTGATTGTAGTATGTTAACCCAAATTCTCTTGGGGTATTTATTATTGTTTTCTACAGAAGAAAGTATTGCAATTCTCTTTTGGTTATATCAGCATTAGTGAATGCTCCATAATTTTTTCCTGATTTAGGATTATTCATGCAATAAATTCACTTATTCATTTTCTTCGATTAATTTCGTATTTCAGGACTGTGGGTTGGGGAAATTCCAACTCTCCCACCACTGGATGTGGGATCCAAAGTAACATTCTTAAAATTCAAGAATAAGGGTACTTTTGTATTTGAATGGAAAAAACACAAAATTCCGACTTTTAAAATACAGTTGTTGAATTAAATGTTTTGTCCCCATTAGAGAATAAGATACATTGTATTAAGGTGTATGAGATACATTTGTATCATAGTTAGTGTATCTCATCACAAATGGAAAGTTATTATGGAGGATGATATTTTTAGTATATATCGATTAGGATATTCTAGAATATTTATATTAGGTTAATTTCCATATATTTTGGTTGATGTAATATTAATAAGTACCCTATTAGGATTTATGTAATATTCATCTAAGAATTCTCAATAAATCATTTTTTTTTCATTATATCATAGTCTAAGCTCTGCTGAGAGTGCGATCTTGGTGCGTCGTTCTTCGACGATGGCGATGGTGCCATCGCTAAATTTAAAATTTTTTCCCTTTATTATTATCCTTGTTTTCACCACACCTCCTTTTATATCTCTACAAATCTTGCCTATTGATACATTCATCTTTTATAATCTCATTTTTTTTCCTATTTAAAATTTCTCCATTGAGATTTCTTTCATTTAAATTACACAATCCTACTTTGTATGTTCTTGGGAGAGATCATGATAAATCTGGAATCGTAAGCCACCAATTCCAATGGACTCAAAAAAGAACGGCATGTGATAATGATAGATTTCACAAACAAGCGATGAACATCAAGAAGTATGATTGGATTTTGGATGATCTAATAACATATCACTTAATGAGATCAAGAGCAATCATTCAAAGAAGACAATTGTATACTCTTACTTCAAAGGATCATGCAATTATGAAAGGATATTAGAGAATAAGATACAATAATTGTATTAAGGTGTATGAGATACTTCGTATCATTGTTGGTGTATCTCAACACAAATGGAAGGTTGTGATGGACGATGATATATTTAGAATATATCAATTATGATATTCTAGAATATTTATATTAGGCTAATTTTCATATATTTTGATTGATGTAATGATATTTATAAATACCATATTAGAGTTTATATAATATTCATTCAAGAATTCCCAATAAATCATTTTCTTTTATGGTATCAAAGCCAAAGCTCTACTGAGAGCACGATTTTGGTGAACTATTTTTTGACGATGACAATGGTGCCATCGTCGAACATAAATTTTTCCCTTTATTATTATCCAAATTTACTTCAATAAAATCACACCTTCTTCTATATCTCTACAAATCTCCCAGATTGACACATTTATTTTTTGAAATCTCATTTTTTTTCCTATCTAAAATCTCTCTAACAAGAGTTCTTTCATTTAAATGACACAGTCCTACTTTGTATGTTCTTGGGAGAGATCATGAAAGATTTGGACTTGTAAGCCACCAGTACCGATGGACTTAAAAAAGAACAAGATGCGATAGTGATGGACTTCATAGACAGGTGATGAACACAAATAAGTATGATTGGATTTTGGATGATCTAATAACATATCATTTAATGAGATTAAGAGAAACCATTCAAAAACCCGAATTGTATACTTTTACTTTAAAGGATCATGCAATTGTTGGAGGATATTAGAGAATAAGATACATTGTATTAAGATGTATGAGATACACTGTACCATTGTCAGTATATCTTATCACAAATGGAATGTTGTTATGGATGATGATATATTTATAATATTTAAATTAGGATATTCTAGAATATTAATCTTAGGTTAGTTTCTATATATCTTGGTTGATGTAATATTTCTAAGGGACCGATTAGTTGCACACACAAATTGTTGGTTGCACTCTAACCTTTAAAAAATCCTTTATTATTTTTTTTAGAACCTCTATTTTAACCTATTGGTTGCACTCCAATACCTAATCTTTTAGGGTTTAAGTTTTATTTTAACTTGGAACTTTGTGTTATTTACTCGTGTTCTACTTTGATCATGTTTTGTGATTGATTTTATTCGTGTTTTCTATGGTTCTAATTTAATAAAGGCATTAATTTTCTAATCTTTGTTTAGAATTTAACTTGAACCTGTGTATATTTCAAAAGAACATAACTTTGTAAACATGATTCTAAAACGAAAAAATGTTTCTTGTAAAAATTACTAAATTAACACTAATTTCTTTGGACTTAGTTGAGGAAGAACAAAAAAAAAATTAAAATAAAAAGGTGTGCAACATTTTTTAAAATTATTTGTGGAGTGTAATCATCCAAATGGAGTGCAAAGGGAAAATTTTAAGTGATGGAGTGTGTAGACACCTTATTTTTGCTTAGGCCGAGCCTGAGAGCACTAAAAACCTTCCCCGAGAAGGGACTTGCCCCAATGCAATTGTCAAGAAAGGTTCAAATCCCATTTTCAAGCAACCATAAGGCCTGAAGGCCATTTAAAAAAAATTTATTTAAGCCTGGCCATACTCAACCCTTGGCCAAGATTAATTATTTGGTTGGCAAAGGGTAACCCATGGCTGGGAGCAATTTTTGCTTGGTCTAAGTGTGACCCATGACCAAACATAATTTGTATTCATGCCTTGGTTCGCCCAAGGCCAATTCTATTACAAACTCATGTGTGATCAAATTTGATTAGGGATAATTACCCTTTAACCCACTCTTTAATGAATTTTTCCCAAAGAAAGTCTCTCCATTTTATTTTTTTGTCCATCATTTAATTCTTCAATAAACCCACTATCATGGTCTTTTTATAATTTTTCTATTCTTTCAACAAAGACCTTTTGTCAAATTGGTCCCCACATGAGTGTAATTACTACCCTTAACCTCATCTTATTATAACTAAATCAAGGTAGATTACCTTTATATCCTCCAAGTTTATCTTCAATTTTAGAAAGGTCAATGTAATTAGACTAAGTTCAAGAGATTTTGACAACTTTGCCCAATCGATAAAAAATTTTAGAACTTGTGAGCAAAGGCATTTCTAACCCTAGATTGTTAGAGAATTAGTTAGGCTAAATGACTTTATTATCCGAAATTCAAGTCTATATTTACATGCCATCTAGCCTAGTTCTTTAGGATTTGATCAAAAACCAATGACCTAAGACTCTTTTACCATCTTGAAAGAATTCTCTAGAAATTATAACATTTTATAATCCTATCATTTTGACCATCATGATTGGTGAGACCCATAGGTGAGTGAAAGACCATCAAATCCAATGAGAGGAGAGGTAATTTGAATTTTCTCTAGAGGTTTCAGTGAAATTATTCGAAACTTGAAGAATTATGACCAATTTATCCTCAATGGTCTCTCAAAATTCTATAAATATGAGATCCTTCCAAGGAAAAAAGAGTTCATTTGGTAATTTAAAATTCTATCAAAATCTCTCTAAGCCTTTCTATTATCTCAAAACCTCTTTAAAAATTTTTAAAAAAATAAATCAAGAAAAAGAATAAAGAAGAAAAGAAAAAGACCAAGGTGAGGTTAAACCCTCATACCTCTTTTTTTTAATCCCCTATTCTCACACTCCCTTCCTTTTTTACTTCAAGCATTTTTCTTACTTAGCTTACTTGCTTGCTTATTGATGTAGTTCTTTAAATTTCTAATTTAAAGGTTTGGGGAGAGAGAGTAATCCCTCTTAAAAGTAATCTTCCCCAATAAGTCCTCAATAACCTCCTCGAGAGTATTATATTAGATTATTTTACTTTTTTCTTTATTTCCATGCAATTTAAATTTATAGTGTATATTTTACTTTATTTACTTTACTTGTACTTTAAGTTTCCTAGATTAATAGTCCTTCTTGTTTTACTTTCTTTGATGGCAATAGAGGTAGAGAAAAACCCTCTTTAGAGGTAATTTTCTCTTGATAAGTCCATTACATGCATAATCTTTCCACACACTCACTTCTAAAATGACTACAAGCAAAAGTATAGGTCCTTATGAATTTATATTTAACCTTTAGAACTGACAAAAATAGTCCAACAATGAATAAAATCTCATGCATATAGTCTTTATTCTTGTACGATGGGGTTCAAATCATAAACCTCACCAAATGATCAGACCAATAAATAAAGTCTCCCGAAAGAGCACATAAAATTATTTTGAAGCTTTGTGACTTCAAATGATAAGATCCATGTGGGTTTTCATCAAAGTCTCAAGTTTATAAAAAATTTCAACAAGTAACATTTCTATTTTAGCTTGCTTATTAGTTTAAATATTTCATTTTATAATACTAATCTATAGTTCTTTTGCCTCTTAATTTTTTCTGTAAGTTCATTTACTTTCAAAATTAAAAAAAGAATTTCCTAATCATACCATTTGGTCATCTATTGGTAATCATCTTAGGATAAGATGGACAATGTGCCTAACATATTCCTTATCCATCAATCGAACCTCCTTACCTTATATTTTTAGGTAGACCATTTCCCTTCTATTTTTGGATATGTGAGTTATGACAAGCTAAAAAAGCAGATTTAATAAAAAATCTTTTATAGTGTTCATTCACGTTTTAATTTAATGGCGACGACTCCTGAACTCGTGTAGATGAGATCAAACCTCCTCAAAGATTTTGAAGCCCACGTTTCTACAAAGTACAATTGATAATGGGTGGTGTGCAACTAGTCGATCTCTATTTCTAAATACCTTATAAGGATTTATGTAATATTCATCTAAATTTCTCAATAAATCATTTTCTTTTAGTCCGAATCATTTAATTTTATATTTAATGTAAGGTGGGGATTTTGAATTTTTCACGAGTATATAATTTGAATTTTTTTTGTAATTTATTTTTAAATAGAATATATATATATATATATATATATATATAATATATATATATATATATATATATGGGTCCCGTTCAGCAACAAACATTTTTCAAAACATGGGTTAGAGGTATTGGAATGGGCTGATTTTTGGTGAGGATGATCTCTACTGTGAGGAGATCATCCTCGCCAAAACTCAGCCCATTCCAAAACTTCTAGACCTAGTTTACAAGTTGAAAAATTGTGGACCGTCTTTTTTTTGTAAATCATTTTTGATGGGGTTAGAAGTTTTGGAATGGGCTGATTTTTGGTGATGATGATCTCCTCACTGTAGAGATCATCCTCACCAAAAATCAGCCCATTCCAAAATCTCTAACCCATGTTTTGAAAAATGTTTTGCCAAAATGTTTGTCAAAATGTTTGTTGCTGAACATTTCCCTATATATATATATATATATATATATATGGAAAACCCTAGTGTGACTCGAGGTTGGATATTAGAAAAGTCTTTCAAAGGCAATGGAAGGTTGATCGACGTCATCACCACTCAATGTGAATCCTTTAAATATCTGAGTTTTATTCTTTTGCAATATTCAATTTTCCTAACATTCTCAAGGTATGAACCAGTAATATTCTTCAAGTTCCACACCACACAAATCTTGAGGACCATCCAATGGTCTACAATCCATAATAATGCGACATTGTCATCACATTATCACCATCATTTTCGGAAAGAGAGCTATCATTGTTGGGTGTGCACAGCTAATAATATATGGATGGAACCCATTTTTTAAAATTGCAATACATATAAATCGTACTTGATAAGTCTGTAACTAATTTCTAAGACTAAAATGCCTTAAAGAAAATATATATATATATATGGAAGAAGAAGACATTGATGGAAACAATCAAGTAGGAGACAATTGGACTGATAGTGAAGGCAATGACACATACCACACACGCGCACACTAGTTGGAAGGAAGGAAAGAGAAGACATGGACGTGTGTGTGTATGTGTATGTTGGGGTGTAAAGACTCCAAACCCTACAGCACGCCTACATCTTACTTTTTATTTCATTACGGCCGTGACTTATTCAAAAAAAGCATGCGGTGCCCTTATCAAAGCACAGTCACAATCATGCGCTGGGGGCGGTGACACTAACAGCGTGCCCCTTCTTACAAGATAACTACTCATACATCATCAGTACACACTCCCTCACCCAAACGTGTATCTTCAGTCCCCAGTCCCCACCCAGATCAGTTTCAGGCTATATCTGTGGAGAGAGTGACCTTAACTCATTCATCTTCTTGTAAAATGGCAAGGCTATATTTTGTTCTCAATTAAAACCAGGAAAAAATAAATGGAGAATCAATATAGAGAGGAATTTCATAATCTAAAATTTTCTAACGATCTCTGTCGTTGAATCCAATACATCTCAAAATAAATTAATGATGATAATAATTTAGCATGTAGATTAAAGCATATGTTTCCTCGTAGAATCCAATCAATTAGGCTTTTTCCAGTGAAATAATCTCCAATTGATTAATACTCTTATAGATGAACCAATATATTAGGTTCAACTACTTCTATCTCCCACCTCAATGGGATGGGCTAGGGTTTAATGTGGTGATGGAAAAGCATAAAACATACCATGAATAATTTTATTCTATTATTATTGGATTTTCTAATTCATCAAGAACACCTTCTAATATCTTTAATGATTCCATTAGACTTAACAATATTAAATTTCCCTAATTATTGACTTTCTTTAATTACGAGTGAAGCACATCTATGGCTTGTTTTTCCTGTAGTTCTTTTCAACAGTAGAAGATGTGTCATATCATCAAGACAGTTACATCCAATCGTTTAAATTAAGGATTCCAATGACCATCCATTAGAGGAAAAAAAAAATTGGACTTTTTATATTTTAAAATCTGATCTAAACCAAGAGTCCAACAGGACTGAGTTGTTTTTTTTTTTTTTCTTAAATGTGATGTTCTATGGACCGTAGAAAAAAACTACAGTGGTAGAAGACTATAGAGGATCTGCTTCCAATTATGAGATCTAGGTTTTCTAAAATTGCAAAAAAAGTTCAGGATTATGGTGTAAAAATCAAATTGGCTCTGGTTTATGGATGCTAATTGGACCCTTTGGTCAAAATAAAACTCAGCCTAATCCGTCCCCCCCCCTAAAAAAAAAAAAAAAACATAAGATTTAGCTTCTTGATCATGAGCCTCAATGGTTGGGTCGAGCTCAAAATTTCTAGACAATTAAATCCTTGTCGGACTGGGTCCTAATAATGTCTGCTCGACCCAGACTCTTACAATATTTTATATAAGGGAATTTTAGTAATACCTTGCAAAATTGACGATATTAGTGATAACTCACCTGGACAAATCCAACATTAGATTTACCTCTTGATCAAAGTCATTGCCATTGACTGGCGGTGAAATTTTGAATTTGTTCAAAATAATCCAAAGTAAGAAAGTGAAGAAACTTGGGATAATCCACACCATCCAATCAAATCAAGATAAATCACCTTTGTTCAATTAAATCAAGCTTGTCTTCATCAAAGGTCATCATTTAGAATTTATTCCTCATATTGTATTCCTCTATCTTCGTTCTATCATTTCTTCTTTATTTATCCTCCATTAACGATCTCTATCGTCATTTTGAAAATGGGTCAGGATCAGTAGACTCATGAAACGTGAACTCATATGTTCACACACAATCCGGACCGTGAATATGTGAACTCCAACGGTGAGAATAAAAGATGTATCCCGAGAATAGGTTAAGGATCTCTAAGATGCATCTACACCGTTGGATTTCACATATACACGGTCCGGATTGTGTGTGAACATATGAGTTCACGTTTCGTGAGTCTACAGATCCCAACCCTTTGAAAATATCATATACATCTAGCTTAAGTAAAAAGTTTTGGATGAGATTTTATACAATTTTTTCAAGTCAAAATCTTCATTTCCTAACAAAAACAAGGAAACAAAAAGTTAAGGTTTTAATTTTTGCATGGGGGAGGCGTAACATAATTTTATTAGTAACAAAAAGGGGTAATACTAATTTTTCTAGACGGTGAAACTCTTGAAACATAAAATTAAAAAAGAGTCGGGATCTCTTGACTCATGAAAAAAAAAATACATGATCCCAACCTTTTAAATACAAAATCCAATGATTGAGATTTATCCTTAGGATAAGTATCTCCAAGATATGTGTTATTATCAAGATACATATAAATCTCAACTGTTGGATTTTGCATCTAAATGGTTGGGATCATGCTTTTTTATCATGAGTCATTGGATCCAACCCATAAAAAAAATAGTACTAACACCACCTATAAATATTAAAATTAGGGTTAATTGATCCCCTAATCCAAATCATTGAAAACCCTAACATTTTTTTCTTATTTTTCATAATGAAGATTTTGAGTTTTAAATAGGTGCAGAAACTCATTTGAAAGTTTTTACCATTATGTCAAGATTTCAAATCTGGTTGTTAACGATGAAAATGAAAAAGGGGAAAAAATGACCATATTCATTGCGGATGTCAAGCTAATGAACAAAACCCTAAAAAGCTACAAATGTAGCAAGAAACCATTTTGAAAATCTAAAACATATTTTATCATTTAAAATTCAAAATTATAGTATTTTTATTTTCCAGAAAAAAAAAAAAACATTTAATATTAAACACAACTCGTTTACTCAACTAGTTGGTTTAAATTAGTTTTAATATCAATAACCTCCAAAATCAATCGAACCAAGTTGTTTTGGTCCAGTTTCAAGTCAACAGCAACTAGATTCAAGCTATGTCTCACAACAATAAAAATCATCATCTACTGTCAGATGTAAGATTCGTCTGAATCTATAAAATGGAAAAAAAAAATTTTAAATTATATTTTGAAAAAAGTTTTTCTTTATTTCATTAGAAAGAGTAAGTACATTCAATCAGTTCATAGAGTTAACTCTAAAAGATTCTCATAACTCCAATCATTGTCCTAAAAATCTTTTACAAATCCTAATTACTCCAATCAAGATTACATCTTAATATTTTTTAATATTACGTCTTAATCTGACTACCTCACGTGGCATACTCAATTAACTACCTGACATGACAAGTTTGAGAACAAGATCTGTGCTCCTCGGAAAACATGGTTCTCTCGAGATACACTTTTTATGGGGAAGTGTAGCCATGTATCTCGAGGAGTATAGATCTATAGTTCCCAAACTTGTCATGTTAGGGTAATCGATTGAGTTTGCCATGTGGGGTAGTCAAATTATCACGATTCTTTCCTAAATTCTAATTAAGAAACTATATTCTCCATCACCTTCTTACAAGCACATGTTCCTCGAGGAATGTGTAATTGATTATATTTAATGTGAACCACATTAATCTCATTGATTTAATGGTTAACATTGTTTGGATTCTTTATATTCAATCAAATGCTTGAAGAATGAAATCACGGTTTCTTGAAAATACATGGAATTAGTGATGGAAATTCAAGAGATCGTGTCAAGGTTTATAATTTGCCACTTTGAATTGTTGGAATTTAGAGGGTTGAATTTGAAAACCCTTCAATATTCAATTAGTTTTAACTATATGGTAAATTAATCTATTAACCATAGGGTAATTCAATCCTATGTTTGCTTTATGTTTTATGCTTTTTACTTTATTGATTTAAGTTTAGTTGATAGTTTTGTTTTTACCTTGAGTAATTGTTGTCCCATATTGACTAGGAGAAGAATTGATTTGCAATTCTTAAATAGTTGTACTTATAATAACTTTAAAGTAGATAGAAGTAGTGGGTAGGTTCACACGAGCACACGGGAGCCCAAGAGGAAAATCCAAGGTTCCAATTGGAATTTGGATCCACTGGTCCAATTTTATTTAGACGTTTTATATCCAATGTTTAATTTCTTTACTATTTTTCGTTGTGAGTGCACACAACATCATCAAGTTCGAAGTTACGTTCCAATTAAGAGTACTCTTTTGGATACGTGGGTTGTTGAATCCTGCAGAACAAACGCCTACAGACTGTGGTACCGTAGTAGGGCGAATTTCGTTTTAAGACAGTGCTTTGTACACGCCTCAACCATTTTCTTTGACGGGAAGAGAATAGAGCATCGGATTTCTTAGCACGGTTGGGTGTTTTTGAGGAAGAGTTTGTTTGACTATAAATTATAATTGTATTCCCAAGATCTATTGAGAATACTAGCTGAAGATCTTTCTTGTAATTATACTCTAAATAGAGTGGGCCCTTTAATCTCAGCTTATCAATCCAAAAATAAATAAAAACGATTGATGTCTTACATAGATGGGAACATAATCAATCAAGTTACTAAAATCTCTAAAGATTCTAATCACTCCACATATGATCTTAGTAATTCTACATTCTCTTAAAAAAAAAAAAAAAAACATTACATGAATCCAATAACAAGAAAACGCCAATTGAGTTCCTTTTCCTTGGTGTGGGTCTACTAAAATGACTAATCATGCATGAGTCAATGGTCGGTAAGAATATGTCAGGTCAGGAGTGGATTTAGAGTGGGGGCACTTGCCCCCACAAGAATTTTCAAAGTCTACAACTTAGTGATTTATCGTGACAGATGTTAGTGGCGGATAAAAAAATCTGTCATTATTGCCTTCATAATTTTTTTTTCCAATCTTAATTGCTCTCACAACTATGTTTTTTCTTTCACACTTTGTTGTCCCCACAAAAAAAATTCCACTTTTGATTGCCTCCACATGGGAAAAATCCTAGCTCCGCCTCTATGTCGGGTGGCATGCAAAGTGAGTGAGGTCATGGCTTAGCGAATCCCCCACACCTGTTTTGCATGCTTTGCTTTAATTTTGCCTTTTAGAAAGCCAAGATCGAAATCATGCAGCAATCAATTGGGTCATTTTCTCTTTCTCACTCTTCCTTGCTCTTTGAATGTCTCATATCTATCTATGTATTTAGTTTTGTGGACACACCACTGCATGTGATTTGCCTAACCATAGTTTCAGAATTGACCATGGACTGGACCGCCTAAATTTTTTTATTTCAATTCCATGTGTCCAACTGGATTGAATGATTTTTTTTTTTCGGAAAATTACCTGATACACCCTACTCTAGGCTTTCTTGTTAGAGTAAGGCTAGTCTGACTAAGTAAGTTGTCAAATCTTACTACGAGCATTCCGCCCTCACATGGATTGCCACATTGGTCACCCAACAGCAAGATTCCAATCAAATTAAAATAAAAAGAATAATGCTGAAGTGACTTCAAGTTAGAATCTCATATCGCGTTTTCATGACGTGAAAGTAGATAAGAACCATAAATACTTACGAGTGAAAAAGCATCTATGATTCTTATCCACTTTCACATTATGAAGTGTAATATGATGTTCTAATTGAGGTCACTCCAACACGATTCAAATAAAAATAAAAAATAACATTCAAAAGATATTGTACTTTAGTTTTCAATGACCATACTTGAGGTTTTCAAGTAACCGTAATTCTTAAATACCTAACTTGAAAATCTCAAAAATCCTAAATACTTACTTGAAAATACTTGATTTTTAATTTCAATGACTAACTGGTAATGGCATATTCATCATTTGTTTTGAAGATCTAGTTATTCATGAAGAATTCATTATTTTTCGGGGATTTCAAAGTGACGAATTTACTACCTTTCAAAAGCGATGAATTCATTGTTTTATTTGCTTCAAAGTGGTGAAATCGCAATTTATTTGTTTTGAAGTGGTGAATCCACTGCTTAATTTGTTCCTAATTAAGCGGGGCAATCTTTTTGATATAGCCAAAATAAAATTTAGTATAAGAAATAAAACAAGTCATATTCTAGAGTCATGCTGATAAGATAGTCAAAATTGTGAATCACTTTTAATGGGGTTAGAAGTTTTGGAATGGGTTGATTTTTTGAAAGGACGATTTCTCACCCTAGCGATCATCCTCACAAAAAATCAGTATAATATGAAACTTTTAGCCATATAGGACAAAACTTTGACTACCAAACACCATCTTTTCTCTCTCTCTCTCTCTCTCTCTCTCTCTCTCTCTCTATATATATATATATATATATATATATATATACACACACACACACACACACACACGTATATATTCATGTATTGTTATATAACCTCTAGTTTGGGTTGAGCTAGGTTGCCTGAGCCCTCAACTACCCAAATTAAGGTTTGGCTGAATTTTCTAACCCAGGCTTAACTCATTTTCTACATAATCGTTCATCAATTGGATTTTTTCTGGGCCAGTCCATCCAAGTTTTAGACTTAATCCATACTCATTTTAAAACTTTTCTACTAGGGGCCGGTAATTTAACCCGTTGGCTCACTAATCCACCCTAGACAAAAAATAAGGGTTAGGACTTACATATTAAACCCAAAAATGTAGGTTCGATCAAGTTCAAAAATTCTCAGCTCACCAAATCTGGATTGTGCTTGGCTTAACAATGAAAATGCATCATTTGAAAAAAAAAAATTTATCTATTTAATAAAGCTCAAAAATCTCGCCCCAACATTGTCGATTAGGTTTGAGGCTAGCCAATTCAGAAATGATATTGGTTTTGGGCCAGTCATAGGGAGACCAATCTCTTGGTGTTTGAGCCTCCGTAGTACCTGATTCACTTTTTATCAGACTATATATGGATCGAAATATTGTAATCCAAGAAGAGCCCAATTTTTTAAGGACCTGATCCAACAAGTATTTGATTGGTTTGGATCTCATCCGATTCTTATTGCATTAGTCTCAGATTGCCCCAGATCCATTGAAAGCCCTACCAACTTACGTTACAAAGACCATCCCATCTTCGACCGATTCTTGGTGGTATTATTGGGCCTTATTACATTGATAGCAGCCTAGGAGCTAGGCCCTGTTGTGTAAATGTCTTGTATTTTATTGCGCTATGCAGAGCTGCGGGCGAAGCCCCAGCCTGAATTTTTTAAGGGGGTATGAAAGGGAAATCGTGTAATATTTTCGTAAGGGTTTTTCTATTTTTCGAGGGTTTCTGTTTTGTGGAGTTTTACATGTTTTGGTAACTCTCAGTTATTTAAACAAATATCTCTAGGGCTGTAAAAGGCACGAGAAAATTGTGATTGTTCCTGTTCCGTTCCGTGGATGTAGGTACACTACCGAATCCCGTAAATCCTTGTGTTATTTTTCGATTGTGTTATCTTTGCTATTTTGGTTTTTCACAGGCCCATCAGTCAGCCCAGCCCGCCTGATAATGATATTATAATTATATTTATATAAAGAAAATTATGTTTGAAATTGGGTCCAGTCCAGTCCAAACTGTGTATAGGCCCAAATACTTGCTGATTAGCAGCACCCCCATTGACAGGACCTCTTAAGTCCAACAAAATGTTTTGAAAATTAGACCCTAAGACCTAAGCCCACGGGTTAACAGCATCTGATGCCAATGCTGATCAAGACAATCACCAAACTAGCTAACGAAAGGTGCAAGAGTTACAACTAATACTAAATTAAATGGAGACACAAAAGGAGGTGATAACTAGCTCAACCAACCCATAGACCTTGGCAGAACTACACCCGATGATCGACCAAATCCAATCGTATTTTGTTATGACCTCATGGGTATACGTTAAATTGCATAATTTCCTAAAAAAAAAAGCCCTCGAAAGATTTTGTTTTAGCAAAGATACCATCAAATGCTTATTTCCAAGGTGTATTTAATGCATCTTAATGTGTGCCCTTGGGGCACATGTTATCAAACCCCATAAACTCGATGATTAACCACTTGTTTTTCGTAAATATTATATTTTTATCAATTTAAATGAAGTTAATTTTTTTTCAAATGCATATTTATATTACAATGATGTTGTGCTACAATGACATCCTAAAACACTTTCTACATCATTGTTTGTGCAAAGAACCATCGATTTTTCTCACATGTACAAAGTATCTCTAGGAAAAGCATCTATGGTTATGTGCACACCACCACGTTAATTCAATATTGGGGGTAGTGGTATAAAAATTCACGTTAAATTGCACTAAATACACATTGAAAATTGAATTTCCTAACAAAAATGCCTTCGATTTTGTTTTTAGCAAAAATACCCTCAAATGCTTATTTTCAAGGTGTATTTAATGCACATGTTAACAAACCCCATAAACTCGGATAAGTTAGTTAATCACTTGTTTGTGTAAATATTATATTTGTATCAATATAAATGAAGATAATTTAGAAGAAAAAAAAATGTATATTTATATCACAATGGTATCATGCTACACCGACATCCTACAACACTTTCTACATCATTGTTTATGTAAAGAACCATCAATTACATCATGTGTACAAAGTATCTCGAGGTAAAACATCTATGATTATGTGAAACCACTACGTCAATGCAATGTTTGGGGCGGAGTATTAAAAGCCACATTAAATTGCATTAAATACACTTAGGAAATTGAATTTCCTACCAAAAATTCCCTCAAAAGATTTCGATTTTAGCAAAAATACCCACAAATGCTTTATTTCCAAGGTGTATTTAGTGCAACTTAACGTGTGCCCTTAGGGGACATGTTAACAAAACTCATAAACTCAGTTACGTTAGTTAACCACTTGTTTTTGTAAATATTATATTTTTATCGAATATAATTTAGAAAAAAAAATGCATATTTATACAAAATAAATCTAAGTGGACCCAACCAAACTGAAGTATTGAGCCATCTCTCAACCAATTTGACAAATTTTTGATTCACTATAAGTTCCCTCTCTACTTTTTTCAAGCTATAGCACCTTTAGTTGGTGCCAAGAGCGAAAAAAGAACCGCGAGACGCTAAGGACCGCTGACCATGTTTTCGAATTTTGAATAAAAGAGAGATTTGTGTTTCCTTATAAAGACTTGTCTCAAAATTTTGAATTTTCCCCCGTTATGTATTGTGATCTCCCTCACACGCACTTCAACAAGATTCAGATTATAAAACTCAAAAACATGGATTCATTCTCCCTCTCTGAAATTAAATTTTAAAAACATCATCAAAAAAAAAAACAAATTGAATTTCCCCTCCAAAAGCTACCAAAACTCATCCATTAAACCATTACAAATACATCTATCTTTCCATCCCTTCTTCATCATCTCTCTCTTGTTAACAGAAATGGAGCTCACCATCTCTCTCTACAACCAAAATAACAAAGAGAATCTTCCTCCATTCTCACCCAAGGAAACAAACCCAGTTCTTGGAATCTCCCCAATTTTCACTAAGAACACAAAGAGAATCAGAAACCCACTTGAGGACATTACCCATCTCTTCCAACCATCCCTTCAATGCAACCCAGTTCTTGAAAGCAATCCTCTTCTTCATCTTTCTTTGATTTGTGCATCGAATCCTCGAAAGAGAAAAGCGATCGATGGTCTTGATTCAATGCGAATGAATCGGTGGAGGTCTCTAAAGAAGGATTTCAGATAGGTTTTGTGTTTCTTTGGATTAATCCATGAATAGATGAATGCTTAATAAGGGTTTATGTATCTTGGGTTCTGAGATTTGAAGGGGCTTATGCCCAATTGTCCATAACGAAATATCTTACAGTGATTATATTTGCATTTGAAATACAAGATTTATTATTCAAATTTTCTTCTCCATATCTCTGTGTTTGTGTCTTTCTAAATATTTGCCTTCTAAACAATTCTTGATCATCAAAATGAGTGATTTGTAAATTGGCATGGTTTCAAGAACCAGATTTGGGGATAAGTTCTGTATGTGCTGAATCTGGTTTGGATTTGTTAAAGAATTGCTGTCCCATTCCTACCTATAGGATCTAAGAGGCACACTTTGATTGGAGAATAAACACATTGGATGCGTGCACGACTTGATTAAGAGCCTAAGTTGTTTTAAAATCTAACTAAAGAGTGCGACGAAGACACCATTCCTATTTAACCCCAAGGGGTTGACCTAGTGGCAAGCCGGTCCTTGATAAGCTCTACGTCAAGTGATCGAAACCCACACAAAGCAATGACTGGGGCCACCCTCAAGGTCCAGTTGATTCTTGACTCAACCAGTTGAACGGAAGACTTTCTAAGGGGGTGGTGTGTGTGATTGTGGGATTAATCTCACCCGAAGAGTGGGGATACCAAAAAAAAAAAAAAAACCGCATTGGAATTGAGTCTTTTTTAATATTTATATTTTTAAGAGTTACAAACCTACACATTTAGCCATTTGGACTTCTTTTTGGTATTTCAATTTTTTTAGTTGTGAACCGACCGACAATCTTAGCAGTTAAACCAAAAATTACAAAAGACCAACGATATTTTTTACAATCCAAGTTCATGTAGAATCAGGCCAATTTATTTGAAAAATTCAGTTAGACCTAATTGGACCGACAATCTAGTCCAATTTTTAAAACACTGCCTGCAACACAATCTTAGATTCGAGTCCTTATCTTTTTTTTCAAAGGGGATCTTGATTATGAATATATCTAGTTAAGACCCTTTCTTTAGAGAGATACATTTTGCCACACCAACTTTTGTTAACACTACCCCAATTCATACATAAATCACCAAAGAATTAGCATACAACTTGGGGTGCCGTTAGTAAAAATTGGTGTGTCATGGATGTTGGACCTACAATCCGTTGGGTGGTCCATTAAGCCTATGACCCACGGTTTTGTGTTTTTTGATCATATGGGTTTTCTCGCAATAAGTCAATAAAAGTTTTTGTGGCCCAACCAATCAAATTAGTCTGGTAAGTCCCAATCCACAAACATGCTACTTGGTCGATCAGAATAGTGACTTGAGAAAGAACGTGGCAAGTCCTGATCTAAAGATGTTGCTTGGAGAAGGGTCCGCAGGAGAAGAGCGAAGCGAGGGTCCGAAGGAGGGTGGCGCAAGATGGACGAAGTGGAAGCACAGTGACCTTAGCCCCTAAAACTAGTTGGAAGAAGAACCTGCCCAGAATGAAAATCGAGAGTTTTAATTGATTTGAAAAATCTTTATTTGAAAGGACACAATGTGAAAATGCCCATATTGGACAGTCCAAGGTCGTCGAAATTTTTATTGTTGATTTTTTTTCGACAGGTCCAAATTGTCAAAATTAAAGGAGAATGGGAGAAATACAACGACTCTAAGACGTTGAATCTAAGGAACATAAATAATTCATGGCCCTAAGCCATCAAAATTCGATTCCTAAATTTTTTCTGCTTTTGTCCGTCAAATTTTCTTGTCAAATTTTTTAATTTTCACATAATGGGATTAGAATCCTTTGATGGGATGGTTTCTAATCCCAATATGTGTGTGATTCTCAAAGAATCTCAAGAATCCCCATACAGGTTATGCACATCCAAGTTGTGGTAGGGTTAGTGAGTTCTTGGAGATTGAAATTCCATCAAGAAAGTTTACGATACATAGAAAGAAGATCAATGAGAAAAAGGCGAGTCTAGAGATCAAAGAACTTGCCAAAGGGGAAACATGATTTGCAAGATATCGACTAAATGATAATATGAAAGAATGAGATTTGATTTATTCTTGATGATGATTACATGACCCTAATAGGGTTTATATAAAAAGTAAGAACACAAACTAACAAATAAGATAACCTCAATCAATTCAAATCTCTAACTAATTTACCCTATCCAAATATCTCGAAATTTTCATAGATATGATTTGATATATTATCCACACCTTATTACAATACTTCACATCTAATACTAACATTCCCCCTCAAACTCATGGTGATCAACGATCATTGTGAGTTTGTTGAAACCAATAGCCTCAAAACACACAATTGTTGACGGAGAGTCGTCTTTAACCAAATGCTTGTTGAAGAAGTTAGTCAAGTGTTTGTTGTTGAAGAAGTTTCATCACGTGAAAACTGGAAAATTCTATAGAAAAAATTGACGCGCCAAGGCCCACGAATTTTAGAAACTGAATTTTAACAGTCTAGGACCGTTGAAATTCTAGATATTCCCAGATTTTACGGCTTAGAACTGTCGAATTTCTCCCATCCTTCATTAATTTGACAGCTTCGACCCGTTGAAAAAAAAAATTTGACATTGAAATATTCGATGCGTCCGTCAAATTTTATAAATTTGACGGCCCAAGACTGTCTAATTTGGGCTTTTTCACATTATGTTTGGTCGTTGAAACCCACTTTGCCGTCAAATGTAGAATGTTTGCCCAAGAACAAGGATCTATCTAAATTGATTGATTATGATAGAAAATAAGGAGGAGTAAATCTCAACTCTCAAATAGGCCTTGATAGGTCCATGATCGGTTTAGGTTAAGACCGAAACCTATCGGATTTTAATATGAAAATGTACCTCTAACAGACCAGAAAAATAGCTCAATGTTAGTTCCATGGGCTCAATCATTGACAATGGCCTCTATTAAGCCTAAAAATTAAAAATTGGTATTTATGGACCTTGATGAGCTTGATCATAGAAGATTCAATTGCTCTTTTGGATGAGAGGGCTTTGGATAATATATTCTCATAAGCAACAAATATTTCTTTTTACACAAAATGGATAATGGGATGTGTAGCTACGTGATTTTTGAGTTTGAAAATTACCGTCACGTGGATTTGGAGTTGCTACCATTTTTTTTTCTAAGAAAATGGTGTGAATGAGCACCTGAAAGATGGTTTTTAGAAATGTGTTTTTGTAGTGATTCTCGTACGGATTCGACGTGTTGGTCTACCTATGATCTAAGTAAGGGTTTGATTAAAGAGAGGGGAAGGTGTTAAGTACCCTCTCTTTCCACTAAAATGTGGTAACCTTAAAAAACGTGACCATTGTAAAGAAACAAAAAAATAAAATAAATTCCATTAAATAATAATTTTGTACTGTCGGATGCGAGGGACTTTTAATGTCGACTTAAACTAAAAGGGTTATCTCATCAAGAGAAGAGACCCTATCATGTTTTGTCTTGAAATAACAAATTTTGAAAAATGTCGGCTTTATAGTTATGGGCCCATTCCTATAGAATGAGAATGATCCAATCACCTTTAACCTCAAATTGAGTTTTGTGATAGGTGCACAAAGTGTTTGAGGGTTTAAAATGACTTTCTTTTGAAAATGGTTACAACTCTATACTTTTGATCGAGTCAGAATTCGATCTACTAGAGGTAGGGGAGGGTATTCATTGCATCATATAGCCTTCTAAAATCAAAATTAAGGAAATGAGGGGGATAGATAGGAGAGGGGAGAGAGGGGGAATTAAAATGAAAATCCTACTCTAAACTCACTTTGAAAATTTTAATTTCTTCTTCTTTTCTTTTTCTTGATTTTTTTTTTTCTTTTTTGAATTTTCTTCTTAATCCTCGAAATGGTCCTTTTGATCTTGATTTTGAAATGTTGAGACTTTAAGGATGAAAGTAAAAATTATTATACTCTAGGGATTGATGTGGATTGAGATGTTTGTAACGTGAAGATTTGAGAGAAATGACCTTTAGGATTGATAGTTGTAGATATTGAAGCTGTGAGTTGAAAGGTTCTTTAGAGAGATTGAGAGGGGCGAGAAAGATTGGGAGTTGAGAGGCTTGAGAGAAATGATTCAAGTATATCTTTTCAAAGAGAGAGGATTTTTTATAGGGCTTGGGGGGTACTTTTAGGGGTATGATGGTCCAAGATAGAAGGTGAAATATAATGATATGGGATTTAGAGGATTTTGATTGAAATTTAAGATTAATGGAGGGTAGAAGTGGTAAATAGTGTAAGTGAATCTTTTTGCCCCATGTTGCATGCTTTTGACCTATATAAGTTGAATCTCTCAACCCATTCTTAAGTTGAGTGTGACCCAAATGAGGTGGTTGATTGAGGGAATAGCTAAGATATGGTGGTTAGGTAGTTAGTTTAGAAATGATAGAGGAGATGGTGACGCATGTGAAAAGAGAATGTGAGTGTGGGTTAGGTGAGTTGATTAAGTAAATTGGGCTATAAGGGGTTTAGAAATGATTAGTGGAGTGTTTTGAGGAGAATGTGATAAGGTTAGGTGGTTGTGTATAGTATGATGTAGGTTGGTTAGCTTTTGAGGGTAATGATGGGGTTGAGTAAAATGGATTTAGGAGATGAGTTGTGATTGTGACAAGTGTCCACCTTGGTAATCATAGACTTTTGGTGTTGATTAGTTAAGATTACGAATATAGATATGATTTTAAGCTTGGATATAAATTTGATTAAAATGAGTTTTTGCATGTTTGAGATAGGATTTGGTGAGGGTTTAGGTTAGATATTGTTTTTAGAATTGGCATAAGTTTAGGGTTGGGGTTAGCCTTAAGGTGATTGAGGATTGGTGGGCTTTAGGTGGACTTAGAAATGGATTCGAGACTTGATAAAAGATTTGGGATTAAAAGGGTGAGGGTTTAAGAAGGTAGTGGGCTTAAAAACCTTATTGTGGGTCCATGAGACCTTTAGAAGTCCTAAGATCTTTTAATTTTAACAAAAATATTGAATTTTAAAAATTTGGGCCCTTAGGCCCGTTGATTGATTTTTATTATTATAGAAAAACGAATTTTAGAGTCTTTTTTCGAGTGAGAGCCTGTTCAAATTGGAGTGTCTACAGAATGAACACATGGACAAAAGGGCCAGATCTTGGGCTTGTGACTGGTGCGGGTACAACTTTTCTCAATAGGTTGCTCTTTTTCATAACATTAAGTCATTGTTTATGAACAAGACCCTAATCATAGTTCTCAACATTATCGATTTGCATCTAACAAGAAACTATGAAATTTGTCATGGATATGAACCAAAGCCATGAACAATGTGATAGGACAAGGTCGTGCCGCAACTAACGATAGTGGAGTTATCTTGACGATGAGTACTTTGATTGAGGACGGGATGATCGCCGTAAAGAATCCAACATATGAAAGATTACTAGATCAGCAACTCAGGAAATTTAAGCTAATTAGGCAACATAAAATGAGAAATGGTGGTGCTACCATCAATATAAAAACAAAATCATCTATTTGACTACCGAGTAGTTCTAGACAGAGAAGATGGAAAATGGTGAATTTCATTTCTTTGAAGAGAGAAGATGGAAAATATCTCATGAATGGAAACTTGGGCTTGCAACCAAAGCAATACATTCGATCACAGTAGTGCTACTTGTGCACATATGAAGGTTAAGAAGAAACCAATTCAAAAGACACCTGTGACATGGGAAAAGGAGCTGCTCAGGCACAAGCTTTGTTGGAATCATAGAATGGAGAAGAAGTTTTGGAAACCCAACTTGATATGATAATTTACGAGAATAAGGAGGAAACTATTAAAGAAGGAAATAACGATTTGGAGAGGGATGCTAGTAGAGGAAAGGCTCTGGTATTCTTTGATCCTGAGAAAGAAACTCTAATTGAATTTGCAGAAATCTTTTAATGCCCTTCTTACGTTGGACGATGTGGCGAATCAAGATTTAGAGGGAATTCTAAATTCTAAGGAATCTATGGGAACTACTATGGAGACACATCCAAATAATCAAGTGATCTCTTCAGAAAAATAATACCACTAATTCGAAGGGTAAGAAAAAAAATCGAAAAAAATAAATGGCAATTCCCTCATAAATTTTTACGAGGTCGAAAGTTGGTTCAGCCAGTGATGGCAATAATAAAACTCAGTCTTAATGTCAATTGCAACATGGAACATACGACGAGGTCTTAACTTTGGAGGGTAAGAGATTCTTCAGGTTCTACACGATCTGGGTTCGGTCAAGATGGATTTAGAGAAACTGTTGAAGATCTTGAAAGATAGAGGAGTATGTAAACCCTATTTTCAGACTTTGCAGAAAACTTTGGAACGAAAGAATTAACGCTCTGAGAGTTTGGAATAGGGAAAAGTACGGCAATGTGGTGACTAGGAGAATTACGATGGAAAAAACTTTAGAAGAGGTGCAATTAAAAATTCAAAGTGACCCGTTAAATCCCTCTTAAGTAGGTCAGGAAAAAAGTGTGATTTTTGAGCAGAATAAAAAGATGTTTATAGAAGAATCAATGGCTCGTAAAAAATCTCGGATCCAATGGTTGAAATAAGGTGACAGAAACTTTTAAAATTTTCAATGACGATCGCCTCTAATAATGCTTCAAATGGAATCTATGAGATTTTAGATGAGTCAGGATTGCTTGTATAGGGAGATAAGAAGATTGGAGAAGTAGATGTAACCTATTTCCAAAAGGTATTAACTTCAACATCTCTTCTACATTGTCCATATGTTCCGTTTAAGGCTAAACTTACCCAAGACTAATCGCTTGCTTTATCTAGGCCTGTATCCAGGGAAGAAATAAAAGGCGTAATCCCCTTGATGGGTTCGGTTTTGAGTTCATTATATTTGTTTGGGATCTTGTTTACTTTAGTCATGGAAGCTTTCTCTTGCCTTCTTGAAAAAAAAAAGTTGAGGAAAGTCTTATTAGTATCCCTTTAGGAAGAGGTTTATCTTTTTTTTCTTGACAATTCTCCTTTTTTCTGGGCTCCAAGAGAAAAATGATAAGAGTGGTGTGTTTTTCAGTGCCTCACATCAGAATAAGACGACCATTATTGATATTCTTTCTATAAAAGAAAATTTGCTCAATCCGGTATCTTAGCCTTCCCTTATTTGCTTATTCCTTTGGCCAATCTCTAATTGATAAAATTTATAAAAGAGTCGTGCTGGGTGACACAAAGGGAGACACAAGGGTGACAAACTTGGGGTGTCGTGCACATTACCGTAGATGCTTTTCTGCAAGATACGAGTAAAAAGCATCTACGGTTATGTGCATGCCATCACATCATTTTTGTCATCCTTGTGTTTTCATTTGTGTCATTCCAGCATTTTCCTTTATAAAATGGTAGAAGGATGGAAGGTTCATCTTCTTTGGTGTGCTGGTAGAGTTGAGTTAATCAAATCAGTGTTGTGAAGCTTCCAAATCTATTGGACTTTGTGTTTCTGGATTCCTAGAGGAGTTATTAAAAAAATAGAGTCCATTCTAAATCGTTTTTTGTGGAATGGTCCCTTTTTATCCTTTTCAACTCATCCAGTAAGTTAAAACTCAATCTGTAAGCCTTTCTAGAGGGTGGTCTTGGGACAAGGAAAATCCATGATTGGAATACGATTGGTCTTATGAAACTCTTTTGGAAATTGGTTGAAAACAAGATTATGTGGAGTAGATGGATGCATGCTTGGTATGTTAGAGAGGGAGATATTTGGAGGTGTCATACCCCGAATGGTGCTTTATGGGCTGGAAGGGTATTATTAACATAACGGATTATGCGACAAAGAACATTAGATTTGTAGTGGGAGATGATAGATCCGTTGTTTTTTGGAACGATCCCTGAATGAAAGAAGGATCGTTAATAGCTCAGTTTGAAAGAAGACATATCCATCATTTTGGAAGTCACTCCAATGCTGTGGTGGCCGAATTTGCAGATACTTCTTCTTGGAAGCTTCCATTGGCGGATAGCGAAAGATTAAAAGAGATTTCTGATTTGATAAATCACCAACCGCTTCCTTGTGCTAGGAAAGAAGATAGAGTAGTTTGGAATTTGACGTCTTCAGGTAGATTTTCCTATAGTAGTGCATGGAAATCAATTAGAACATCTAGTCAAAATCCCTTGGCATCAAACCGTTTGGAATAAGAAAAGAATCCCTCGTCATTCCTTTATTTCGTGGATGAGTCCTTCTTACAGTCGAGAATCTTAAGAAACGTGGATTCCATATTATATCAAGATGCATTATGAAGACAATGATCACTTGTTCTTTGGTCGGCCCTTCAAGAATAAGGTTTTAGAAAACTATTCTTGCAAAATTCAGGATAACCCGCGTGGTTCAATCGATAAACTTACATGCTATTGTTATTATGAACCATTTCCAGAATAGTCCAATTCTAAAGCTTGTGCTTTATGTGGCATTTTGTGCCACAATTTATCATTTAAGGCAAGAACATAATGGTTGCCTGTTTGACGAGGTCTGTACAAATGTGCTAGTGTTGGTTCAAAGGGTAGCTGCTGATGCTCATGGTGTTTTTCATGGTGATTTGGAAGCCTATAAGCAAGAAGATATAAGAATTATTTCAAATTAGGGATGTCATGCTATGGTGAAGCTCAAACAATGTAAAATGGTGAAATGGATTCCTCCGTTACCAGGTTGCATTAAGTTAAATACCGATGGAGCTTTAACTATTGAGGGTGGAGGGTTCTATTTTATTACAAGGGACCATTTGGGCAATGTTAAGTTCTATGGGAAAGGCAATCAAGGTTCCCGGATATTGCATCTATTGAATTGGAAGCTATTGTAGAGGGCTTAAAGGTGGCAAAAATTCAAGGTAACTTAGACATCAATGTTGTTGCTGACTCCAAATATGCCATTCAAAGTATTAAAGGAGAGATATCGACAACTTGGCATGTTTACATGTTGAGTCAAGTTCACTCTGTACCTGAAGAACTTAGAGTTTCCTTTGATTGGGATAATCGGGAGTCCAATGCGTGTGCAGATTATTTAGCTAAGCAAGGCTTAAGTGCTAGTGAGTTTACAATGTCTCTCACTCCAGTACATATCGTCTCTAAGCTCTGGGTTCTTCTTATAAGAGACCTTACTTGTAATTTTCAAAGGTTTCAGCCCTCTTTAACGTAGGGGTGGAGCCCCTTGTAACCCCAACTTACCCATAAAAAAGAAGAACAAAGTCACACGTCAAACTATATATCCCATACCAAAGATCACAAACCTCAACTTTATATAATCAAGGTCATTTTGGTCAAAAATCAAGAAAATTGCAATCCCATAATCTCATAATCACGTTGTTTAGTTCTCAAAATTAGAAAAATATCATTTTTAATATGTAATCTTAAAAAACCCTTTAATTAATACTTTAAATAAGTTCTTATACATGTGCGTTTGCATACCACCTTCTAGTTTAGCTATACTACATTTACTTCTATGAACCTCATTGATTAATATTTAATTAGACTATTT
The DNA here is from genome assembly GCF_017979445.1 of Akebia trifoliata. NCBI lineage: Eukaryota > Viridiplantae > Streptophyta > Magnoliopsida > Ranunculales > Lardizabalaceae > Akebia > Akebia trifoliata. The sequence goes on from NC_141387.1 coordinate 8,279,052, forward strand.
AATGTCCTAATACGTTACAGGTAAAACAAATCTACTATCAAGTCCCTAAGATGATTAACCATAATGGAACCAAAATATAATCGATTTCACAATAGTAGACCCAAAACCTAGTAATCAATTTTGGATACATCATGTAATTGAATACCCATTGATTTCTTTACTGTACATTTTTTTTTATAACTGGGTATCCACTACGTGAAAATATCATAAATTCGACGGTCCAAATCCGTCGAATTATGTGACAATTCGTCAGCCTCGACCGTCGAATTGGGCTGTCGAATTATGGCTTGTCGAAAAAAAATTCGGCGGTTTAAAACCATAGAAATTTCATCAATTCGACGGCTTAAAACCGTCGAATTACACAATTTCGACGGCTAAAAGGCTGTCGAATTACAAAAGTAGGGATATAGCGACGGTCTCTATTGCCTTTAGCTACGGTCATCGACCGTCGCTATAAGTTATTTTTTTATAAAAAAAAAATATTAGAGCTTTAACTGCGGTCACGGCTATCACTATAAGAAAAAAATAATAATAATAATTTTACACCTACCCCCCCTCCCCCTCCCATGTTGCTGAATATTGGAGATACCCCTATATTTTAAAATTAATGACCTTGACCCCAACTAGCAACATGAAAAGACCCAAATGCCCCTCGTCTTCAACTAGAATATGCCAAGAGCACGCCCATTAACCAAACTTCTCCATAGACAGCAACGAAAAACACAATATGCATGTGAAATTTAAACAATTTAAGTGAAAATCAATTTGAAAATAAAAAATGCACCCAAAATACAATCAATCGAACAATCCCACATTCATTCTGAAACCCCAAGAAGAAAAAAGGGAACTCATACAATAAATAAGCTTTGAATAAAACACTGAACAATACCTCAAAAACACATTGATTGTCAACAACACCGATGGGACTCCACTCTGCAAGGTAAGAATCTAAAAACATCCATTGATACTTCCCAGTAAAAGCAGCTTGTCCAATGATTCCAATGACAAAAAGTGAAGCAAAATTAGCCTAATCAAGTGCTGCTTTGGTATATATCTAAAACAATCATGATTACAAAGAAATGATTCAGTTTACCTATGTAAATATGAAATTTATGGTTTCATAAACGAAAAGGAAATTTTCCAAAACCAAAGCTAATAAGCCAAAATCACTAAAATATAAAATAAAATACGAAGTCAAGCATACCCTTCTCTGAGCATGTGGACATGCTGAAGCATCTTGTCAATAATCATCTCGACTTGGCCATCACAGTAGGCATCTTCCAAAGTCAACAACCTGGTACACATAGCATCACCCGAGGCTAATAAGCCAAAGTTTCAAAACAAATAACCTAACCCCATATATATATTTGGTGGGTAAGCTGGACTTGAACCCACAGATATTCTTCAGATCATTGGATCACAGTCAACAATTACTTATATACAAACTTCAATTGGTTTAAAAACAAATCAGGACTCATTTTATACAACAAAGACGATTTCTTTTCACAATTAACCAAAACAAGCAGGCAATGATCCAATACAAATAGAGAAAGATTAGTTAGAAACCAATAAATTCCAAAATAACAGACAAAACAACCATTCAGTTAACCCCCATTTTTTGTGAAATTGCAGAAAGAAAAGATTCTACTTGAATTACAATCCAATTGAAATAAAAACAAACAAAACAAAAAGAAAAATTGAAATTTTTTTTTCCTTTAAACCCATGTTAGGCCAAAACATCTTTAAAATAAACCAACCAGAAGAAGCCATGGTAACTAAGAACAAATTACAGAAGCAACAAACAAAAGAAGAGACATGATTTTGCAGAAGAAAACAAAACACCCAAAAAAAGTTAAAAACCAAATATTGGGAGCAACATGAGAGCAAAACAATCCAAAAACAGATGAACAAACAATGAAAAAAAAAATCTGAAACGTAAAGATCACATTAAGCATTAAAGAACATAAATATATAAGAATAAAAATGCAGCTAAAACAGAATTGAGATTTATGAAAATTACCTCATGCCCATCAAAATACACGACAGTGGCCCCTAGGCCATCTAATCACCTCATCACAAAGAATATCAAGTAAAGTCCCTTAGGGTCCAGCTCTATCCATTATTGCTCTAAATGGTTACTAAATTACAGAGTAAAAAATTAAAATTAAAATAAGATGCAAAATTGGGATTTATGGGCATGATTACTTGTTGGAAGATACCACCACACCCATGACCCTACAGGGTACCAAAAAGAAGATGCAAGGTTCTAACATCTGAAAGAGAACATTTGTTGACCAATTCTACAAAAAGAACATACATTATCATTGTATGGACTGAGCTGGCTAGCAAGAGTCCTTGAAAGGTTGTTATCAGAACAAAGTAACAAAACTCCAAAAAGACCCCATGTCTTAGAATTCACAAAACAAAAACAGAACAAAAAAGCCCATCTCCAAAACAATGTCAACTTGGATACAACACAAACAAAGTCTTTGTGAGTAGTATTAATAGGCATGTCAACAGAACAAAGGTAAGATTTGAACCCGCATAACTGAGCCAACCAAAGATCAATAACCGAAGCCATTTAGACTCGAATGAGTGTTTTAACCTTGCTCCATCTTATTGTCATAAATGAATCCATGCAAGTAGTGTCAGGGAAGGCTCATATGTTTTTGAAGAGTATAAGGGAATAGTGTTAGTTTATTTATGTCTAATGAACCTTCCACCGCCAGTAATTAGTCAAATAAGAAATGAATGATCCTTATGGGAAAAAGTGAAGAATATGCATGGAAAGTTTGTAGTCACAGAGAGAGAGAGAGAGAGAGAGAGAGAGAGAGTTACTTGCTAGGAGGTAACCGGGCTCTGTTGCATCTACATTCACAGACAGAACCTTCGTCTTCAACTTGAAACCAGTGCATGTGTTTCACCTGAAAATAAAAGTGAACCATAAATGTCAATGGAAGGACCATTTTGTCACAAATAAACATTAATAAATAGAAGTATAAGATGACACTACTGCAGATCATTTTTTAGTGAATATGGAACGACGAATAGGCCACATAAATATGAGGTTGACAGCTGTCAAATATTCTTTACTCCATGTTAGGGTTCAAATATTTATTGACTTCCAATTTAACCTACTCATCCATCCACATAAATGAACAGGAGAAGATTACGTAGAGAAATACCAATCAAAAAGAAGGGAAAAAAATTACGTACAGAAATTGTAGTAAAATTCACCATACATGCTGTTGAAGTTTGGGTCTTATCAAAATAGATATACCAAAACTTATCAAGAAAAATAAAATTGGGTCCTCTTGAAAAATTGTCAACTGATTTTAAACCTCCAAGAGCACCAAGAAGGGGGAAACAGCAAATCTCAGTGAGAACAAGATGTTCAAACTTCTTTAGAATTAACATCTTCAAAGACCCAACCGAGTTGTACCAATAAGTATTTACACTGCATGAGATTGGTTTCAATATTATCTACATAAAATAAGGAAAGAACCATTAACGGCTATTCAAGGACAATCCATCATAGAAGACAATGGAAAAAAAATATTAATAACAGTCAAGAAAACAAACATAACTGGAAAGGCCCATATATCAAGCAGGGATCAAAGATGAAACGCGTAGATATTGAGGAGAGCAATTATACAAACCAGCAACGTTCTATGTTTCACAACCACATGAGTTTTTGTACCGATGTCATCATAGACAAAGCAGGACCCTTCTTCTGCGTTGGTCCCTAATCCAGTTATTGTTCCCAATAGACTCCTTGATCCAACAGTACTGCCCGAAATCGAGTTCATTGGACATTTAGGTGAACTAAGAAAAACATGTATGTGATCTTGAGAATCTTCGTTTTGAATTCCATTACAACAGCTTTTAGGAGGGATTCTACTAGCCACAGCAACCACTCTTCCAGAAATATTCAATTCTAAATCTTTATAAACATCTGATGCACAATCCAAATGATGTTTGACGTTCATCTGTGGCATTCCTGCATTATTCAATGATCCAGAACTCATGTTGCTGCTTACATTCTTAACATATTGACAAAGGCCGGAGCCCACAGATGTAAAAGACGTTAATTTTCCACAGCATGCATTTGATAATTCAGGACGCTTATTAACAAGGCATACAATCCCAAAAAGATAGCGGCCTGAAACTAAGTGAAGCACCTCAGGTGTTCCATTTACAGACCTCTCCTCAGCTTCAAAAGAGTCTGGAAGAAGATCCATGGACTCGATGACAGGACCGTAATATGTCGCATGTATAGCTGAATAAAATTCTCCCTCAAGTTCATCAAAATAACCTGAACCAACCAACACCTTCTTCTGTGACAAAATGTCGTTGATAGCAAATCTATACCATTTTAGCCATTCGACGACTTCCATCTGCTTTGACATAGTTATATGAGATTCATAAGTGTACAGAGATGAACCTTGTCTGGAATGCTTCAGCACGACCTTTCTTTGAGAGAATAGATGCCTATCATAACGGACTCTCTTCTCAGAATCTGAAAGAATCTGCAGCCCGATGGATGAAACAACTTGAAGTACTTCTGCTTTTTGTATCATTGTGTGCCATGAAATTATATATGAAGTTTACACCCGTGCAAATAAAACCAGTGCATCGACAAACGGGATGTTAATGACAAAAGAAATCTTCCAAGATAATAATTCACATGAAACTGAAGGCTAACAACAGCATATATAGAAGATAATAATGTGAGTGTGTTCAAACAAAAAAGGTAAAAACAGAACATAACTAACTCATTCTATCAAATCTAATATGGATGATACTGGATAATGAAGCCAGTCTCCTCACATTACAACAAACTGAGCAGATTATGCAGTTTTCAGAGCCATGTCGTTATTTTATTTATTTATTTATTTATTATTATTTTTGTTGTTGGGGGGGGGGGGAGTCTTATTGACACATGAATAGCAATTAGTACTCTATTGAATGAATAAAATTTATAGGTCGATAATTAATCCTAAGAACCAAGACACTTCTTGTTTATCCACTTAAATGGGAAAGAGTCACTGACTTTGTACAATTGTTGAGTGTATTGAGTGCATGCAGAAATTTAGCCTTTTAAGGATTGAAAGTAAACACCAACAATGTAGTTGAAATACAAATAAGTTGTGTGCTGTGTATGAGTAGATCTAATCATACCATAGATCTTGAACCATTTGTAACTCCTGGAGGTGGTTCTGAAGGCTCGTGTCTCTCCAATTGAGCTGCATTCTTCACAAAATGGTGCTCCAAAAGCTAGGCAGCTGAAGGACGATGAAGTGGATTCCGTTGCAAACACTGCCTAACAAAATCCTTGCCATCATCGGAGAGATGATCAGGAATTGCCGGAAGCTCCTTACTATTACCAATTTTAAACATCGCAGCAACCTTTTGACCAGATTGGGCCAAACATCAAATGTAAATGTTAGGGGACCAGGCGGTAAGGGTTACGGTTATATAAGAAACAATTAAACTTGAGTCAAATTTCAAAAGCCGAATCTTAATATCAAATCACTGACCCCTTCATATTGGCTCCAATGAGGTTTTGTTGTGGCCATCTCCAAAACAGTACATCCCAGACTCCAGATATCAACAGGAAGATTGCAACCACTGGAATTTTTTATAACCTGAATGAACAATGCAAGTTTTTTTTAGGGCTTTTGAGAGAAATAGACTTACAGATGAGATTTGGAGTGATTTGATCGGTGGCACTGATAAGTGAGCATCAGTTCTTAGGGTTTTCGACTTGAACTCTGATTTCTTCTTCGATTTGAGCTTTGAGAGATTACAAATCCATTGTCGAATGAGTTATCGATCCGAAATGTGCGATTGAGAGATCGTTCGGTGTTGAAATGGGAGATCGAGAGATCGTGATTGAAATCGCAAATCCTGATTGTGAAAGTGATCGAATCAAATCAAGAATCAAATCAAGAGGGATATTTTATTTCGATTGAAATGGAAGAAACTTCTTCAAACTCAAAAATCGATAAAAATGGCTGAGAAGAAAACTTCTTCGATTGAATGTGAGGTTTCGTTTCTTCCCAAAGGCGACATAAACAAAAAGCTTCTTCGATGAGAGATTTTGATCTGCTGGTTTCATCTTCACTGAGATGGCGGAGAAGGCTAAGAATGAAAATGGTGAAGAAGGTCGACTGGTTTGTCTGTTTATTTTTTTTTTTTAATAAAAATTTTGGTGATTCGTTGGGCTTGGGCTGTCGAATTTTTTTCTTAAGTATATTGGGCCGGCCCAAATAAACGTGAGACTTGGGCTGCCGAGTTTAATGCTGTAAAAATAACGAATTTTACCTTTTTTGAGGTAGTGATCCTTGTAAATAGTGGACTGAACCTGTATCCTTATTGTACATAATATTACAAGTAAACAATATGGTATTAGGCTCGATTGAATAGGACATTATTAGGCCTATCCTTTATATATATATGTTAAATGGGTTCAAAAGTTTTGTGCTCAAGCCCAAGATTAAAGTTTTAACCCTTCCGTTTTTTTATATAGAAAATTACTTAAACGACGCTCATGGAGGGAGTTCTTTCTAAACAGTCCTTAAGTTTTTGGCTATCTCTTAATAGTTCATTTAGTAAATTTTTATTTTCTTAATCGTCCTTGAACCTCATCTCCCACATTTGTCATGATTGAATGCCCTAATTGTTTGAACTTATCGTTTTCATCCAAAAAAATTGGATTTTAGGCATCTCAATCGAGTTTCGGAGACTCCATTTTGATGGAAAAGATTTAAGAAGGAAGAAGAAGCTATTTTCAAGAGTTTTTTTTTTTCAAATATTTTGAAAATATATGTAAAAAGATTTAGGATTTTTTCTCTTGTTTTCTTTATTTTTTTGATGAAAATCAATCAAGAATGGTTCTTTTGGGTTGAAATCATTTAAGCAAGTCAACCCCAAGGGGTTGGCCTAGTGGCAAGCCGAGCCTTGATAAGTTCATCAAGAAGGGTAGTTCAAGTTTTCGAAACCCCACAAAGCAAGGAATTACTTGGGGCCATCCTTCAAGATCCAATTGACCCTTGACTCAACTAGTTGCACAGGACTTTTCGAGGTGGCAATGCGTGTGATCATGGGATTAATCTCACTCAAATGGTGAGGATACCCATGATAAGAAAAAAAAAAGTTGTTATCTCAAGTTTTTAGTCGATTTTTCCATGTATTTTAGTCGAAAAAATTCTTAAATTGAAAATGGGTGGGTTTTACCAATATCGAGTTCATCGCTGAGTACAATCGTACAATTATGAACTCAACAATAAATAAAAAAATGGTGAATTCACCAATAATGAGGGATCATTTAGAAAAGAAAAGTTCACTAAATGTCCTACTAAGCTACCACCGACAATTTAGAAAAAGAAGTCCTTTTAGCAAGGGTACTTTTAAGTAATTTTTCTTTTTCTTAGCACTAGGCTAGCTTAGTGGATCAGTGGGCCCAATTAATTTCTCTAAATTGGAGGTCAAAGAAGAGTTGGGCACACAAAACTGTTTATGACTAAAATAACAATGCCCCATGTGCAGTTTTCAAGGAAAAAATAGGACTCTTTTTATTTATTTATTATGTTTTTCTGTTTCCTTTTATAAACCGCAACCGCAACCGCAACGGCAACCGCAAGGGAAGTGCTTTCTTCTTGCCTTATCATCGTTATTGCTTTGGGTGAGGAAGTAGCGAACCTACAAACGTCTTTTTATACGTTTCGTCCCCACCAACAACACACACACACCACAACGAAACACAAAAGCAAAACCAGAAATCAAAACGAGACCCTCGAAGGCCTTCTTCTTCTTGAGAACGAAAGATGTGTTGCGACGATTGCCGCCCTCTTGGCTTTCTCTTGGGTCTCCCTTTCGCTTTTCTATCTCTTCTCATCTCCATAGTTGGTGTTGTTTTCTGGATTATTGGGTTTGTTCTAAATCCCTCTTTTCTTTCTCAGAAGTTTTTTTCTTTTAATCAAAATTTACTTTGATCTCTGATCTATTTTTATTTATTTTTCTAAATGGGTTTATTTTTAATTTTGTGGTTGCAGATTGCTGTTGACTTGCATATGCCCATGTTGCCTGTGTGTGACTTGCATAGTAGAGTTGGCCTTGGGATTGATAAAGGCTCCAATTCATGTCATGGAATGGTTTACCTCTCAGATCCCTTGTTGAAAAATTTTGCTTTTTTTTTTTTTTTACTATGTGTAAATTAATTTGGATTTAGATCCAAGTGTTTATCTCCGTTTGTGTGGATACAGATTGATATTTAATTTTAGCTGTTTGTTTGACTTGATTTATTGGGTTTTTTTCTTACAAAAAATCACAATTTCCACCCAACAAAAGGTTGGGATTTTATTTTGAAGGAGTCATACTAATCTTATGACCTTTCCTTTGTCTCTGCCTCTCTGGTGTCTTAAGCGTCTTTCACACCTACCCATGTGAGGCACGTGGTCGGATTAATAGGTCCCGGATGTGTTGTGTGGTGCAATAAATTGTAGTTAATTTAGGAGAACATGCCCGAAATCTTATGAGATTTGTTCGAGATATTACGCATCTCAATATTAGAATTTGATGTCAAGGATGAGGCATCACAATTCATAATCCAAGTTGGAATAATTCAAGATCATGTTGGAAGCTCTTTTCACAATTTTTACCTTTCGATAACATGAGGTACAGTTGATTGTTTAAAATCTTTAAAAATATAAACTTTATGTTTTTTTGATAACCAGGTATACCTGTAGACAGGGGACAGGGGCATATCTGGGCTTTGCCCAGTTAATAGGCCATGATCTTATCCAAAGATTAGTCCCAAGGCACGTGCAACACCAGCACACCACACGCACAATGGTCTATTGTATGATCACTTCTTTCTTTCTGAGGGAGAAGCAAAGAAGATCAAAATACCAAAAGCTTGAAAATAATGGGTTGTAGAATATCTTGAGAAATGGTACACAAATCTCAGCTGAAAATATTCTAATTCTTTCTTACAAAGCTCTTGATTTTTGTGTTTGTGTCAAATATTTCTCTTTGACAGTTACAATTGCTAGGAAATTCTCATGGGAATGGATGATGTATCCCAAAATTACCCCTAACATTTCATGACAGCTAAATGGGATGACGACGAAGACGACGACAAAGATGATAAAACACTCATCTGGTCAAATAGATGGTGGAGGTAATTGATATGTTGAGTATTGTTCTATTAGTTTGGGAGATGGCTTGTTTCTTGCAGCTTTTTGGATTCTTCAAAATTATTGTAGCAATCCCTTTATACCTCCTCATCATCATTGCCAACCAATGTTTTAAGTCATGGTCCAGTTGATTGATTAGACTTGTCCAAAACCAGTTCGATTTGGTGGGTCAAATGGATCCGACCCCCAAAAGTGAAATATCGAGTAATTTATATTTTCTTCCTATTAGACATCTTCCACTTCTCATAAATTTTTTTTAGCCTACTCTTTAACCATAAGCGTATATCTATTTCTACCTCTAATTTTTTTTTTACTTTTTTGTTCTCTTCGACCTATTTACTTCTTCAAACTTCATGATCTGGATAGGATCCTTGAAGTAGAAGATAAATGAAATTTGGATGAATAAAAAAATCTAGTGTTTTCTTCATGGGATTAAGGTGAGTTTTATAAGTTTTTTTTTTTTTTTTTTTTGATAAGAAGGGTATCTGGGCCAACTTACACGCACCAACTATTCCCTCCTCCTTGAACAAGACTTGCGAAACAAGATTTTAATCCTGTGGTCCATGGTCACTAATACTAGTAGTCAGTGAGAATTTAACTTTAGACCACAGGGGGATCACGCCCCTTGACCCCAAAAAGTCAAGATTTTATTTGGCTTGCAGATTATAGAAAACCTCAGGGATTAAGGGGAGGTTGAAAACGATGGATTGAAGATTGGTTTAATAGTTTAAACATAATTTACCATAGAAATTGAAAAGCTTGAAAAATCTGGTTTATGAAAGAAAAATCGAAGGTATTTTTTTTGCTACAAATTGTAGAAAACGAACGAAAAAACCAAGAGTTTTCTATTAACTATTAAGGTGGGGTTGAAAATGATTGATTTAAGATGAGATTCAATAGTCTAAAAATAATTTACCATAAAGTTTGAATAGTTCGAAAATGATTGTTTTTGAAAGAAAAGGTTAAGGGTTACAAGTTGAATATGAGAACATCTAAGTCAAGGAAGGCATGTCCTCAATTTAAAAAAAAATTGGGCTATCTTGAATTATCAGCCAAAATGTGGATGGGTATGTTTATAAGAGAAGATAAATTAAGACAGGCCTTTTTAGTTTTTACTGGTTGGATTATATCCACAACTCTAGTTTCAAACCCTAAGCACAAAGTGAAATGCATAGGTGCATTAAGTTACATAATTAGAGAATGAGTTTAATACGAACGGAGGACATAAAGAGTTTAAAAGATTTAGAGCTTTTCTAGATAGACTAACCTAAAAGTGATCGAAAAACCTTCATCTTCAACCTGGACAAAGGTCTTAGATTTTGTTTAATTTTCCCCAAACATTCCTGCTTTCAATCTCTAGGATAAACTTTTTACCAAAGGAACCTCTTCAAACTTGTTTCCCCAAAAATCATATTTTATTCTTGAGGTTTTATGATTGAAGGAGATAGAATTTTAGGTTGAAGATAAGGGTAAATTTTTTATTTTATTTTATTTTTATTTTTTATCTTAGAAGTCGAAACTAATAGATTTTGAAGGAAAAAAAATACAAGGAATTGTCATTAAAATGTAAGTTTGGGGTACAGTCTTAGAATGATGGTGTGCTAATATCATCACTTTTTTAATATACTGTCATCTTTCATTTGACTTGTACTGTATCATTAAGTTGAGGTATCCTTTAATGTCTTAAATAACCAAAATTTTCATTCAATTTAAACTACTAAACATTGATAATTAAATCAGTGGCTGATTTGGGCTGGCCTTGGATCAGGGGCAGAGCTATGTAGGGCCGAGCGGGGGATATAGCCCCCACTGAACTTTAAAAAAAAAAAGAATTTCATTATTTAAGCCCTCTGTTTTGATTGATGTTAAAGATAAAAGATTGCCCCGTGTTTTTCAAACCGAGCGTATAGCCACGTAGATCCTGAATGGTCGTAATTAAAAACACTTTCCTTACTTGGTAAGATTTGAACTCTCAATAAGGGTCCTTGAGCTCAAAGGGATTACCACATTGGCAATCCAACACCTTGGCATCAAAAAATTCAAAATTTTCATTTTTTAGGCTTGATCCGAGGTTTTGAAAAAGGACATTTACTGACCTTCCATAGAGCTCCCAAATTTCAATGGAGAAAAATTACATTTTTTTTTCAAAGCTCATATAATATTTTCCTCTACAACATTGTGGCATAGGATCATGTTTTTGGTTCCACAAGGTGAAATCAACGACCCTTGGTAAGATTTCAGTTAGTAAAGCTAATTGGATTCGATAATAATCTGTGATTTAGAAATATCTCGACTAAGGTATTGAAACCAACGTCTTGTATTCTGGAAGTTCCATTTTGAAGTCGCTAGTCCACTTGAAAATTTTGGAGAAATCCTCCTTATTTAATGGTAGTTGGTTTTTGTTTTAAAAATATCGATATACCCTTGGAATTTTTTATGAATATTTGAGATACCTCCTTATTTTCTCCAGACTGATGACATGCCTCTTGACTTTGGTGTTTTCCCATAGAATAATGAAAAATGACCCCCAATGCCATCATTGACGTCACTATCATACTCATTACTATGAAAACTATCGTCGTCATCAACATCATCATTGTTATCTTGACAACCTTTATCATCAACATCTCATAACCACTCCCATCATCATCTTCATCATATCCAAGAGGTTGTAGATAACCAAATTTTGAGATGAAAAATCAAAGGTTTCAAAGTTCTTTTTGTTCTTTACTTGATAAGTGAAAAGTGAGGTTAATGAGCATGTCAAGAAAGTGAAAATGTTGGGATATTTAAAAAATTCACCAAAATCTAGAGCGAACATGTGTCATCTAAAGATAACACATTGAAGAAGTAGGATTAAAGACAAAATTGAATAAGTTAAAATAGTTTATCCTATAATAACAACGTCATTATAGAGGTTATTTGCTAACCATTATTTGTAGTGATGAGCTGACCATTGGCATAGAAGAAAATCAAGATTATTGGTTGATGCTAACACTTAGGTGGTGTTTGTTTGCGCTATTTTTCAGTGCTTATTGCTGAAAAAAATTAAATTCAGCACTTTTGTCAAAATAGCGCGTTTGTTTACTCGTGCTTATTGCTGAAAATAAGTGAAAAAAATTCAGCACTATTTTGATGCTGAAAAAAAGTGCTGAAGCGGTAAGCACTTCGCTTTTTTCAGCACGGACAAGTATGCCCTTTATTTTTTTGAGCATGGACAAGTATGCCCTTATTCTTAAAAGGATATTACCTCTTATATCCCATGGATAAGTATATAAACACCCACAAATTAATAAACCCACACCATAGCTAAATTATTTTGTCTTATATGGGTTAAAATTTTTGGAATGAGTTGATTTTTGGTGAAGATGATCTCTACAATGAGGAGATCATCCTCACAAAAAATCAGCACATCTTGAAACTTCTAACCCAATCAAAACAAGTTCAAGAACCGTAAATTGTCCTTTTTTTTTTTTTTGAAATCTATTTTTAACGAGTTTGGTGAGGATGATCTCTAGACCATATAAACCATCCTCACTAAAAATTTGCTCATTCCAAAAACTTTAATCCATATAAAACAAAACAAAAAATGGCTATAGTGTGGGTTGCCCTTATTAATTCATAGGGTGCTTTTATAATTACACATCCTTCATTTCCATCTAAAATTATTCATCCAAAATTAAGTTCTTTTTAAATTTGATTTCAAATTTTGGTGACATGTATGACATTATTATTTTTAATTTGAAATTTGTGGGCTTTTATAAATAGAAATTATTATTTATAAATTGAAGATTTGAGTATTATTTATTATTTAAAAATAAATTGTATTTTAATTTTATAAGAAATAATATATTTTATTGTGTTTGATAATAAATAAGCATTTGAAACATGCAAACAATGTATAATATGATTATAAGGGTAACAAAGACAATTTATCAGTTTCAGCAATGTGTAACAAACATAATTCAGCATCTAAACAAACAACTTTTTCAGCACTTAAATTCAGCGCTTATAAGTTTCAGTGCTTAATGCTATTCAGCACTTATTTTTTTCAGTTTAACAAACAGCACCTTAGCCCCCACTGACCAAAAATTGTGACTCCGCCCATGTCCTGGATGAATCCTATCCAACCCCAAAGAGGTAGGTTGTAACTTGGATCAAACTTAAGTCCTTATCGAACCTAAATTATCTAAACAAAAACTCAACCTTAATGGGCTCGTGTTGAGTCAAGTTTTGTAAAAATATTTAAATTCATGCAATTTTCGAAATTGTTTGATGCTATTTTATAGCAAAATAGTGATCCAATATCTATCCTAGCTAAAAAAATGAGTAGATATAAGTTTAAATATATTATTTTTATAAATGCTTTTGTTTTTTTTTTTTTACAAAATATAAATCTTTCTTGATTTTTTTTAAAATCAAATTAAAAAAAAAAAACGGTCATTGAATGGCCGATTTTTTTTTCTCTCTCTCCTCTTTCTTTTTCTTGATTTTTTGAATAGCTTTGCTTTCCCTCTTTTCTTCATTAATAAACTATAAGTTCTTTGTGTTTTTACTCCTTTTGATTTTGATTTTTCTCTATTATTACATCATGGGATAGTTGTTTATTGAATGTTTTAATCTCAGAAATCTTAATTATCTAAAAAGGTTTTTGTAGGCCAATTTCAAAAGAAGGAAGTTATTTATCATTTGGACCTTGTAAGTCCTTTATTTTTTTTCTCTCTTTTATTTTTTCAAAGATTTTTTATGTATTTATTTCATAAAGAGAAAGAGGAGAGAGAGAAAAAAATCAGTTATTCAATGTTTTTTTTTTTTTTAATTTATTTATTTTTTAAATAATCAAGAGAGAGGAAGAGGAGAGAGAAAAAATTGGCCATTGAATGGCCGTTTTTTTTTAAATCAAGAGAGAAAAAGTGGAAAGAGAAAAAACCAACCATTCAATGATCATTTAAAAAAAAAAATAATCAAGAGAGAGAAGAGAGGAGAGAGAAAAAAATCGACCATTCAATGACCAGTTTATTATCATTTTGATAATTTGCAATAAATTCAGTTATTTTTGTGAAATAATTATTTCATTATATATATATTTTTTTTGATAATTTTCCCTATAATATAGTAGTGGCTAGATTGGACTTTGTTAGGCCTAGCACTATAGAGATTTAATGGGTAATGTTTTTTTGTTCCAACCTTAGAGCAACTCCAATGCAAATAGGCATATCTGCTAGATATTTTATTGTGGAAAGTGATTTTGCCTATTCAAGGGATCTTCACTCCAATCGTACTAGTCAAAATAACTCTCCATAAATTTAATTATTGTAAAATATTTCAACTGCCATCGTTTTTTTACCGCCAACAGGTGGAGAAAGAGAAACTCACTCTCTTCTTTTGCCTTTCCCATTTTCTTTATTTTCAAAATATTTCAAGTTAGAGAATCAGAACTCGAGTATACTGGAGTGCTTTTGAAGGACTTTGACTCTGTAAAATAACAGTTGGGAGAATATACAAAACTTAAGCCCTAGTGTGTTAGAGTTGCTCTTGTTCTTGTGAATTCAAAATAAATGTTCTAAATCTCTTTTTTTTTTTTTTTTTTTGGTGGGTTGGTCAAATATCAAATTCACAACCTTAATAATTAAGTGAGATTTAAATATTTTAGTGTTTTTTTTTTTTTTCAATAAAGATGTCTTAGAATTCTAGAGTAAGTGTTATTTTATGGACATTTTGACCAATAAATGTAAAGCTTCTCAAAGTAAAAAAGAGAAAAAAAATGGTTTTTTTTTTTTTTTCAATAAAGATGTCTTAGAATACTAGAATAAGTGTTATTTTATGGACATTTTGACCAATAAATGTAAAGCTTCTCAAAGTAAAAAAAAGAGAAAAAAAAATGGTTTTACACCTTTGAGAAAGAACTCAACTTCTATTGTCAATGATGTCGACTCAAATCAAAGGAGAGGGTGATAATAAATAAAGTTGCTCTAGTATTTTTGGCTAATATACCAGACAAAGTAAGGGGTAAAGCAAAGAAATTGACATCCTAAAAGGAAAGAAAAAGGAAGTTTTCTATTACCACACCAACTTTTACTAAGATCATCCCAAAATGTGTGCTAATTAATGTGATTGAAAAGGTAAAACACTTTACAAGTTTTCAGCACTATATAGTAAACAAGATTATGTGAACTAAATGCTTAATTTAAGATAATCGAGATAAGTAAATAAATAAAATTTTCAACACTTAAATTTAACATTGATTAGTTTCAACACATAAAATCTTTCAGCTTTTATTTGTTTTTTTATTTCAGTTTTGATTATCTGATACTCTTTTTTAGACAAACCCATTGCAGAATCATAGACCTTTTATCTCAAGGTACACAAGAAAAAGTTTTATGGTTCTGTAACGCCCACATAAGTTCTAATCTAATAGTTATAAAATCATAAATCATTTTCTTATGTATTGCTAAGCAAAGTATCTATGATTCTACGACGGGGCATCTGAAAAGAGAGTGTCGGATGATCATGACTCTTTAACCAATGGCACCTTAATTGATTTCATATGAAATAGAGTGCTTTTAGCAAGAGTTGGTGTGACAATAGAATCTCTCTTAAATTAGTTTCGAATCTTCTTGCACACCGTAAAAGACCCAACTCGTCTAATTTTCAAAGGAAAAAAGGAACCAGTTGGTGCCCAGCACAGGAAAACGTCCTACCTTACAGTTTTACTGGTTGGATTGTCCTAAAGAGTTTCAATACAAAAGTCGAGGAGTTATCGTACGGCTGTTTGTAAGGAGGACTTGGGTAGGCCCACATGCCTCTATTCAAAACTTCTCCAAGATCAACGGTCAAACCAAAGAACCTTGAGAAAAGCAAAACCACTAACTCAAAACCACTAAAATGGATGGATGGTTTTCAAATTAAAAATAAAAAACCTTCGATTATTTGATTCTTTCCAGCAATCCTTCCCACCATTACAGTGTTCTCGTCCTCCAAAAACCGCCCATGGTTTTCCAAAACCACTTTTCCCATTCTTCTGTCTTCTAATAACAAATCCTATAATTAGAAAAAAATCCAACATCTTGAAACATTAATTATGGAAGCTCAAAGCCAAATTGGCGCCGCGGCGCATCCTAGTACAACCCCTGCACCCGTTCGAGGCGGTTCCTCCAGTGGCACACTTGGCCGCCACTTGGCTCGGCGGCTTGTCCAGATCGGCGTGAAAGATGTCTTCTCTGTCCCAGGTGATTTCAATCTGACGCTCTTGGACCATCTGATAGCTGAGCCGGAGCTCAACGTAGTCGGCTGCTGCAATGAGCTTAACGCCGGCTATGCAGCCGATGGGTACGCACGTGCGAAGGGTGTTGGTGCTTGTGTTGTTACCTTCACTGTTGGTGGGCTTAGTGTTCTCAACGCCATTGCTGGTTCTTACAGTGAGAATCTCCCTGTAATTTGTATTGTTGGTGGGCCCAATTCAAACGATTATGGAACGAATCGGATCCTCCACCACACAATCGGATTACCCGATTTCACCCAGGAGCTTCAATGCTTTCAAACGGTCACTTGTGCTCAGGCAAGTAATAATTCTTAGTTTGGTGAATCATTCTGTATTGGGTACTTCGAATTTTGGTGTTTTTTGAATATTTTATTTACAGTTATGTCGAATTGAAGAAAAAAGAATCGATTTTTCCAGTATTTTGAATAATTCGATTAGATGGTATTAATTTGATGAATTGTTCTGTATTGGGTACTTTGAATTTTGGTGTTTTTTGAATATTGTATTTAGAGTTTAGTCGAACTGAAGAAAGAAAGAACTGATTTTTACTGTTTTTTTAATAGATGGTATTAGTTTGGCGAATCTTTCTGTATTGGATACTTCTAATTTTTCTGGTTTTTGAATATTTTATTAAGAATTTAGTTGAATTGAAGAAAAAAGAATCCATTTTTACAGTTTTTTGAATAATTTGATTAGAGTGTGTATGTTAATTTGATAGGCTGTGGTGAATAACTTGGATGATGCACATGAACTGATCGACACAGCGATTTCAACTGCTTTGAAGGAAAGTAAGCCAGTTTATATCAGTATAAGTTGTAATTTGCCTGGAATTCCTCATCCCACTTTCTGTAGTGAGCCCGTCCCATTCTTTATCGCACCATGGTTAGTTTTCCTCTACTTGTTTAAAATTCTGATTCTATTTTGGTAATTTTACTTGAAACAGTGAAAAACTTATCATAATGCACTTTAATTAGTTGAATGAAACGTATTGCTTTGTTTTAATGTATATTTCTTGCATTCGAAGTGTGTTAGTCTGTAAGTAGGAGCAGAAGTTTAGAAATTGTATGTTTAAAACCAGCTTGTGGTGATTGAATACGAATGAAGTTTGTCGGTAGAATATGAGAGAGGATCCATTGTTAAGTCAAGCCTAATGGGATGGGCGATAAAATCATGTCTTAGCTTTTTCTTTTTTAGTTGCCTACACCAATGCTAAGTGGTTGGCAAGGTGAAGGTGGGTTCAAGGGGTTTTGAACCTAGGTTGTGGGTGTAAACATTATTTCAGTTTATTCATACTTTGCTCACATATCTAAACAACGATTTATATAAACTATTCACGGAATTTTCAAGAATGAACATAGGATCTATTTTAGGATTGATTACCATTAACAACCACATATCCATAAGGTATTATGGCATATCGTATATACCTGGAATTGAAGCCATCGCTATTAATCCAAAAACCCGAAATTAACGATTCCACTTTGTTGATTGTACTTTAATTCTAGACTCACTTTCTCCTCCTTGATCTACTCTTTATGGATCGGTATTGCCTTTAGTGATGGAAATCCAGATTCTCAATAACCTGCTCTTATCTATACCCATTTCTAGAGAAAAGAAAATCAATTATGCTTTTATTTCTTGAGAATACCCTGATTTTCCATAGAAAAATCAATCGTTGAATAAGGGAGACCGATCCATAATTTTTTGGATAGGAGTAGAGGGTCAAGATCCTCTAAGATTAGAATCTAACCCGTCAAAGGATTCTAATCCTTCTAAAATAGAGGTTTCCTGAATACACTCTTAACTCTTATTAGAATCTTTAATTTGTTATTGACTAAACTTCCTCGACAATAAAACCCAAGAGAAACTTTATAAAAAAGAAATGTGGGTTGTCTCATAGGCTTAATGGGCCACCAACGGACTGTAGGTCCAACAGTGGGAACAACAGTCCACATGCCATACCAACTTAGCGGTAGCATCTGAGAATTTATACATGATTGCCCATATAAACGGGATTTTCTTACCCTTGAAGTTAAATAATTCCCTCACTAGTTTGAACTTTAATGGGTACTTTTCCTTGCACTTTTACTAGAAACGTCTGAATTGGCCTTCTTCAATTGACCAAGTCCCAGTTATCTATTGTCTTTGTTTTTTGGTATGTTCTCTTTGTAGCTTGTATAAATGACTGTCTAATCTATGGGTGCCAAAATATGCCACTAATATGGGTTGACCACGTTTCACCTTGAAATATTATGCATCGTGATCTAATCAACAAGGTGATTCTCACTTGAGATGTTCGTGTGGTTCCTTGATGAAGATATTTTTGGTGAGAAAATCAATTGTTCCCAAGATTTTTTAATAGAGTCATTTGAAATGGTTCTATTAGTGTTACCGTGCCGAGTGTAGAGAGAAAGCTATAGAATGTGAGATATAAGGTTTCTTTCATGTTTTGCATAGTTATGATGCATTACTTGAGTATGTTCATACTATGGTTGTTGGAATACAGTTGCCCCTTGGTTTCTAGTAAGTTATCACAAACTTGTATCTAACAATGTCATTTCTAGTTTAGTTCTATGCTTTTTTATAGATTCATTTGATTTAATTTGTACTATTATTTGGAATATTCATCTTCTCCAGTTTGGGATCGGTTAGTTAATGTTGTTTGTTACTGTTCATGTACCAAGGTTAGCCAGAAAGGTCTAGAATGTGAGATCTTAGAATTTCTTTCATGTTTTGTCTAGTTATGATGCATGATTGAAGTCCTGATTAAAGCCGGTTTCTAAATATAGGATCATCTCTAGGGAGATGGACGCATTTTTTTCTACTCTTGGTTTCTTTAAATAGAGATCTCTAGGGCTGCAAAACTTGAAAGACAATAGTGATTGTTCTTGTTCTGATCCCTTGACGTAGGCACACTGCCGAACCACATAAATCCTTGTGCTATTTTTGTCCTCTTTTCTGCTTCGTATTTTCACAAATTTTGTGTCTTCTGTAAGGATCATGTTTACCCTTGTAACCTCCTAATTGGTCAAGTCACCACTATGGGGTTTTTTCACACATGCTTTTATACAGGAGACTTCATCACTTCAAGATGACGAACCCACTCTTTTGTGTGTAGGATTAGCAATCAAATGGGGTTAGAAGCAGCAGTCGATGCAACAGCTGAGTTTTTGAATAAGGCAGTAAAGCCTGTGCTTGTATGTGGACCCAAGGTAAGGGTAGCCAAGGCCCAACGAGCCTTTGTAGAGCTTGCAGACGCATGCGGGTATCCGATAGCTGTTATGCCATCGGGCAAGGGACTTGTACCTGAGCAACACCCAAACTTCATTGGGACCTACTGGGGTGCCGTAAGTACGAGCTATTGTGGGGAGATTGTAGAATCGGCGGATGCCTATGTTTTTGTGGGACCCATATTTAATGACTACAGCTCTGTGGGATACTCATTGTTGATCAAGAAAGAGAAAGCAGTTATTGTGCAGCCTAACCGTGTGACCATTGGAAATGGACCCTCATTAGGGTGGGTTTTCATGTCCGATTTCTTGAGTGCATTGGCTAAAAAGCTAAAGAAGAATAACACGGCTGTAGAGAATTACCGCCGAATCTTCGTTCCTCCAGGTCTTCCTCTCAAGCGTGAGCAAAATGAACTTTTGAGAGTGAACATCCTCTTCAAGCACATTCAGGCAAGATATTATCTTTTCTTTTCTTCCTTTACTTCATTTTGTTTGGTTGATCAGCGTAAATTATAGCGATAAAGTCGGGGTTTGGGAATAATTCAGCTAGAGAAAGCTTCGGAAAAAGTCGGCAAAAGATCAATAAAGTTAGGAAAACATCGGATAAATTTTGAAACAAAAATAATTTTTTAAAGTATAAAAAAAAACATATTTCATATATTAAATAACAAAATAACACTTAACAAATGCTAAAAATAAAAACTAATATTTGATTTTTTTTTTAAATATCGTTGATTGGATTAAATCAATGATTAATCGTGATAAACTTTGTGATTTTTTGAAAAAATTGTGATTTAATCGACAACTATTAAAATCGTGTTTTAATCACAATTTTTTTTTAAAAATCGCAGATTTTTGTCACTATGGCTTAGAAGATGACTCCCCTTGTTGAAGTGAGGGAACGGGTATTCTCAGGAAGGCGCATAGTCATACACATGGCTCATATCCATGAGATTGGGACCCCTCTGTTAATTCTTTTAGTCCTAAATCGATATGGTTTGGTGATTTTTACTACATGAGTCAGTTACAAAGTCATTATTAATTTATTACTCGAAAAGGCTGGGTTTTTGGTGCATCAGATTCCAAGGTAGGAAGAAACAATTGAAGTACTTCAATTTTTTTGTCGCAAATTATCCAAACACATATTGATTCTCAAAATATTCAAATACATTACCGAATCCCATTTCTAGCTTCGTTGTTTAGAGATATTCCATTTGTTTCCCCTTTACTTCTATTGATTCTATCTCATTAAACAGGATATGTTGAGCGGAGATTCAGCAGTTATCGCAGAGACAGGAGACTCTTGGTTTAACTGTCAAAAGCTTCGTCTCCCTGAAAATTGCGGGTAAGCTTTTGTGGTGTCATTATTAAAAGTGTTTACTAGCCAATACCACTGATAATTGAATTTTTGTAATCAGGATTTTTTTAATGACTCCCGATTCTTTGCAGTTATGAATTCCAAATGCAATATGGATCCATCGGATGGTCAGTAGGCGCTACTCTTGGATATGCTCAGGCTGCCAAAGATAAGCGTGTAATTGCATGCATTGGTGACGGGAGTTTCCAGGTGAGGCCCAAATTATGGATACTGTTGCCCATTTACATCCTAAAAGAACCTGCACATGCACACACGATAACTTACACGACAAAAAGGTCGACTACAATTCAGATTCATTTTTCGAAAATTTGTTTAAAAGTTCAGCAAAACTAAAAGCAAATATAAACACAAAAATTTTACTTATTTTTGGGGATTTTGTAATTTTTTTTGTTAAACTTGTTTGAATAATACATGAATTATATGCTTATAATATGGGTAGGTCACAAAAATCCTTGTATTTTTTATGTTTTGAAAAAAAATATTCTGCTGCATTATATTACGTTTATGAAAAAAGTGCATAATTGTGTGTATTGTTGGTGGGAGTTTCCGGGTGACATACAAACGATTCATACGCTTTGCTCATTTTTCATTTTAAATGGAAATATATCCCAAGCCCCTGACCACATATGAATATAAAATAAGTTCTGTACTTAGATTGTATTAGAGTTAAATATTTTGATGATTTTGTAAAATTGTTTTGTTTGTATCATGGTTTTAAAACTCGTTTTGACGTCTCGTCTCGTTGGTGGACGATATGAAGACATCGGATGAGTCGTCTAGGTTCAGACGAGATTTAAAACCATGGTTTGAATAGTCCATATTTCAAAAAGTTCTGCATATATATTGTTAAATAAAAACAAGAAGTTTTTTGTGATTATTTGCAATTTTTATTAAAAATATTTTTAAGATAATACATCAACAAATGTATATAATATGAATAGGTCCAAAAATCCATGTAATTTCTATCTTTTGAAAAAAAAAAATCAGCCTTGTTGCATGTTTTATGAAAGAATGTAAATTTGCTCTTAAGCACAATCAATGCATCAAACTGCTAAACATAGTTTCTCCATTTCTGTAGGTAACAGCTCAGGATATTTCAACGATGATCCGGTGTGGACAAAGGACCATTATATTCCTTATCAACAATGGAGGGTACACAATTGAAGTAGAGATCCATGATGGCCCATACAATGTGATCAAGAATTGGGACTACACCAGGTTTGTCGACGCCATTCACAACGGTGCAGGAAAATGTTGGACTATGAAGGTCAGTATGACATGATGAGCATCATTATTTCTTCTTCCAAAGTATTATTTTCGAACTTCTATTATAGCCTATAAACCAGATTGACTGGTTAATTCTCGAGAAGTAAATTTGGAGAGCTGCTATTGGCACCCTAGCTTTTACTTATTACAACCCAATTTCTGAAATTATTTATCACACTCCAATTAAAGATTAAAAACACACTCTTCAAACATTACTAAGGTTTGGCTCAAATTATAATCTCAACATTAGAAAACATAATAACACTCATTCACACACTTTCAGTAGTTGTTTACAATTATGATTAAGCTCATATAAAATCCTCAACTATTCACTTATTTTCTTTATTTTTAATTGGGGTGTAATCAGTAAAAGTTGGGATGCCAATAGCAGCTCTCTAAATTTGTCTTGTCGGTGTGGTAGTTTTTAAGATATATTCGGTCCAGGAGTTCGCAAGGGCGAAGTTTACTTTGTGTTTTTTTTTTTTGGTTGTCTTCCTATCCTTAATTTACCTGAATTGCACCATAATCTTCTTCTTTTCATTAATGCATCGTGCTTTGGATATGCTGACGGATCAGATTATTGGCATGCAGGTTCGTACCGAGGAGGATCTTACAGAAGCTATCGCCACAGCCACAGGAGCTCAAAAGGATAGCTTATGTTTCATTGAGGTTTTCGTGCACAAGGATGACACAAGCAAAGAATTGCTGGAATGGGGATCGCGAGTCTCTCATGCCAACGGCCGCCCACCTAACCCTCAGTAGCACTAAGTTCTGAAAGTTTGATTTGGAGAATTTGAGATCGAATAGTTCGGTAACTCCAAATTTGAGACATAAATGAGACACAGGAGGGTTTGTAAAATTTCTGAGTTGCTTTGTTTGTATGACATGTTGAATAGTTGCAGTGGTTCAAATAAAATATGGAACATAACCCAAATATAAAGACCATATGAAAAATTCAAAACTGTCATTCTCTAATGACCCTTAAGTGAGAGGTTCTATTGCCACACCAACATTTGCTAATGCCTCACCAATTCATACATAAGTCACCAAGAGATATTTGCGAAAACATACATGACTTTTGTTATAATTACGGTTTTGATATATTATTCATTTTATTTATGAAAACATGCATGAGGTACATTGTTGACTTTTACACATCTACGAACAAACATTTCGAATTCATAGATATTAAAAGTCATGAACTTCACAATGTGAAAATTGGAAATTTCTATAGGAAAATTCGACAGGCCAAGGCTCATGAATTTTGACAACTCTAGGGCATCATAATTTGTGATGTATTCTAAATTAGATGGTCTAGACCTGTCGAATTTCTCCCATCCTCTAGTAATTTGACGGTTTCAACCCGTTGAAAGAAAAAAAAATCGACAATGAAAAATTTAATGCCGTGGTCTGTCAAATTTTACGAAATTCGATGGTCTTGAATAATTGAATATGAGCTTTTTTCACATTGTGCTAACGAGTTCGTAGATGCATAAAAAGTGGTGTACCACGTGCATATTTTGGGAATTAAAATGAACAATGTTCCAAAACCAAAATTTCAGCATATTCAGTGCACGATTCGGTGATTCACCCAATCACCAAAGAATTAGCACACAATTGGTGTGATGTTAGCAACAGTTGGTGTGGCAATAGAAGCTCTTTTAATTAATTAAAACTTAAAAGGGTGCGTAAGAAGCTGTAGAAAAATATGATTTCTTTCTTTATTTTCCCTTAAATATTTGTTAGAATTATTCCAAAATGTTGGGCTTTGTAGGCCCAAGCAAGAAAACAAGGGCCAGGCCCTTGACCATGAACTTGGAAAGTAGGGATGAGCAAGTTGACCCGTTAACCTTGATTGACTAGCTCGAGAATTCAAGGGCCAGTTGCTTGATCAAGAACCGGCAAAGTAGGGATGACTTGGGCTAGATCATAATAACACTCAGCCCCAGCGTGGTTGGTCAACAATAAAAGCACTGACATTTTATTACTTCTAAAAACTTTAGAATCTAAGTTTATATCATATTTTAAAGAGATTCTATTTCCACACCAACTTTTGCTAACTCCACCCCAATTCATATGTAAATCACCAAAGAATTAGCCCACGTCTTGAGGTGGTGTTAAGCAATAGAAGCTCTCTATTTTATATCATATATATTATAACAAATCTTGAGATTTGTTTTGATGGTGAATCAATCTTACTAAGGCCTTTTTCCCTTATCGAGTTAGTCAGGTTAGCCCTACTCTATATCATTTAGGTTATGTTTAGAGGGTTTCTATTGCCACACTAACTGTGTGCAATTCTTTGGTGATTTATAAAGGAATTGTTATGGTCTTAGTAAAAGTTGGTGTGGTAATAGTAACTATTTTTATTTGAAATGATTAATTGAGGCGATTTTGAAGAGAAAACAATAATAAGAATACTAAAGTAATTTTACAAAGCTAGTAAGCAACGTGGAGATCATGGTATTGAAATTCTTTTCTTTTTAATGAAAATGCCGTTTAAAGGTAAAAGTGAGGGTATTTTTGTCCCCCGAAATTTGGTGGGAACAAACACCAATCCTTCTCTCCTTATTATATGAATAATGGACGCAGGCAGTTTTGATAACGTGGCAAGGGCACAAAATTGCACATCTTTTTGTTGTATATCCCAATGAAAAAGATATATGATTATGCGCCCTTGCCATGTCAGCTACGTACCAAAATCGTGTTCATTCATTATGATTGGATACGTGGCTGACGTGGCATGAGCACAAAATCGCACATCTTTGTATTGTGTATCCCAATGTAAAAGATCTATGGTTATGTGTTCTTGCCATGTCAACTGTGTAATCAACCGCGTGCATTCATTACGACTCTTATTATATTGGTTATAAAGATTTTGAATGATAATTGGTGGTGATTGGGAAAGGAATAACTGACGTTTTGTTAGGTTTCTTCTCAAGCAATTTTCTTCTGAAATTTAATAGTAATGATTTACTAACTCTCCCACGTAGCATATTCAAATACTCTCTTGATGTGGCATGTGTAAGGATCATAGATCTTTTTTTCTCAGGATTCAGAACTGCATATATTTATGAAATGTGCAGATGTGTATCCCAAGGTTTAAAAAAAAAAAAATCTTTGATTCTAGCTCATGTCACGTTAGGAGAGTATTTTGAGTATGACATGTGGGAGAGTCAAATTATCACAAGTAGATATTTAATCCAGGAGGCGTACAAAAGCTTCTTAAAGATAGGAGTCCCCCTAGCCTTACTGAGTTAGCAAGGATTTCACTCTTAATAAGGGTCCTCAGGCTCACTTCTTGGCACTCAAAAGCATGTCATATGCTTCAGGGTTGTAGAGGACAAAATTCTATGAATTTTGAAAATAAAATTTATTTTTCACCCTTGAATTTTATTTTTAAGTTTGGAAGTTCAATAGCCGTCCATTTTCAAAACCTTGAATTTAGTTCAAAAGAAATTATTTTTATTTTTTATTTTTTTTTATATGAGTTTTTTGATAAAACGTAGATGGCTGTGGTGTTGGATTTCTAATGTCGCAATTCATTTGAGCAAAAGGACCCAAGGTAAGGCAAAAAATCTTACTATGTATAAGGAAGGGGTTTTCACTAAAGATTATTGGAGGATAATGCTATTGTAACATTAAAATGTATATCGTGGGGGAGACATTTTTGACGTGGATGTGTTTCAAAATCATAGATACTTTCATCAAGATCTCACTCGTATCTTGATGAAAGTATTTATGGTTTTGACACACAGCCACGTTAAAAATGTCCCCCACGATGTACATGTCAATGTTACTCCAGCACGACTCATAGTTGGAACTGAAACACAGTGTTTTAAAAATTGGACCAGATCGGATCAGATTTAGTTAGACCAGATCCACTTGCTTCTATAGGTCCAGTCAATATAAAAAGCCCAATTTAAAAAAAAAAAAAAAAAAAAAAAAACAATTGGCCCACCCGGTAACCAGGACCTAACCGGGTTTGTGAGTGGACCGACCCAATTTTTGGATGATTTTTAACATACCTCTCTACAATTTTGTGAGCTTTGAGATGCCCCTTTCTGTTTTGAAATTGATGATATGCCCATTGACCTAAGGTCTTCCCTTATAAACTAATGAAAAATAACCTAATTTAGTATGATGTAATTGTTGGCCCACATGGATTGCAACTTTAGAAAAATAATACCATGGCCTCAACCCTCTAAAATTCACGTGTTGACCAAATTTAACTTAAAACAAATTCCCATCCTTATGGGCGGCTACTAAGCTCACAAATTTCAAATTCAAATCCAATGGTGAAATTTATCTTCTTAATTTTATTTAAAAATTGTTGAAACCTTGTAATCTTCTACATTCCCATCACTGTGGAATTAGATCATGTTTTTCAAGTTGAAGTAAACTGATTTTGGGAAGAAACCAAAAAAGATTACATAATATTTCATTTTTGGGTCTGACAGATTTGATCCGTTGGTCCGACCATTTTGGACCAACTCGGTTAGTCATACGAGTCAATGGCTAGTCCATTTATTAAAAAATTGCCCAGATGCAATTATTGGTAAATATTTGAGATACTCCCTATGTTTTAAAAATGATGAAATTACCCCTAGACTTTGGTCATCCCTAATAAATTAATGCCTAACTCAACTTGGGGAGTCAGTCCAGGTCTGGGCTTAGAATTTAAAAATCTAGCCCAGCCCGAATCAAGCCCATTAAGCTCAAACGAGACATGTACTAGCCTAAAGCAGACCCAGCCTACACCCCAACCCTTCCGACGATTATTTTTAAAATCAGTCGTTCTACTGGCACCCACAATTACCTCTCTTAGTACCCACTTAAGTGGTTTCTATAGAAGTTTAGACAGGAATGGAGAAAATGATTCACACACCTTTCTATTAGAATAGGATGTATAAATACAGATTTGAGAGATGCTAACATATAACAGCATATATGAAAATTAGGAAAGTATGAGCTGTACAGATTTCCTAAATTAGCTAATAGTGTGAGCTGTGCATATTTCCTAAACTAGCTTATTAAAGACAATTAAGGTGTCTGATTGTGATGCTAATTTTCTGCATGAATGATAGCTGTCATTATATACCCCCTCAAGATGGAGGTGCCATCTGCAACACCAATCTTGGATCTTAATAGTTAAAAACGCTGACGTGGTAAGGATTTTGTAAGGAGATCAGCTACTTGATCAATTGAATGGATGTGATGCACACAAATGGTTCCCTTCTTGACAAGATCTCGAACAAAGAGAAGATCAATTTCAATGTGTTTCATCCGTGTGTGTTGGACTGGATTTAGACTGAGGTGATTGGCACCAATATTATCACAAAACAGTTGAGGTGCTTTTTTGAGAGTGAGACCAAGTTCCTTGACAAGTGAATGAAGCCAAACTGTTTCTGATGTGGCAGTTGCTAGTGCTCGAAATTCTGCTTCTATGGATGATCTTGATACAGCTCGTTGCTTGCGTGCAGACCAGGAGATTGGATTAGGGCCAATGAAGGTGATGAAAGCAGTTGTTGATACCCGAGTGTCTGTATTTGATGCCCAGTCCGCATCATTGTAAGTCTTTAGTTAGAATTGATCATGCTTTTGTAGGAGAAGGCCATGAAACATGGTCTGTTTGAGATATCTGAGAAGACGTTTTGCTGCAGTCCACTGGGTTATTGTTGGCTTCTGCATGAACTGGGATAATCTATTGACTGCAAAGGCAATATCTGGGCGAGTAAATCCCAAATACTGAAGTGCTCCAATGGTTTTGCGATACTTAGTGCTATCAACATACTCTGAATTGTCTTGAGCCATAAGCTTAGCTGTAGTGGACATTGGAGTGAGTGTTTCTTTAGCATTGTCCATGGAGGTTCGGGAAGGAGTTTCCGAATGTACTTATGTTGTGTGAGAAAGAGCCCTTGTGGTGTGGGAATCACTTTTATTCCCAAGAAGAAATGTAAGGGGCCCATGTCTTTGACTGAGAATGTATAGCCAAGCTTTCTTATAATGTCATTTACAAAGCTTAGTGTGTTGCCAGTGACAATTATGTCATCAACATAAACAAGGCAATAACACAAGATATCATGATATTTGTAAATAAACAAAGAAGTGTCAGTAGCCGAGTGAATAAAACCAAAGCTGAGGAGTGCATCTTGAAGGGCCTGGTACCACTGTCATGGTGCTTGTTTAAGTCCATAGATACTCTTTTTGAGCTTGCAAACATGCTTAGGTTTAGATGGATCTTCAAATCCTAGAGGTTGATGCATGAAGATTGTTTCTTGAAGAGTGCCATGTATGAAAGCATTATTGACGTCTAACTGTCGAAGAGACCAACCATTCATAACCGCAATAGTTAAAAGAAGTCGAATTGTTGCTGATTTTACCACGGGGCTGAAGGTTTGAGAGTAATCAATACCTGACCTTTGATGAAATCCTTTGGTGACAAGGCAAGCTTTATATCGACTGATTGTACCATCTGGATTTCATTTTTTTCGAAACACAAATTTACACCCAACAAGATTCTGGTTGGGAGTGGGAGGTACCAAGTCTCACGTCCCATGTTGAAGAAGGGCTGTCACTTCTTCTAACATTGCTTTGCGCCAGTAAGGGTTTTTGAGGGCTTGACTAACACAAGAAGGTTCGGGTGGTTCAAGTAATTGGTGCTTGGTGGTGTTGTGCAGTTGTTTTGGCCAAAAAATATTGTTCATGGATCGAGTAATGATGGTTCTCAGACATGGTGGGGGTGAGGATGGTATTGAATATTCTGGTTGGGTGATATAAGTAGATAATGGAGTGGCAAAGGATATATGAGGTACCTGATCTGGATTGTATATTGGTGCCTCTGGAGGTTGCACAATAGTTGGAGCTTCACTTGGAGTGGAAGAAGCAGATGGGAGATCTCCTTGAGGCCGTGTGATTGATGGTAGTTCCCTAGAAGCAAGCTGCAGAATTGGTCCAAACTCAGAAGATATTTCCGGTGGTGGTGAGTCAGTGGGTGATTGTATTGGAATCTGTTTGAAGGGATAGACAGACTCATCAAATGTTATGTGCTTAGAGATGTATAGGCCCTAACTTGGAAGATGAAGGCATAGGTAAGCACTTTGGCTAGTGGAGTAGCCAACAAAAATACAAGGAACATACTTCTTTTGGAATTTGTTTGTGTTATACGGCTTCATCAATGGAAATCATAAACATCCGAATGTACGTAATTTTTCATACCTTGGCTGCTTCTTGAAGAGAACTTGAATAGGTGTTTTATGTTAGAGAATAGGTGATGGAAGTCGATTTATCAGATATGTGGCTGTAGCAAAAGCATAGGCCCAATATTCTGATGGAAGAAAGGCATGACTAAGGAGAGTTTGACCTGTCTCCACAATGTGCCTATGACGATGCTCAGACACTCCATTTTGTTGGGTGTATAAGGGGCAGTCATGTAATGACTAATGCCATGGGCAATGAAGAAAGGTCGAAGAACAGTAAACTCACCTCCATTATAAGAATAAACTCCTTTACTTTTCGTGTTAAAACGAGTTTCTATCATTTTGTAGAAATGAGGAAATATTATTTTAACATTTGATTTGTGATGCAAGGGAAAAAACCACACATATTTTGTGAAGTGATCAACGAAAATAACGTAGTATCTGTGACCATTGAGACTGGGAGTGGGAGAAGGTCCCCATACATCAGTGTAAAGCAAATCAAATGGAGCTGTGCTTATTAGACCATGTTTATAAATTGGTAACTGATGAGCTTTATTGATAGCATACGAATGACATTTATTATAACCAGAATTACATGAACTAGTAGGAAGAGAAAATGAGCTAATTAGTCGAGTAACAACTTTGGATGATGGATGACCAAGGCGCTGATGCCAACCAGCTATGGATGTTCGTTCATGAACAAAAGCAACTGGAGTAGCAGCAGGCGGGGAAGGCAGATTATAAACTCCATGTTCACACGGTCCTTGAAGCAGACTCTCCCCTGTTCTCCGATTCTTCACAAGAAAGTAAGTTGGGTGAAATTCTAGGATGACATTGTTTTGCTTTGTGAAGTGGTGAACAGATATCAAGTTTTTGTTAATAGTAGGAACGTATAGAGTATCTTTAACATGAAATTTTCTTTTTGGAAATGAAAGGGTAAGAGAACCGGAATGAGTAATGGGGCAAACCTGATCCATCTCCAGTAATTACCTCATCATTACCATCATATTTAGAGTGAAATTGTAAATTGGAAATCTGAGAGGTAAATGTTATGAGAAGTCGCTGAATCAATGAGCCAACGTTTATTCGGACTAGGAGTTGCAGTTGTGCAGTTCACAGTGGCTTCAGAGGGCTTCAATTTCAGGCAGTATTTAGCAATGTGGCCTTGTTCATCACAATATTGACATTTGGGAGACATTTGTATTGCTTGGACTGACGAGGCTTTGATTTGGAGTCTGTCTTTGATGGTTTATAATTTGATGAAGACTGAGTCTTGTAGGAACGTGAGTCCTTGCTTTGAGTGGAGTTGGCAATAAGGACCAAGGATTGGGTAGTGGTGTCAAGACGTCGAAGATAGGCCTCATGACCAAGTAGCAGATCATGTAATTCTTCAAATGAGAGAGAAGACTCTCAAGGTCGAATCGGGGCAACTATGTCGCGGAAATCAGATCCTAAGCCATGAAGAACATATAGGGTGATGTCATCTTGGGATAACGGTGCATCAATGAGGGCAAGCTCATCGGCAATAGTTTTAATAGAGTGGAGGTACTCTGTAATGCTGCGAGTGCCACGCTGCATGACACGCGTCTTGCATCGACTAGCATAAAGTTTTGTTAGTTTAGTCCAGGCTTGATGGGACGTCTTGGAGTTTGCTATGAGTGGTATCACAGTTAGGGACACTGAAGTCAAGATGGCATTTAGAATAAGTTTGTCCTGACGGAACCAAAGGTAATGAGCTGCAGTGGCTGCTGCATTAGTCGACGTCAGTAGAGGTGGGCAGGTGTGAGTGCCATCGACATAACCAAAGAGGTTATAGTTGAGAAGGAGAGACTCGAATTGA
Source organism: Akebia trifoliata (assembly GCF_017979445.1). Lineage (NCBI taxonomy): Eukaryota > Viridiplantae > Streptophyta > Magnoliopsida > Ranunculales > Lardizabalaceae > Akebia > Akebia trifoliata. Next base: position 8,310,426 of record NC_141387.1, read on the forward strand.
GCATGCCATGAAGGGAAGTTGGTTGGTGTGAGACGTGCGATAATTTGCTGGGTGGCATTAATAGCTATTGGAACACTGTTAGAGGAAAAATTAGCCATAGTGGAAGCAAGGAAGATAGGAAATACTCGTTTAATTTTTTGGGGCTTAAGCTGATACCTTATAGAAGTTTAGACAGGAATGGAGAAAATGATTCACACACCTTTCTATTAGAATATGATATATAAATACAGATTTGAGAAACTTAAATTACTCCTAAACTTATGCTAACATATAACAACATATATGAAAATATAGGAAAGTATGAGCTGTACAGATTTCTTAAATTAGCTAATAGTGTGAGCTGTGCATATTTCCTAAACTAGCTGATCAAAGACAATTAAGGTGTTTGATTGTAATGCTGATTTTCTGCATGAATAATAGTTGTCCTTATAGTTTCCACCATCTTCACTATTTATTCTCATCCAATGGGAAGTTTGAACCATCTCACAATCTTCACTATCTATTCTTTCCTTCTTCTCCACTATCCGCTTTTTTTTTCTCTCTTCTTCTTCTTCTTCTTTTTTACATTCATAAAAGTTTCAAAGAGGATTTTATGTTTCAACGAGGGTCTCCTCCTTCTTTAATCTTTTTTTAACTTTAACACCTCAAAATTTAATTGAGTTGAAGCCATTTACATGAGAGAATTTCTGTATGGAAGTTCTAGTTTAGTATGTTAGGGTCCGATTGATACAGCTTCAAAATGCAGATTTTACTGCGTCTGCGTTTTGAAGCTGAATCAAACGCGACCGAAACTTTGCGTTAGGATTTTGCGCTACCGAATTGCGTTTCTAAACGCAGATGTGAGCAGCGTTAGTTAGAGCTTTTTAAATCGCGTTTGCGGGAGACGTGAATTACCGAAAAACGTTTCATGTGAAAAGACGTTAATACCCCCGTCTTCTCTTCATCTCTTCTCTTCTCTGTCGACCGAACCGTCTCTTTCTCTCTCTCTCTCTCTCTCTCTCTCGCACTGTTCTATCTCACACAACACTCTCTCTCTGCGCTTCCCCTTCTTGTTTTCTCAGCCCACCAAATACCCTCACAACCACCATGTTTCCTCCGCTCGCTCCTTCTGTACTGCAGCCGTGGCTGCCATGTTGCAGCTCAGTTGGTGTTGGGATTGGATTGGGTCTTGCCAATCCGAGTTTCTCGAGCTTCAATTCATGGTGCTACTAGATTTCTCCGTTTCAATTGCGCCTCGATAATAGATATTTGAAATTGGGATTTTTTCTTCTGCGAAGATGGGTCACTCGAACGTCTGGAATTCTCATCCGAAAACTTATGGTCCTGGATCTTGTGCCTGGTGAGACGATTTTGTTTCAGTTTCCGTTTCGATTTGTTTAATTTATTTCGCTTTTTTGTTTTTCTTAAATCCATGGATTATCGTCTCGTCTGGTTTTGTTCTTGTTAAACCCTAGCACAAAATAGAATTTTTGTTCAATGATCTAACGCTCTGTTATTCTAACACTGAATTTGGGTTTTATTTTTATTTTTATTTTTTTTGTACTTCACAAATTCTTGTTTATGAATCAGTGCAACTCCCCGGTGAGACGATTTTGTTTCAGTTTTATTCTCCATCTGTATTTATTTAATATCTTTCACTTTTTTTGGTTCTCGAATCGATGAATTATCATCTCTTCTGGTTCTGTTCTTGTTAAACCCCAGCAAAAAATTATAGGATTTTCTTTCGGTGATCTTATGCTCTGGGATTAATTTATGCTCAACTGTATAATATTACAAATCTATTAGTCTGTTTTAGTGTAAAAGTTTGGAAGAATTTATGCACAAAATTATAGGATTTTCTTTCAGTGATCTTATGCTCTGGGATTAATTTATGCTCAACTGTATAATATTACAAAGTTATTAATCTATTTTAGTGTAAAAATTTGGAAGAATAAATTGATATTTGTGTGACTAATTTGGCATTCTGTATTTATTTTGAGTTTTTGTTAGTTTTTCTTATCTCAATTTCTTTTATTGGTTACTGCCTATTTTTGTTGTGACATTGTGTTTGCCAGCCGTGTGTGTGGGAACCCACATGGGCTGATCAGGAAGTATGGTCTCATGTGTTGCCGGCAGTGCTTCCGCAGCAATGCCCAGGCAATTGGCTTCATCAAAGTCAGTCTTTATCTCATGGTTATCTAAAGGGTTTTCGTCTTTTAATTAATTTGTTTTATTGTGAAACCCAAATGCACATTTTTATGACTTTTTGGCTAAATGGGATTGGGTTTATCATCCCCTTAGTCAGTATTTTTGGTGTCCATGATTGTATCTTTAGCAGGTCATCTTGATCATGTTTCTTAATAAAAATTTACTTATAAAAATAATGTGTGCCTAGATCTTGAATTGGCCTAAATTGAGCGAATACGAGACCCAACTCAACTATATAATATATGTAACTAGAGCAAGTGGGGCTTGAACCCACAGTGAACCTTTTTTCAACTCTACCCTCTAAGGAAAGGATTTCGATAAAAGCTGACACCAGTAAGACTTCGTCTAAAGGAGCACTAAATGTTAGAAAACTATTAATTGGGACTCAAAAACCAGCCTCGAGAGATTGACAAAGAATTGATAGGAATTGCTCATCTCCCATCGTTTGGTTGGAATTAACATAAGCTTCCATTTCTTTGTTCATGATAGCATGAGAAATGGTCTTAACACTATTAGATAAGTTTCCCTAGCATTTTTATTCTGATAGGAATAACTTCATAATAATAGATTCCACATGTTTTTTAATCTTCTTCAGCTAGATATTCTAGTTATACCTAGAGGAGCATTGTATGTCTATCTATATTATCCTAAGCATATCAATAGTAGGTAATGGAAAGTCATCCTTTGGACATGTCTATTAAGAATTTGGGAATCAGGTTCAAATGTTTTATCCATTTTGACCAATCAGAAAAAGAAAAAAAAAGGATTATGGGTATCGATATGTTACTTTTTCCATCTTTCTTAGGGACAATGATGACATTAGCAAGCCAATATGGGTAGTCTACTTCCTTTATTAATCAAACCTCTAGTAATTTATCAATTTCTTCTTTGACTTGTAATCCAAGATGTGGGTTCAAATTGGGTCAGGCCTTCTCTATTTTGAATCAAATCTGTTCCGACTAAAGATAAGTCAAGTTTCAGGCACGTCCTTTTATAACCAAGCTAATATATTACAATAATCTCATATAAGGTGAATCGAGTGTATCCATTTGAGGGTGGTGTCCCAACTTAGTGAACCAAAGGTCTTTTTAGTGCCAAGATTAATTCTTCAACTTCCTTAATTATTCATGTGCTGGTTACCACATATATTTTGCATGGAAGCTCTCTTTAGTTTGTTCAAAGGTTGTAGGACAATCTTCTCCACTATTTTCTTTATCTACATTTGTAATTCTTCTTAATTTTTTGTGTACTGGGTATTTTTTACTCCTATATATATTTATACCCTGTTTGTTAAGCACTGTTATAAATCTGTTAAATATCTTGATACATAGAAGTGGATCTATTATGGGGATGACCATCAAAAACTACATGTCCTTAAAACAACTGTCTTTAATTACTCGATAAAGTTGTCTATGGAGAATGAACACACTTGCACCCATTTGGAAATCTTTTTTTTTTCTTTTTATAGGTAAGGAGACCATTAAAATAAAGGTTACATAGGCCTACCCATCTTGACAGTGCAATGTCAGATTTATATTGTTAGGTGCCATGTCATTTTTTGGTTGCCACTTTACACTTGCAATTAGAGATGCTGGAGTTCACAATCCACACTTGGTCCACATATCTGGAAATCAAGCAATAACCTAATAATCCACACCTCATCACTTATTCAATCACCCATACTTCAGTCTAAACTCCAGAGCAAACATAGGGTCCTCCAACATTGGGTCGAATTGCGTCAAATTGTTCTATAGTTGCCACAAGATAGCCTGGAGATACTAGTTTTATATATATTAAGCATTTCTTTTACATAGATTAGAAAGAAAAGGGTAGTGAGATATTTCTTTGCATCTTTATTCTCATTTATGGAGCAGTTTATTATTTCATACCTTATCTAAGAGTTTTATATAATTTTATTATATTTATATATATTTGTAGGGGTATTTTGGTAATTTTTGATGCAATTTGCGTACATTATGTTGGATTGCGTATTATGCATGTTTTTTGTTTATCAAGAAAATTTCATATGTCTATTTTTAAGAGGAGATGTTGCCGAAATTTTTATAGAATTATAATTTTTTCTATATATTTTTTTAGAATTATAAATATTTTAAAATTAATATGATTATTTTTTTAATTTTTTATATAATTTTATTATATTTATATATATTTAGTGTAATCATATATTTATAGGGGTATTATGGTAATTTTTAATGCATTCTGAGTGCACAATCAACCTTAAGGGTATTTTGGTCATTTTATCCTAATACAGCAGATTCTTAAAACTATATCAAACAGTAATTACCAGATTCTGGTCAACAGCACATCATTTTTACAAAGCTCTATCAAACAAGTTTTTAAATGTTTCAGCTTATGACAGCAAATTCAGGAAGCTAAATCAATCGAGGCCTTAGTATCGAATCATATTTACAAGGTTCAGTATGTACATAAAGATTCGATATTGACATATCGAATACAAAGGTTTACATGAGAAAGTTTTGTTGAGTAGATGGTTAAGGCTTAAAAAGTCGCTTTTAAGGCTCGATTTACAGAGGTTTTAAGTCGAATGATGTGATAATTCCCCAAAAATGACATATCGCATTGCATGGTCCTTATCTATTTCATGTTTATTGTGATTTGGGCCTAATTTTGGTTATTTATCTTTGATAGGTAAAAAATACGAGAGTCAATAGGACAACTCAAGAAATTTGCATGCTTCCATTACACTCCAGAGCCCACAGTCAATGTCCAACCCAAAATGCAGGCCTTTTTGGCCCACAAACATCGTGGCACGACAAAAGTAGAGATTTACTTGATAATGATAAGGTCTCAATAATTTCACTCTGGGACCGTAATTTCACCAAGATTATCAAAATTCAAATACTAGTTTCTTTAAAATAATAATAAATTATACTAAACTCACAAATTAATATAGCTAACAATAATTTGTTACTAATTTCAGGTGAAAATGGTACATTTAGAAACCAACAAAAGATGTAACAATTACTGTTACAACATGCGAGCAAAGAGGAAGCAATCAGTCAAAGGCCAGCTGATTTGGATGCAACGTCATCGCACCGCAGACATCTCGAGGAATTTGTTCTTAAGATTTGCACAAAAGCTTCTAATTGCTTCGGTGGTTGTAATTGAATGGGTCTTTCGAATCAAATCATTCGCCAAATCAATCCGATTACCCGAATACGAATGTTATAAATTGGAGGGTTGATTTCAGAGAGAGGGGCTCTCTTCTTCTGTATTTTTTTTAGTTTCTTTCTTTATAATTCTCTATAATTTTCTTTTGGGTGAGCTTTTGATTGTAGTGAGAATATCAAAAGTGATCCATTAGCTCCTATTATAACTCTTTTGAGAGACCATCAAGGAAGGAATCAAGTTGCAGCATTGTTCTACATTCTCTCCATCTATTATCTTCTTGCTTTTATTACTATTGTAATATGATCCTTGCGATGATCAGCTAGACTCTCCTTAAAGAGGTCAAGAATACCGGAGCAATTTCATCCTACCAATGTTGTTTTAATTCTTTATTTCTACTTTACATGTTAATTCTGAGAATCCACTTAGGATAAGATTAGCAAACTTATACATTCAAATCAAGTTTTGATGATTGTTACTTAGATAAGCTTAAGAACAATCATGCTCTGTGATGAATTGAAGTATAAGTCAGCTACACTTATTTGAGTTTGGGATTTTCATGAATACTCTCTGGTTACCATCAATGTTTAATTCAATTTATCTTCCGATCCACGAGCAATGACTTGTTACGTGGATTGAGTTATAATTAGAATAAATCAGCATTTTGGATGAATTGAAAATGTTGAATTGACCTCTCCAAGCTCTTTTCCTTATATCTTCAATCTCTATTGTTAGTTTTAATTTCATTTACAAATTAGTTGCTACTTTCTTCTCTATTTTTTACAAATCAATTTCATTTTTAAGGAATCTGTTTTCTAATTCTGTTTTGGCATTTTAGTCCGAATGAGCTTTTGAATCCCAAACTGTCCCTGTGGAACGAATTCGACTTACCCAAAGTCTTATTTTAATCTTTGCATTTACACAACAAGTTTTACAATCGATCATATAACGCAACATTGACTTGTTTGTTACTTAGAGAATCATACAACCAATTAGGGTTTGTTGCTAGGGATATTATGAAGATTTTTGAGATTAGAGATAACCTTAATTATCTCTATAAATAGATAGCAAATTAGAACCAGAAAGGATCATCTTAGCTTTGTTTTAGTTTCTTTATTTTTCTTTGCTTTTCCTCTGTAAGTTTCTTTCAAGCTTTGCAATTAGAAAGAGTAACAACCAGTTTTTAGATCAAGATCATTAAAAGAACTTTCTCTTCTCTCTTATTTTCTCTTTTAAATGTCTTCTTTTGTTGTCTTTGCGATTATTTGTGACTAGACCCTCCATGAAAGAGGTTGAGGAAGCCACGAGCAAGATAATCTTATTCAGTTGATTTGTTTTGTGTTTATGTTTTAATGTTTACATGTGATGATATTTTAGTGGCTAATCATTAGATATAGCCTAAGTTATCTTGATTTTGATGATTTAGACTTAGATCAGTTCAAGTTAAATCATGCTCTATTAAGAATGATTTAGGTAGTTTTTATGATTTTATTTTCTAAGATTAATCATAACTTCTGATATATTATTTGCGCTTAAAATGATTAATCTTCCTATCCAACAACATTAAATTGTTGGTGGAATTGATTGCGCTTGTGGTAATCAACGATTTCAAACCTTCATAACATGGGGTACTTCCCTTTTCTAAAGCGTGTAGTTTTCCCCTTTACATTAGGGGCATTCTTTTTCAAACTGTGTTCAGTTATCTCAGTGCAATGTTCCCTATCAAACTAGGGGTATTTTGTTTTCAAACTTGATCAATTTCAATCCCAAAGGATAATGGTAATCCTGAATTAAATGTTACCATTTTGATAACAATTTTTGAAAATCCCTAAGATTCAAGGGAAGTTAAAATGTTGGCCTGAAATTTATAAAATTCAATTATTTGTTTTTAATATATATATATATATATATATGGGAAATGTTCAGCAACAAACATTTTGGCAAAACATTTTTCAAAACATGGGTTAGAGGTTTTGGAATGGGTTGATTTTTTATGAGGATGATCTCCTCACCGTAGAGATCATCCACACCAAAAATCAGCCCATTCCAAAACCTCTAACCCATGTTTTGAAAAATGTTTGTTGTTGAACAAGACCCTATATATATAACAATTTTTGAAAACCCCTAAGATTCAAGGGAAGTTAAAATGTTGGCCTGAAATTTATAAAATTCAATTATTTGTTTTTAATATATATATGAAGGGTTTCTAATCTCACCTTGGTTTTGCCCAGAGAAAAGTTCATTACTCTTTTACCTAGGGCAGGTAAAGTAGGACTCCTAGAAAAAAGTTCATTACTCTTTTTCCTAGAGTAGGTAGAATAAGACCTCTAGAGAAAAATAGATAGAGTATGACTCCTAAAAAAATAAGATCATTACTCTTTCATCCTGAGCAGGTAGAATAAGACTCCTAGAAAATAAGTTCATTACTTTTTCACCCCGAGCAGGTAAAGTAAGACTCCCAGAAAATAAGTTCATTACTTTTTCACCCAGGGTAGGTAGAGTAGGACATTCAACTTTTACTCAGACATTTATCAGATTTTACTTAGACTTTTATTAGATTTTGCTCAGACTTACTCAGATAATTTTCAGATTTTGCATAGATTTTTTTTAGATTTTGCTCAGATCTCATTCAAATTTTGTTTAGATTTTTTCAGATATTTAACTCGGACCTCATTCAGATTTTTCTCGAGTTTTGCTTCGTTTAATTCAAAATTTTCTGAGATTTTACCCATATTTTATTTTTTTCTCAGTCATCTTACTCAGTTTTTTCTTTTTCTTATAGTTAATCATCTTCTCATCATGAATAAGCAAAATGGAGATGTGCCCTTTTCAAAATCATCATTATACTATTGCACATATTGCACATTCATTACATTTGTATTAATCAGGGATAATTTTTTAAAATTCAATGATCTGACATTGTCAGTGAGAGATCACATTCGAAGACCTGACAATTTTTAATTCGGGGAGAGTTTTATCCTCAAGGATCCGAACATCTCAACGAATTGCTAAATCAAACTGCAAAATGATCTGTCACTAGCTTTGACATTTAGATATCACACTATCTACTAACGTAAATTTGTTATCTAGTTTGCTTCAACCTTTTACACTCATTTGATTAATCAACTTGTCAACCCGATTGTGACGGTTTCCAATGATGGATAAATATTTTAAAGTTTTATTTGTTACTAATTGTGTTTCCAAAGCTCGAATGAGATATTTCAATCAAATAAACTTTAGAAACCACGTTACTCTAGGAAAATATGACTCAAAATATAGAAATCATCATTTTGAGACAAAAAGAAATTTTACGAGAAAAATTATCAAAAAATAATTAAATTATCAAAATACCCTTGACATCAGAACACCTCTAGAGACTACGTTACACTTAGGAAAATCAACATAAAATAATAAACGAAAATCAAATAAACTATTTTGTCAATTTTCACAAATTTTGATAAGACCGTTTCACGCGAAAAAACTATAAGTAACATAAACCTATACTTTCATTGAATTTCTTACGAAAAAACTGGTTCCAAAATATTCCAAAATATCGAAAAACAACATCCCAACGCAAAAGTCCTCTTTGAGGGTAAAACGATAATTTCCTAACCCTAAAATTTAAAATTTGAAATTAATAATTAAAATGTTAATTAACGTAAAGTAAAATCTTAATAAATCAAATTAAAATAAAATAAAATAATTAATTAAGCCCATGGGCCAAATTTCAAGTGGCGGCTCATTTATCCAAGTAGGTCCCACTTGATATTTAATAAAGAACCATCCACTGGAGGTCCCAAAGAATTCAGAATAGATTAATAAAGAACCTACCATTTGAGGGTTCTCCAAAAAAAAAAATACGTAAATTAAAAAAAATTCAAAATTCAAATAAAGCTTATCTAAAATTTTATGAGAATTACTTAACAAATTAGTTAGAGATAGACCTTATCTCCAAGAAACCTAATGAAACCCTAATCTTATCACAAAGCTCTTTAAAAAGAAGCCTTTACTACTTAGTTTCGGAGGTCAAGAGAAATCCTAGAAAATCAAGGTAAAAAACTCTTCAAAACCTTTTCAAAATCCTAAATCTAGAGTCCCAAGTCAATACCTAACCCCTCAAGTCCCAATTTTCAACAAAAAAAACACCCAGAAAAGTTAATAAAACATTTAGGTATAGAAAAAGAAAGTCTCATCTCGAAATTCGAAAACTGATCTAGCAACAAAGGTAAAATGAGAAGATTCACACAAGGAATGTTCACCGCTAGTTTCTAAGGGAATCGATCATCGTAATCACTCAGGTAAAAGAAAATATATTTTATTATTTTATTAATATGGATTTAGGCTATTTTGCAATGTAAATATTTGAGAAAAGTAGAGATCGATTTTTACAAGGCGGGATTGGTGCCTAACATCTTCCAATCCCGTAACCTGATCCTCATACCCATAATCTTTTTGTGGTTCTGTGGTCCTTGTCTATTTAGAGTCATTTTTTGATTTCTAGACCGTAAAATTAGGTGGCGACTTCCAAAAAAATAAAAGCGGATCCGCACTTGCAGATTGATGGCGCTTTCAAGTATATGTGCAAGGTAAAGGTGAAGAGATGAGGATGCTCAAAATAAGGAATTCTTAGGTTTAAGATGGGTTCAACTATGGTTTGGACCTTCCATGGCTAGATGGTGCTCTCTAGACATTATGAGGAAAGAGCCAATGTTCTTTAGTCTTTGATCAAGTCCCAATGAAGCCAAGGCTTTTCAATATAAAGAAAATGAGTTGGCAATGACTCCATTTTCGGTGGCACCAAAAATCAGTTCGATGGCATTGAAAATTGCAACGAATATATTTTTAACTGTTGGACATTTTCAATGGCATCGAAATGTTCATTTGGTGGATTGAAATGTCCATTTCGGTGGCACCGAATGGACACCCCCTCTGTTAATCGAAAATATTATTTTTTCGATAGCAAGGGTGGATTTTTGGTGCCACTGAAAATATTAATCCCAGAACTATAAATTGTTATATTTCAAGCATTTTATGTTCCTAAGAATTTTGATGATCGAACGGGTTGGGGAATTACATGATTTTACTAAAATTAATCGTCTTAAAGATTATATTGGTGAAGGGGTATAGTTTAGGTGGTTTTCTTACCTTTATGGTCTTGAGCATACATATGAAACGTTTTATCAAAGGTCTAATTTTGAGTGTTGTTGTTGCTATCGACGTCTTCACATGTCTTCCAGTAAAGTAAAAATGACATGCACCAAAATCTCAAGATTGTCAAAAACAAGGTACTAACATACATAGACGACATATTCATAAAGAGTAATTGGTTGGAGGAGTATATTGATTACCTAGAGGAGATATTCACTAGATTAAGGGAGTATGAGTGTGTCTCAATCTGAAGAAATGCACATTCGAGACTTCATCAGGAAAATTCTTGGGGTATTTGGTGACAAAAAGGAGAATAAAAGTGAATTTGGATAAAGGGCATTGTCGGAAATGCCATTTCCGACCAATGTAAAACAAGCACAGAAGTTAGTAGGATGGGTGGCTGCACTCAACAGGTTTGTATAGAGGTCTTTAGATAAGTATCGACCCCTCTTTTTGTTACTCAAAAAGGGGATTGGGCTCGAGTGGACAGAAGAGTGCGAGAAGGCTTTTTTAGATTTGAAAGTCTACCTCTGGTCTTGAGCAAGCCAATAGATGGAGAGACCCTGGGTATCTACCTAGCAGCTACCTCAATAGCGATAAGTTCAGTCCTATTGAGAGTAGAAGATAAAAAAGAACTATCGGTCTACTGTATGAGCAAAAGCTAGGGAATCCAAGGTGAAATACAACATAATGGAACAGATCGGGCTAGTATTCGTACAATCATCTCAGAAGTTGAGGTTGTACTTTCAAGCTCACAGGGTTAGGGTAATCATGGACTACCCACTCTGGGAAGTCCTATACAGTTTAGAAAATCCAAGTGGGCAGTTGTTATGGGAGAGTTTGATTTGATTTTTGAACCTAAGAACGGTTAAAAAGGTCAGGTAGTGATATATTTCCTAGTTGATTTCCTAGTAGAGGATCCGCACTTGGAAGAAGAAGAAGAGTCGAAACTACGAGAGGAGAACTCACCTAACCCCATGAGTCCATAACTTGGGTGGAGGTCATTCGTAGAAGGGTCAACCAATGACCGGTTAAAAAATGTAGTAAAATTAGGTTTAGAGCCTTCAACAACGAAGTAGAATATGAAGCAGTGCTCAAAGGACTAGACATAACTCAGGGTCTGAAAATTTAAGAACTTTAGGTTTATTCAGACTCTTAGTTAGTGGTTAAGCAATGTAGAGGGGAATATGAGGCTAAAAATGAGAGAATGACATAGTTTGAAAAGGTAAAAATAATAAGGATATCCAGGGGCGACAACCGACGTGCAGTTTCATTGGCAAATGTGGCATCGATGCTTGGGGACATGGAAGCACAAACTATCCTCATCGAATTCCAAGGTTAACTGAGCACAGAGTTTGAAAAAGTGAAGGATTGCATGTAGGTTGATATGAGGCCGAGCTGGAAGGATGAAATAATGAACTATCTAAGCTCAAGGGCACTACAAGAAGACAAGAAGGAGGCATGGAAGCTGAAAAGGAAAGTAGGTCGGTGTCCCATGGTCGATAGGGAACTATTCCGAATATCCTATAGGGGCCCACACCTAAGACGTCTAAGTTCAAAAGAGGCACAACTGGTCCTAGAGAGATACACAGAGGGGTTTATGGAAACCACTCAGGAGGAAAGTCCTTGGCCTACAGAATAATAACTCAAGTGTATTACTGGCCATACATACAAGAAAATGTGAATAAATATGTTCAAAAGTGCGATAGGTGTCAAAGGTATGCTCGGATGATTTATCAACCGTCAAAGGAAATCCATATGATCGTTAGTCCATGGCCATTCACTATTTGGGGATTGGACATCATGGGACCATTACCCCTAGCGAGCAAGAATAGGGAGTTCCTAGTCGAAGGAACATGCCATTTTACCAAATGAATAGAGATTGTGTCAATGGCTTAGATCAGAGAAGAAGATGCGGTTAAGTTCTTATGGGAACAGATCATAACTAGGTTCGAAATACCTTATGTCGTGGTAACCGGTAATGAGAAGCAATTGAAAGGGAAGATGTGGTTAAGTTCTTATGGGAACAGATCTTGAAGCTAAATTCCACACTGAGGTATCCACAAGGAAATGGCCAAGCTGAGGCATCGAACAAGACAACACTGAACAACTTGAAGAAAAAATTGGATGAACGAAAAAGAAGATGGGTAAATGAGCTGTATAATGTGTTTTGGGCATATCGAACCACTACACGAAGGGGTATGGGTATATCTCCATTTGCCTTAACGTATGGGACAAAAACGATAATTTCAACAGAAGTGCAAGTACTAACAGGTCCAATGAAGAACTCATAGCTCGGAATCTTGACTGGATGGACGAAACAAAAGAAGGGGTGCTAGAAAGAGTTGGATGATATCATTAGGAACTAAAAAGATCTTATGATCGAAAGAAGCGCAAAAGGATATTCAAACCAAGAGGCTTGGTTTTGAGGAAGGTCTTGCAGAACACACTGGCTCTTAACAATTGGAAGCTCAAAGAAAACTAGGAAGGCCCTTATATTATCGACAAGCTCGGGAAGGCAAGGGCATGTTATCTGATGCCAACGGTCGGGGATTCAATCAAGTCACTGTAAAAGGCATTTAATTTTAGAAGGTACTATCAATAGGGATCAATAATTTAGCAATAGTGATTTCTTTAATTTTCAATTGTAATTTACTTTTTAGTTCAATAGGGTTTACTTAAGTTTTACAAGGATTCCAAGGGCAAGGCCCCCGATTTGTGTTATTTACTTTATAAAAACATTTATTTTCTGAGCAAGGTGGTTATATATAAAAAGGTAATGTTTGAATAAGTGTTTCAGTCAAATGAAAAAGCCGGTTGGGAAGAAAATTGAGCTTTGCTCTATGAGGTGAATGAAGCAAAAAAAGTTATCTAAGGGAAAATTTTCAGTTGGTAAGGAAACTGAGCTTCACTCTATGATGTGAGTGAAGCAAATAATTTACCTAAGGCAAAACAAACGGTTGGCTAGGGGACCGAGCTTTACTATGTGAGGTGAGTGAAGCGAAAAATTTTCTAAGGTAAAAAGGTCAGTTCACTATGGGGTCGACCTTTATTCAATATGAGAGAATGGATCGATAAAGTTTTCTTAAGTGCAAAGGTCGATTCATTACGAAAATCGAACCTTACTCAGTAAGATGAGTAAGTTGCAACCCTCCCTAAGTAAAAAGGTATGTTGGCCAAGGTATCTGACCCGTGTACAATAGGATGGGTCACCCCACCTATACAGTTCAGGTCGGAGTCATAGATAAAAGAAAAAGGAAATGATAAAATTATCTAAGCGTATAAGGTCGGACAAAGAGAAGGACACATCATACTTTGCAAGAACATAAATTTTCATTAACATAAGAAGAGGTGTTACATGAGGAAAGAGAAAAATTACAAGAGCCTAGACTTCGAATGGGTGGGTAGACAGGTCAGCCCCGTTAGGGGGCATTACATTGATGAGGTCAGAAGGGGTCAAATCAACAACAGAAAGGGTTGGAGCATCCTTTGAGGCTAGGACCGGAGTAGGGGCCTTGCCTACCCTAAGCTTCAATAGAGCAGCCTTCAGCTGAGTAGTAAGAGCACGCTCTTTGTTCAGAGTATCCTCCCACACTTTAACATTAGCATTCAACTCTTCCTAGAGGTTGGATTTTTGCTTCACCAGCTCCTTCGCCTTCTCCTATTCATTCTATTCCTTTAGATTTTTGAGCCGACCCTTGAAGGCCAAGGTCACTTGAGCTAGTTGACTTATGTTCTTCTCCAAATGGGTTTTGAAGCTTTTCACCTAATCTTAGAGGTCGGATACCTCTTTCATCTTCGCCTTAAGGGAAGAACGCAAGGATTGAGAGTTCTGGAGCACGTCTAATCTCTCCCGAGCAAGGGAAAAGATGTCGTGCTGCATCTGTAAGCAAAATGATACCAAGTTAAAAAATAACAGAAGGGAAAGCGCAAAAATGAAAAAGGGACAAGAAAAGGAGTTACCTAGGCCAGGTGGCCATAGAGTTCATCGATGAAGGAGTTAGGGCCCTTTTTCGAAAGGTCGGAGACCACCTTCTTGTCTAAGGAGATAAGGCTCCTTTTATGAGCCCCTGAGCTATCTTGGGGTTGAATAGAGCCGAACTCTCCTAGGTATCTGTGGAGGGCTAAAATCGTCTTCTATTCGGATCGTCCATTCACATCATCAATACGCATCTCGGGGTGGACACGTGGCATTATATAAAGAGAATTCTATCTTATTAGGGAATATTCCAAGTTTAAAAGGATTATTCTCCTTGTTATGTAATTGATATTTTGGATAAAGGGCAAGGTCGTAAATTATAATTAATTAGGGTTAAGACTCTAATTAGGGTTTCTTTATTTAAAGAGTTGGAAGCTATTATAAAAGGAGGAGGAGAAAATATGGAGAGGGAGAGGAGGCTATGTAACTCGGAGATTTATACTGAAACGGCTCCCCGAGCGCGTGGACGTAGGCACGTTTGCTGAACCACGTAAAAAATCTCTTTGTATTTTTTCTCTTTTTCATTATTTTTTCTATTATTTCTATGATTTATTGATGAATGATTTTGCTAAAAATTAAATCTTGAGGTCAATCACAAAAATGACCTCCACAATTGGCGCCGTCCGTGGGAACGTAGAGAAAAATCCATGAGAAACCACGTGATATGATCGGTGTTCCAAATCAGGAGTTGGGGGCTGCCCCAAGATGGACCCCTTGAAATTTTGGGGTTTAGATTTGTTTTTGCCATGGGTAGAATCGTGTGTAGTCGCTGTCTGAGTCGTGGCAGCATAGGTAGGCTCACAAAAAAAATCAAATAAGACTCTGAGATGATTCCCCACGTGTTGATACAATCCATATATGGAAAAGAAGATCAAAGAGCAACTGAACGCAGATGTAGTTGTTGTCAAGGATGCTTATGGAGATGGACCGAGAGAGATCGACGAAAGGGGTAGAGAGGGTTCTAATCAAATTGGGTTTCTAGGAGCGGTGGACCGCTCTGTTGCTAAAAGAAAACATAAAAAGAAAGAATAAAAAAGATAAGAAGCTCATTCGTGCGCATGTTAGCATGATCTTCTGCCACTCCCCAATTTCAACTCTCATCACCATTTCTTGAATTTCTGTATCTGCTAAAGATTTAATTGCACCGACAAGATGAAATCTTCTCTAATGTCTGCAAATTCATCTTCCCTCATCTCGAATTTCTCCAGAAGATCTCACGTGTTTGATTTGTTTGGACGGAAGAAGGGATCCCCAGATTGGAATTCCAATTGGTTTTTCAAGATTTCAATTTTTTGCAAAGATATCTCTATTAATTCTCGAATCCATCAGTCTTGTTTGATTACAGTTTTCTCCACCAACGCAGCATAACCATCTATTACCAAATCGTTGGAAACGAAGACACAAAACGATGTTTTTACTGAAGAAATAGTTGGTTTTTATCCCTTTTTTCTCTTTCTCGATCTTTTCATGGCCGTAAGGCTCTCTCTCTCTCTCTCTCTCTCTCTCTCGTGTATCTGTGTTTCTGCAGGTGAGAAGTCTTTCTACTTCAAAAACTTTTTAAAAGAAAAGAAGGAAAAATGGGAGAGTATTTAGTGGTTTCAGTTGCAATTTCTTTTGTTGCTGTCATGGGTATTATATGGGCCTGAAATAAATCAAAAATCTGAAAGATAGAGAAAGAGAGAGATCAAGAGACGCAAGTGCTAAGGGCAAAGCTATGGCCGATCACCCACTTTCAACCTCTTCGCCAAAGGAAAAGAGAAGGTGAAAAAGGGTTCTGTTATGAAAAGCCTATGTCAACAAGGTGTTATGGGAAAGGAAGGTATTCCAACGTTTTTCAATTAAAAAGGTTCACATCGAGACAGGAATAGTACGGTCTTCCAAAGAAAGGGATGTAGCACAAATACGGTACAACCAGGTATTTATATTAAATTCAAAATATAAATCATTTATTAATTGTGTGTTTATATCAAAGTTCTTTAATTTTATTAATTGTCGAACAATTGTATGGTTCGGGGGCTCGGGTTATAACCATAATTAAGGGTCCTATGTAAGCCTATTCATTATGCAAGTTAACTCATCATGAAATTAACGTGGGGGCTAATGTTTGGGGGCACAATTCGTTTGTTTGGTTGGCTCGACAAAGAAAATTTTTTGGGGCTAATTCTATGTCCAACTCGGTCGAGTCTATAGACTCCAACGAGTTAAGTAGCTTAATTTATAATTCAATTTATGTTGTATGATTGGGGGCTTAGTTTAGCTCGTAATAAGAGTCTTATGTGACCAAATTTTTTTACTTGAGGATGCTCAATTTAAAAGTAGCATGGGGGCTAACCTCGTAGCCAATTTGATTGAATTTAAGGATTCCGTTGAGGTGGGAGGTTCAACCCATAATTCTAACCCACTAATATAAAATGATTATATTCTGTGAACTTTGTGATCTTCATTTGTTCAAGTTTTTTAGGTCGATTCAGCAAATTTTTATAAGGCGAGAAGGTCGGTTCCTAATAAGGTCGGTTCCCTCTGTGGACCCGTGTGTCACTCTATGAGGTGAGTGACACAAAATTCTAAGAAGGTCGGTTCCCTTTGTGGACTCGTGTGTCACTCTATGAGGTGAGTGACACGAAACTCTAATAAGGTCGGCTCCTCACGGATGCGAGAGGATCCGAGCGTCACTCTATGAGGTGAGAGATGCAAAATCTAATATGATCGATTATTCTATTATTTATCAAAGTCTTGAATCATTTTAGGATCCAAGTTTGATATGGGATTTCGGTCGGTTCTGTGATTATTTATCTAAAAGTCTTCGATCATTTTGGGATCCAAGCCCGATCTGGGATTTCGGTCGGTTTTGTGGTTATTTATCTAAGTAAGCCTGATCTGGGATTTCTATCAATTCTTCTAATATTTATCGGAATTTTCGCTCATTAATGAAATCAAGTCTAGCTCGCGGTCAAGTCTATTATTGGAACATCTATTTATTATGGGAGCTCAACTGAGTTGGATATCAAGTTTGCGAAAATAATAGGCTCGGGGGATCAAGAATCATACTAATTTAAAAATCAAGGATGGAGTACACTCAAGTCAGAAGTATTTCTTGAAGGCGGATCTTAATACATCGATCTCCACCTTCGAGAGGGGGACTATGTGAAGGGCTAAAATCGTCTTCTATCCGGATCGTCCATTCGGATCATCAATACACATCTCGGGGTGGACACGTGGAATTATATAAAGAGAATTCTATCTTATTAGGGAATATTCCAAGTTTAAAAGAATTATTCTCCTTGTTATGTAATTGATATTTTGGATAAATGGCAAGGTCGTAAATTGTAATTAATTAGGGTTAAGATTCTAATTAGGATTTCTTTATTTAAAGAGTTGGAAGCTACTGTAAAAGGAGGAGGAGAAAATATGGAGAGGGAGAGGAGGCTATGTAACTCGGAGATTTATAGTGAAACGGCTTCCCGAGCACGTGGACGTAGGCACGTTTGCCGAACCATGTAAAAAATCTCTTTGTGTTTTTTAGCTTTTTCGTTATTTTTTCTATTATTTCTATGATTTATTGATGAATGATTTTGCTAAAAATTAAATCTTGAGGTCAATCACAAAAATGACCTCCACAGTATCCTCACCAAAAAGACCTTTTCTCCTTCATAGGGCCCCCTGAACGAGAAGGTCATTGATCTCGTAGGCCATATCAGAATGGATTAGGGTAACGTCCTGATCCCTTAGGGTAGAGTTTCTCTTTTGCCTCTTGCTCTGTTGTTCAGAGCCATTTTGGTTGGCCAGGTCACCGTTCTCTGAGTTTGGGAAGGGACGGGGATGGAAGAAGGGTCGGCTGGGGGTAGAATGGTAAGAGGGGTGGGGGTAAACTCTAGAAGGCCAATAAGGAACTTCCGAGTAGAAGGTTATCGAGTGACAAGTTGGGTAGACATCTCGTCATTGTTCTCAGTGTCAAAAGAAGACCCGAGGTTGATGGAAGAAGAAGGGGTGGAAGAAAAGATAGTGGTCTGATGGGGTCGAAAGGAGCCTTTCCTGGGTTGTCAAGAGGTAATGATGGGGAGTATAGGGGAATGAGAGGTGTGAGCCTTTTTCTGAATTCCCTGTCCCTGAGAATAGATTCAAGGATGGGAGCTGGAGGCGGACTTTTGTCTTTGACATTTGCAAATCTAGATAAGGCAATTAATTCTGGTAACAAAAATGAAAAGGTTGAAATAAAGAAATAAGAAGGAATCCTACCCGTCCAGTTAAAGTAATGGGTTTTTTTGGGCGGGAGTAGACTGCTCTTCGGCATCCTCCCAAGAGCCTATGAGCCGAATAGGGTAAATGAACCATTCCTTGTCGGTTTCAAGGACCTTGCCTCTTTAGAAAATAAAAAAATATAGGTCTTTTAGGGGCATTTGAGAGCTTGTATTGCGCTTGGATGTCCACCCGACCGAGCTTCTTATTTTTAGGGAGCTGAGAATTCATCAGTTCTACCATGAAGATCAGACAGAAGAAGTTTCTTGTCATTTGCCTATGAATTTTGTGGTAGAAGTTGAGACTTCTCTGGTTAGTTGGGAAAGAGGTATCTTGAGGCCATTTCAGAACCGACCCCAGAGTACAACAGTGGTGTCCTTCTCTTAAGTCTCCTCAAGATTAGGCTCATCATACTACTTGGTGGCAACGAACTTTGGAATAGAGAAGACGACTCAAAAGTCTTCCATTGAGGGCCTCACAGGGACAAATGACTAGATTCAAAGAAAAGGAAAAAATGATAACAAAGGCAAGGAAGAGGAGTACCTGAAAAGGAGAAGAACAAAAGATGAACTGGACCTTCGTCGAAAAATTGAACGAAATTAGCTTAAAGATTCAGGGAAAATGAAAAATGGCAGTATTCGACAACGAGATGAAGGAAGAAAAATAAAGTAGAGAAATAAGGTTTGTATAAAAGGAAAAAACTCGAGATTTGTAATGAATCATGCAGTTGGGATTACATAAGGGAGAGGGCTCATAATGGGTTGTCTCTGCCATTATTGTGCCCCAAAAACAAGGTGACCGAATGCCACAAGCCTCATGCCGAGCCAATAAGGAAATTCCACGTGGAAGGAACCAACTGCCCAAAAGGTTAGATGAGGGCAATAAGTACGCTTTCATAATGGGGTGACGGTTCAGGTCTGTCGACCAATCAGAAAAAAACACATGGAACGACTATTTAATGCATGCATTGGGAATGCACAACTAACTTAACTCGTGTTGTTTTAGAGACTTAAGGTCAAGAATACTAATGTACAGGTTCTCAAAAGGCCAGGATACTCCCAACCTTTTTAGAGGGGGCATTGTGAAGGGATAAAATCTCTGACCTATGAGATAACTGCACGTATCATTTTAAGACAATAGATTTCACTAGGGAGTATTCTCCTGACCGCATGTGAGCAATCATTCGGTAGTTAATCAAGAAAGTGAGGCTCGGATAAAAGTCAAGGAATGAAGTTCCATAAAAGGAAAGGGCTCTAATCCTTGGGATTGTGGGATTTGGATGACTAAATTAGAAGGAACTCTTGGAAAGAGGATCCCACATGATTCTTATCTCAAAATAAAAGGAGATAAGGTTGGAAACGTGTAAAATAGAAACTCTGACTCTAGAAACGAAAGAGAACCCCCATACACAAAGGTAAGCAATTTCTCTACATTAAACTCTATTGAATTCTCTTAGAATCTGACTTAGACATTGGAGGCTATGTGGAATAAGGAGCAGAGAAGATCTTGTGGAGTGACAGATCGTCCAGTTGAGAAAACGAGAATCTCGAGGTGTTCATAGAAAAAACGCTTCTACACTACCTATTTATATTATTATTTATTATCTTTGATTAGTGTTATTTAATGCCTTGGATTCTAGCATAGAATCATAGGGATTCATGTTATAATGTGGCGGCTTCACAATACTTCTTACAAGTTTTAAGACGTTCAGTAAAAGTTCTCTCAGTACAAATAGGGCATACATACAAACCATGTGTTACACAACCCGATAAAGTCCTATATGCAGGAAAATCATAAATTACCCATATCAAGATAGCTTTCAAATTGAAAGTTGTCTTAGACTAAGAATCATATGTTGACACCCCATTAAGCCACAAGGTTTTAAATAGACATCAAACCCCTTAAACCCCTTTTTACACTAACCAGTAACCACTAACCCGACCTATATATATATATATATATATATATGGGGGCGGTTCAAGGGCCATATGTAAAAACATATGAAAAAACAATGGTTTTTCAAAATATGGGTTAGAGGTTTTGGATTGAGCTGATTTTTTGCGAGGAAGGTCACTGTGATGAGAAGATCATCCTCACAAAAAATCAGCTCAATCAGAAACTTCTAAATCTATCAAAAGTGATTTACAAATTATTGTCAAAAATTGATAAAAAATCGACGGTCCACATTCTAAATCACTTTTAATGGGGTTAGAAGTTTCAGATTGGACTGATTTTTTTTTTTTTTCAGATGATCTTCCCATCATAGAGATCATCCTCACAAAAAAGAAGCTCAATCCAAAACTTTTAACTATATTTTAAAAATTTATTAATGTTACATTGTTTTTACATATTTTCTCATATGTCCCTTGAACCTGACCCTATATATATATATATATGAAAATATTTGTGACAAAATATATATACATAGGATAATATCTGTGACAAAATCTATGAAAATGATTTTTGTCTTATATGGGTTAGAATTTTTGAAATGAGCTGATATTTAGTGAGGATGATCTCCCAACCATAGAGATCACCCTCACAAAAAATCAGCTCATTCCGAAACTTTAATTCCCATAAAAAATGATTTACAAAGAAATTGACGATCTACGATTCTTTAACTTGCAAATTGGGGTTAGAAGTTTTGGAATGGGTTGATTTTTGGTGGGGATGATCTCCTCACCATATAGATCACCCTCACAAAACATCATCTCATTTTGAAACTTCTAACCTATCAAAAGTGATTTACAAAAAAACAATTGTCATAGATTTTGTCATAATTATGAAACGAATGTATTAGTGAGCTTAGAGAAATGTGACACAAAAAGGTAGCAGTTAAAATATACAGGGATGTCAACTATGGAGAAAAACAAGAAAGATGTTGAAATCAAAACTATGTTTGAATCCCATTTCTTGGGTTTTCTTGATTTCTGATCTACCCAAAGTGTTGACAGAGATGTTTATTTTTTTACTTCTATATTGTAGAATCATTGTAGTTTTGTTTACTCTTTTGCAATTGTTCTTCACTTAAATAAAAAGAAGAAAGGAATTATAAAAAATAGGTGCAACATTTAAAAAAAATATATTTTTGGAGTGTAATCATCCAAATGGAGTGCAAAGGGGAACTTTTAAGTGACGGAGTGCAATTGATAATAGGTGATGTGTAACGAGTCGGTTCCAAATTCATTTGATGACAACTAGAAGATAATAGAAAAAACAAATAGACTTTTCATTGATGATGACTTGCTCCTAAAATATATGGAAAAAATCTGAGATGCCTTCAATTAGATGTAACTCAAACTTGACAACAAATTCGTTGTAAACACATTTAGATTAGTCTCAACTCTCAATGCTATATGCCTATAATGAATCTATTAAGCCCAATTAAAATATTGAACAAACAGTGAAGATTAGATCCACAATCTAATCGATTATGTCCTAGTGAATCAATGACAAGTTGTTGGTATAAGTTGTGCCCTTTGATTATTCATTTTATCTTTCTAAATCTCATTTGTATAAGTTGTTGGTCGCCTACCTATCTTCCTCTCTAAAACTAAATAATAAAAAAAAAAATGTAGCATGAAACCATCTCTACATTTAAGGCTACAAACGTTGTAGCCAATTATTTATTAGGGACCTACACTATGGCATATACTTTAGGACTTAGTCAGAAAGAATTCTAAAATTTAATATTTGAGTTCTAGAATTTAGTAGCTAGAACTGGTGAGGTAGAGCACCTCATAATAGAAATTAAAATAAGAACAAATCAAGGTATACATACCATTGCTATCCAAGACTTTCTACAATAATTATAATACAATAAGCAAGCATCATATGATCATAAAATATTTGAAACACTAGAATGTGTTGTAGTGTCACTTTTCATTGATGTAAATTAATAGTAAGGCTGGTGCACGAGAGAGCCTTCACCATTCCATACCTAAGGAAAATTCAAACTAATAACCATTCATCTCAACATTGGAATCATTTTCAAATGTCATCACTGATCTCATCAATTTTGTTAAATACTCATTTTTGAAATGAATTAAAATAGTTCATCATTATCATCTTATATAGTTGTTTATCGAGATTCTTCGGATCGTCTCGTCCCCCACCGAGACCAAGATGATGTGAACAAATCAAACCCTTACAAAATGAGTGAAACGGAATCAATACATATTAATGAACAAACACGAAACCCAATCTATGCTAGTCAACTTGGCCAAGTTTTTCAAAATTTCGAGTCATTATGTGACTGATTCACAGTGAAAATCTCACTTGGATGTCTTACCCCAAATATTGTGGTCATCAACATGAATTCATCTTATATATATTAAAAAAAAAAAAAACCAACACCTGAAACAGAGTGAGAACTTGAAAGTTGCAACCAATTAGTATTAGCTCCCACAATCACAAATTACATAAAAGAAGAGAAACAATCCAACCAACCATATAATTAGAAGATGAATATTTTTTTACACATTCTTGACGCCATATTGAATTAATTTTTTCGACTTAAGTGCACGAATTCTAACAAGATTATTCTTAAATTAAAAGAAGAAGAAAAAAGCTGTTTGAAAATTAGCAAAAAAGGGTTTACTTGAGGGATCTGAGTAGTTTTCCCACTACTAATCTGATGTCGGGACGAAGAATGATCTTCCAATTAGTTCGTTGATTCTCAAAAGAATACCAAACAATTGGGCATCAAAACTTGTTGATTCAGGCAGAATACAAAGTAATTGAAAAAAGAAAGAGAAAACTCTCTGGAAAAAATAAATTTTATTAATTCAAGGTTGTTCCCCTATATTGGAATTACAATACTATTTAAAGAAAAAAGTTTTATTCCTAGAAAAACATGAAAATAATCAAAATAGAAAAAAAAAATACTAAAAATAGTAAAAACAACCTAGGGTAAACGAAGGAATCAAGCCTAAAAATAAGGGAGAATCGACGATGCACGATTCTGACTTCTATAACTAAAGTATTAACAAAACAACATTTTCCTTAAATAGCAAAAACATCTAAAAAGTAGGGCAAACGAAGGAATCAGACCTAAAAATAGAAAGTTCATAGCTTATTATGGATCTTGAAGGTATCGACATTTCTATTCAAGAATACGTCTCCTCAAATTATTCTGAATCCATCACTCGTTTAGATCTATGGTCCCACTACATCATTCTGTCTCAGGTTGGAAGGAACTCATCCTCAAGTTCAAGGCGTCATTGTTTGAAGCACATGATCCACTTGCCTTTAAGATCAACTTCTTGTACTTAACAACTGGACAACAATCAGGAGGCCATTCGGATGGTGATTCTTCGGGATACACATTGATGAACTATTCTAATAGGATTTTAACCATAGTTGGGACATAATTGAAATCTATCTCTTCCCAGCTTTTATTGAACCAAGAAAGTGCGAAAAGATTTGGATGAATTGGAACTCCTATTTGTAATTTTGAAAAGATTTTATTTGATAGAACATTTCTTAAGCTTCTATCGTCGATCACCATATCACAAATTAATTCTTTGCTTATTGTGCACGTTGTGAAAGACATTGTTGCAAAGCAAACCATCATTAGATTTTTATTTTGATGAGAAGCACTTCGTGGTGTTCAATCCTCCTCCACATATTCGTAAACAACTTCCTCTTCCTCAACTTCATCATCGTATTCAACATCGATATGATCAGAATGAAAAAAAATTATCTGGATTACACGATTTACTATATTTGAAGTCAGTTTTGATCGTAACGATGAACTTCTCCATGGTTAAGCTTCTAGACCACTCTTGGAGATCAACTCTAATTTCGATATCCCACTTTAGCGAATCTCCACCAAAGTCACATTCCACTACTTTCTTCTTTGATGTGATATCTTGAAATTGATTTTTGAAATCAAGTTCAATCTTGTTTACATCACCTTGCAATGATGAATCTTCTAATGTAGCATCGTCTTCTTGGAGGCATCTCGACGAGAATAACAATCTATGTGATCGACGCAAACTCTGATACCAACTAATGCAGGGCGAAGAACAATCTTCCAATTAGTTCGTTAATTCTCAAAAGGATACCAAATAATTGGGCATTAAAACTTGTTGATTCACACATAATACCAAATAATTATAAAAAGAAAGAGAAAACTCTCAAGAAAACATAAATTTTATTAATTCAAGGTTGTTCCCCCCATATTGGAGTTCCAATATTATTTATAGAAAAGAGTTTTATTCCTACAAAAACATGAAAATTGTCAAAATAGAAAAATATAAAAAATAGTAAAAATGACCTAGGGATGGAAATAGATACAAGTTGACCTTAGAAATAAGGGAGAATCAACAATGCGCGATTTTGACTTCTATAACTAAAGTTATTAACATAACGATACTTTCCTAAAATGACAAAAAAATCTAAAAAATAGGGTAAATGAAGAAATCAAACCTAAAAATAGAAAGCCATAACTTGATATGGATCTTGAAGATGTTGAGTTTTCATTCAAGAATATGTCTCCGCGAATTATTCTGAATCCATCTATCGTCTAGATTTGAGGTCCCACTTGGGCTTGTTGCACTACATCATAGTCTCACCGACAGTGATGGTTGTAGAGTGATTCTCGAGAAGCTGTCATCACTGAGAAAGATTTTGGAAACCAATGGATGAACTTCAACACCTAATGTGACTGCAAACCTAAATTTTTTAGCAACGAAATCGTATTGGAAAATCAATCACAAAATGAAAAGAATGATCTGATCTAGGGATTGAAGATGTACCAGATGCAAGGATTCTCAACCAAAAACTATGGATTTCCACTTCAGATCTACTAATAGACAAAAAATATCAGATCCAATCAACTGAATTATTCCAAATGCAAAGATCTCAACTAAAAACTAGCAAACCAAATTAGATCTAACTAATAATCACATAATATGGTTCAAAATTCATAAAAAAAATGATAGATCAAAAAGAAAATTGACAGAAAACAATATATTACATGAGAGATGAAGGGGTTTCGACGATCTCAACTTTAGGTTTGGCACATCCCTCTCTTTTTCTCAAGTTTCTTTCATTTCTATTATAATGAGAGAGTAAGCAAATTTCCTCTTGAGCAGTCGAGCTTCTTTAGGTTTTGTCCAGACTTCAGATTAAAACTTGAGAGAAAGAGAGTTGCTTCTCATTTTGTAGGGAAAAAAAAAGTGAGACTAGGGGCATTTGGTTTGGATTGTAGATCCTAATTATTGATTCTGATTATGGATTGTCAAAATTAAATTCTGGAAACTGATCTCCAAAATCTAAAATCCCGTTTGGCTAACACTGTTTCTGAAAACTGATCTTGTGGAAAAATTGCCCAATTACACTTCTTGACATTGATACTGTGAGTAAAAATACATGTTTGAGAGATTGAAGATAATGGATTTTTAAAAGAAAAAATAAAATATTTTTAGAAAGAGTTGAAAAAGATGATATTTAGGTCATTTTCTATTAGTTTTCAAGTGAATTGTAATAATTATTATTATTATTGTGTTGCTGTTGTTATTAATAACATAATTATTTATATAATTATATATTAATATTAGTTATTATTATTATGATTGTTGCTTTTGTTATTAGTACTATTATTATTGTTATTAATTGTAATTACATTTATAATTAATTAAAATTATATTGCTATTATTATTAGTTATTTTTATTATTATCATTATTATTTTGATAACATTTGTTATTATTATTTTTGCAAGATGTATTTCAAGAATATCATAAGTAAATAGTTTGTGAGAATTAGGAGAAACAACTTGAGAGCTATTTTTGATTCTCTGGGATTTTGATTCCTGATTATGAAAAAATCAGGTTGATAATCCGAACCAAACAAAGCATCGGTGACAACATGGATTTCCTAACATTAGGTGAAAAGGGCTCAATTCGATGTTTAGGTTTGTTGAATTTTCTTGGATTTAGTCAAATTTGATAGACCTTGGCATCGAATTTACCCGTTTTCACGTAGTGCAAAACTAGGCGGTTTATAATTTCTTTTTCATTAATATAACTTCTTGCTTGACTAGCAAAAAAAAAAAAAATCCGTAGAAAAGAAATACTTATCTAGGAACACTTCATGTTATCTTATCCATCTGATTGATGGTCAATTTGAATGGTGAGGCTGGAAAAGCCCTAAAACAAAGGGTCATGCTCATTGCCCCCACATGTTCTCAAAACACATCCAACTTGTGTTTAAAGAAAAAAAAGAAGGCTTAGGATGTGTTGAGTTTAGTCCTACATCGGACACTAAGGATGTGTTGTGTCTCTCCTTAGAAGCTCTTGGGCCTCCCCATTTATTGCCAATTGGTTTTGGGTTGACCCCCGAAATTTTTCATGGTATCAAAGCGGGCCTTTTTCTTCTTCACATCACCCAGTTCATTTCTCCACGTGTTTTGGCCTAGTCCAGCCCACACGTGTGGGGGTGTGTTGAGTTTAGTCCCCATCGGTCACTCATTGCTTTGTCTCTCTCCTTATAAGCTCTTGGGCCTCTCCACCAGTCATTGCCAATTGGTTTACCCCAAATTTATCATGGTATCAGAGTGAACCTTTCTCTCCTCCACGTCACCCAATTCCTATCTCCACATGCTTTGGCTAGTCCGGCTCACACGTGTCGGGGCATGTTGAGTTTAGTCCCACATCCGATACAAATTGCTTCGTCTCTCTCATGATAAGCTCCTAGGCCTCTCCACTTATTGTCCATTGGTTTTGAGTTAGACCCCAAATTTATTAGGATGCGTTCGACTACCCATGGAAAATGGGCTGAATTTCCATTTTCAATTGTTGTTTGTTTTTGTTTTTTTCAAAATTTTCCATGGAAAATGGAAATCTAAACAAAGTGTGGATTTTGAGAAAGGCGGGGGCAACGAGTGAGAGCCGCATACAAATAATGTTTATGGGTTATTTTTCCCAAAAATTCATGCATTGTCATTTAGATTTGAATGTTAAAGAAAATAATATTTTGAGAATAAAGGATAAATATCCTATAATATTCCGTAATTAACCTATTGATAAATTCTTTGATTTGTTGATGTAAGTGAAAAATCCCTTATTCCAAGAGTTTTTTAACACAAAAAATTTACAAATTCCAAGATTTAGAGACCAGATGTTGCATCCGAACTATTTTCAAATCCCGTAAATCTCCTTCATCATCCAAGGGTTTTTTTTTTTTTTTTTCAAATTAAAATCTTTGTATGAGTACTCTCTTGGAGGTTAGGTTGATCTAATGTAGTGCACGAAATTTTAAGGTACCAACTTTTTATTTCAAACTCATGTCTTTGAACTTAATCTTGTAAGAAGTAATAATGGAAATGCTCTAGCAAACTGCCCTCTTTTGCAGATTCTTAGCTAGAGTAATATCTTTTCTAGTATTTCCGAACACTTCAACCGCTTGCCAAAAACCATTGTTTTTTAATTCTTAAAAAAAAAAAAAAAAATGCACTATTTTGTTCTCAACTTCTGCCAAATCCAATTTTGTTCTCAAGGTTTGCCGTGATAATCTTTAGTTTGAATACAAAATCATGATCCGATGCCACAATAATATTGAGGAAAAAATTTTAAGAAAAAAATAAAAATAAATAAATAATATTTTTCACCATTGAATTTTAATTTTAAATTTGGGAGTTTAGTAGTGTTCTATTTTCAATACCTTGCATCAAAATTTTTTTTTTCTTTTCCATATGAGTTTTTTTCTTGAAATCTAGGGGGCTATGGTGTTGTATATTTTTGCAATATATTACAACTTTTGTAATCCAGTTGAGCTCAACTTCCCTTGATAAGATTTGAAATTTTAGTGAGGAAAGTTTTTCTGTCTCAAAGATTCACTAAAAATTTCACTGGATCACGCATGAAAATTTAAAATAAAACAGTCGGGAGATATTTACGAAAAAGTGATCAACTTTTGACAAATTTACAATTCTGACTCACTGTTCATTTTAATTACCCAAATGTGAATCATAACCAATTTGGAGGTTTTTAAAGTGACTATGTCGTAGGTTTAAAGTGATGTGAAATAGTCATTTCATTCTGAATTTTTTTTAACGGAAACGTGATTGTTCATGTTTTGGTAATTAAAATGAACACTGAGCCTGACTCATAAATAACTCAGCTCACGAAATAGTAATTCACCCAAAAGTCAACATATTTCACTTTTCTTTTTTATTATTATTTTATTTTTAATTAATTAATTAAATTTGTCAGTTTGCTATTAGTCTAAGATTCCATAATCAACATTTCACCAAACTAATATTTTATTAAAAAAACTCTACAATCATTTGACGCTTTACCATCTTCCCAAGGAGAACACCATATTAGTTTATCTGACGGCCCAGAATGAGCAAACTCTCTTCTGTGTCCTTGCAATGGCCTTGTATCCTCTGATTAAACTTCTTCTTGTATTATTAGCCAACACTGCTGGTCCAGTGTTGTGCTGCTACTCCTCCATCTTCAGCTTTGGTGATTCACTTGCAGACACAGGAAACTTATTATACTTAGAAGGCGATCATCCTTCCTCTAAAAGCCGATTCCCCTATGGAATGACCTATTTTCATCATCCAACCGGTCGGAGGTCCGATGGCCGTTTAATTATCGATTTTATTGGTACGTTTATATATATATATATATATATGTAGTTATTCATGCATGATAAATATTTGGGTAATTTAGGCATCTTCCTCCGAGTCCCCATCCCTGTTTCAAGTGTAATGATTTTCTAATTCAACCTGGCAGGATAACTCAAAAACTCATCGATGTGGCACGTGCAAAGAACTGTAGACTTTTTGCATTGCGATGCACAACTGCACATCTCCATAATCATGTGCAGTTCTGTAACCTGAGGCAAAAAATCTACTATTCTTTGCACATACCACGTCCGTGACTTTTTGAGTTATTATGCTAGGTTGAGTTACAAAATCAGCACTCTTGTTTTAATTGTCAGTTAGATGTCGCGTCTCATCCAGGGAAGAGATCGAGTTTTCTCAGATGAGTCATCTCGTCATGAATGAGATAAACCATGACATATTTATGAAAATGTGATCAACTTTTGACGAATTTACGATTCCAGCTCACTGTTCATTTTAATTATCAAAATATGAACGTAACGAATTGGGAGGTTTGAAAGGACTACATTGCAGGTTTAAAGTGACAATTTTGTATGTTTAACATGACTGTATAGTAGGTTTTGCTATTTTTTGCGAGTCACTTTAAACCTGCAAAATAATCATTTTAAAACCTCCGGATTCATTATCATTCACGTTTTGATAATTAAAATGAACAGCGAGTTATCGGAAATTCATCAAATTTAGCTCATGAAATGATAATTCACCCAACTATTTAATTTGGGGGTGGGGGGACCCAAATCTACAAGTACCCGTTGATTCTAAATTTTAACAAATGAATAAAAAAACACAAAAAAGCTCTAGTGATGACAATATTCTATTGCTTTATATACAAGTGTTTATTATTATTATTATAAAATACCATTTAAAAATTATTGCAAGCATCAATAGCATAATTACGGAGTGTTCTAATAAATATACGAGTTAACCTTTTTTTTCAAAAATTAAAATTCATCTTCTTTAAAAGTAATAAACATATAGGAAATATATAAATTATAATTAGAATACATAATTTGTATGAAAACATGAAAAAATTTATGTACGTAATATCTATTAAATTCCATCTTCGTTCTGGTCATGCTTCTTTGATTTCTTTTGGAGAGAAACAAACAGGGCGGCATATTACCTAGATTGTCTTGGGGCTTGTGAACAAGGTTTTTGGTTCTAGTTAAATGGGTATACCTTAACACCCCTATTTTAACTAAAATCGACTTAAAAATCCCTATTCTAAATCTCTTTAGTCTATATCCTCTTAGAGTCAGGCTTAAAATGGACCAAATGATAGAAATATCGGAACCCATTTGGTTCTATCCAATGGGTATCCACAGGTATCTAGAATCAAATTATTTTTGTCTTTTTAAAAAATAAATGGTTGAAGGCTTTCCTATATTTTGAAGTCAATAATATTAGATAAACTTTTCCAAGTTTCCATATAAACTATATATTTAAATTAAAATTGACTTGTCTTTCCTAAAAATTTATTACTTGAAGATGAATAAGCTTTTGAAAAAACATTAATTCGTATCTTTATTTACAAGTAATAAAGTTATATGAAAGACAAAAATTTAACATCAGAATACAAACTTTATATGAAAACATGAAAAATTTTACGTGATATCTATTAACCTTGAAAGGTACATTAATCTTCAATCATTTTTAATAAGAAAAAAATGGTAAAATAAATGAGTTCCGAATACTTGTGGATATGCATTGGGTAAAACCAATTGGTTCCAATTCCTATTTGGTTTGATTCCTATTAGACCCTATTCTAGCCGGGTATTGAAAATACGGATCCGAAACAAGAGTTTTCGGTTAAATGGGTACGCATTGACACCCTTCTGAGAGATATCAATAGGTCTTATCTAACCAGAACCTATTAGAACTCAATAACATGTGGCCCAATCATAACATGAAAAAAATGCCACATTCAACGGTGCAAGGCTGTCAAATTTTATAAAATTCGACAGACCAAGAGGTCAAAATTTTCAGTGTCGAATTTTTTTTTTTCAACGGGTCAAAATTGTCAAATTAATGGAGGGTGGGAAAAATTTGACAGTTCTAAGCCATTGAATCGGGGAACATAAATTTTTTTGACAATCATGGGTTGTCGAAATTCAATTACTAAAATTCGTGGACCTTGGCCCAACAAATTGTCCTGTCAAATTTTCTAATTTTCATGTTGTGAATTGACCTACAAGTTTTGAGTATTTGATTTACACATGAATTCTATAAAGTAGAGACGTCAATAATTAATGATTAATGTCAATTAAATTAGAAATAGAAAATACTTTTTAAGTTTTAGTAGGAAGCCTTGATAGATAGGAATCCTACTAAAGAGGATCTCTAGGCCCTCTATTTCTATTACTTCTCATATTTTGTGATCAGAAAGATTTGCATGTAAATAATATATATATAGAATTCTACTATCATTAGATGAATTTTTTGTCTCATCCAATTCTTGATAATTAGAACCGATGGGTACCTGTAATTCTTGGCAATTTTGATTTCAATTCCACTTATTTTAGAATCGGAATTTGAACTGAAAATAATCAAGATTCAAAACCGAAAAATATAATGATTTTGGTTCAAAGTACCTTTGGAAGTGAATCAACAACCCTTAGATCAGATGTCAATAGAATCCACTCAACTCAAAGACTTGCAAGTTGTTTAATCAAATAAATTTATATTAAATTTTTTTTAGAAATATGATTAATTAGAAACATTTTTCTCCTATAATCCTTATAAGTTTTAAGGTTCTTCACGTCAACCAACCCATGCCCATCATAAAAAAAAATACCTTGACTTTCAGTAAATTCCCAAATAGATTATTAGTTTAATCTCTGGGTTCAGTGAGATCTGTAGATCTCTCTTTGTCACTTTAATGGCCTAAATGATGATGGTGGTCTTGTTAATGCAGCCCAGTCTCTCGGGCTTCCATTATTGCCTCCATATTTGATACCCAGAAACCGCCAAGATTTCAAGAAAGGAGTGAATTTCGCTGTTGGAGGAGCTACAGCATTGGACAACAGTTTATATGAAAATAGATATAACTCCAACTACTCTTTGACTGTTCAACTTGGCTGGTTCCAACAACTTTTGCCTTCTCTTTGCGACCCATTTTCAGGTACTCCCTATTTTTCTTTCTTTATTTCTACTTCTTCTTCTTCATTTTTTTGTACTTTTTTTTCGTGATATGAAGTGTTTTATGATGGATGAGTCATGTTTTTAAAGCTCGTCTGAAAAGTAACATCTTCGACTTTTCCCAAAGAATAAAAAATGGTTCCTTTGTTTAAAATGTTTAGGAGATACATAGGTCTGATTCCAACTTCAACTATTTCTGCTACTTCAATCTTAAGTAAACAACCTTCTCCATTTTTTTCTTAGTATTTTGCTTTTTTTTTTCTTGCATTTAAAAATGTGTTTCGTGGGATATCTACTAGGATTTTATATAATTTCAAATGTGCCTAGAAATTTTGACACTTTATCTATTTAGAAATGTTTTAAAATTTCAGAATATACTCTCCGTTTTTATTGGTAAGCTGGAGTAGGAAGGACCTCCCCCCCTTTTTTTTTTATATTAAATTATCGAAAATAATTACATGTTAAATCATCATGCATAATTCTAGAAAGCCCTTGAGGAATGGAAAAGTTATCCTCAGTCAAAACAAAATCTCTACCTATCACTCCCAACTGAGCTAGCAAATTTGCTTCCTCTCTCGAATGGTAATCAAATTTGCAAGTAGCAAAAGAAGACAGGGCCATAGTTAGCAATTCGGTGGATGGAGAAAAAACGGTATAAAAATAAATCGGGTATCATTCGGAACCAGTTCGCTCAAAAATTCGGTAAAAAATAAAATAAAAAAAAAAAAAAAAAAAAATGCAGGATGGTAAAAATATGATACGGAAATAGTTCGAGAATGATTCGGATCCAACAATTTTTAAAATTTTTAAAAATTCGAATGTATATAACATATGATATGACTTAATAATTCAAATCTACTAATCAAATTATCAATATTTAAATTAAAAATATCTTAAATAAACAAATAAACAATCCACACTCATATTCATCCAATAAAATATATATTCATAATTAAAGATTTAGTTTTAATCCATCTAATAATCAATATAAATAAAAAAGTATAAAACATAATATACTAATTAATGTCAAAATCATTATGTCCCATGACCTAATTAAATAAAAAGAAAAATTCTTGTCGTTTCTAAAAAGTTATTAATACGAAGTAAACGGAAATTTCATCGGATGATAGCGGCCAACGAATAAATTCCATGGTGGGTCGGTGGGGGTGATTTTCAACTTAGGGTTTTTCTTCCCCTCGCTTGAGTCTTGAGTTTTGAAGTGAGAACAGAGAAATACAACGTATTTTAATAAAATATTTACAGAATATATGTACAAATCACGATTTAGTCGTTGGGATTTAAAGATCCGCGAATTAATCTGAATCTTTGAATCCAACATCAGTTCTGATCGGGAAGAGTAATATACGTATAATTTGTGTCTAATTCAAGAATCAATCGCGAATTTATTAACTATGAATGGGGCTATTGGATTTCTTTGATAAGATCCCAAAATTTCCATGAAACCCCTAGCTATTCAAATTAAAAGGATTAAACCCAAAATACATTAAATACCTTACCAATATCCAAACATAAAAAGAATAATCACAACTACCATATTCAAAAGTAATTAAATTAACTTAATAAAAAGGTTCTCCCATCACCCCATCCACCCTTAAATTAAAATAAACATATATAGCCTAAACAAAAAGATTCAATAATAAAATATTAACTAAGCATTTTTGTCCGGCTCATCACCAATAGTCCCATCACAAGCGTAATCTGAAATAATTAGAACCACAAAAGTTACAAGTCTGATAGAATTAATTTATCACCCATTTTTCATCTAGCAAGTAATTAAAAGAAAGTAGTGCAAGTATACAAGTTATAAGTACTCCAAGATTGCGCACTCATCTTTCCAGGTACAAAACAGTGCAACATTTCCTCACTGCAATAATATCCCGAGAAGTTCGTGGGAAGAGAAGAAGCCAAATAGCTCTCCCTTGAACCATCCTAAACCCTCCCCAAACTATTTCTAGATCCCCTTAAACCATCTCCCAAATCCTTCCTAAAACCCAGACACTCAAATCTCATCCAAATAGGAAACACTAGTCTTTTCCTAGAGACATTCCCAAGCTTTTCTAGAAGTTCAACACCCTTCCCAAACCTTCGTACAAACTTTCTAAGTCCCAAACATCTTCCCCGCAAATCCCTGTCCCAATCCCCCCAACTTCTTAAAAAATTGGAATTTTCTCGAGAGTTCCAGAAACTTACTCCAATCCTTCGAAACCTATTAAACCTTCTTGAAACTAATACCAGGCCCATTAGTCAAACCCAACTAAAAGTTAATTGCTCAAACCATTCTCAACCATCACATTGTCAAATCAATCTGATTTTACCATGACCAATCCAGACCAACCTGTAACATCGGTAGGGTAAATCTGGAATGACCCATCAACCATCCCAAACTTCCCCCTATTGCGTACATGCCTATTTGAAAAGACAAGTCATATATCGATCTTCAAGATCAGTCTGTTCTCACCAACATTATAAAAGGGGGTGCACCCCTCATTTCACACACCTTTGAGCTTTCAACTTCGTTTCTTTTGTTCTCACATACTCTCACTCATTCCTTTGCTTTCTTTGTCTACTTGGAAGCCACAATGCTCTCTTGACAACCCGACAAACCTCTTCCCGACGAATCTCAAAGCCCAACCCATATTCATCCAACCTTCCTAATTTCAAACCTGATCCACCAATCACCCACAAAGTCTAACCCCCGCCCAAATTACCCGAGCCATTTCCCAATGTACCCTAATATTGTCGAATCCCTACCCAATTCACCCCGAACATTGCTCTCATTTCTTCAGACGTAGCAGAAGTTTTACCCTCATTACAACTCAGATATTCGGAGCGCAACTGAAGTAATGCTTAATCTTCCGCTAAGCTTACAGGATCCACCGGCCACCACACTTTTTTGTATCATGCCTTATAACATGTTTTCTAGAATTTAGTTGACAAGGGAAAACTCACTTTTGGACAGGCAAAGACCCCTGTGGGGCCAATGAAGACCCACTTAAAGTGGCTCAAGAGAAGATATCCCTCTAATAGGATCCCAAATATCCTAGCCTCTTCTCTGGACAACCCAATCTACATACCTACCGGAACCTCAACTCCTACTCTGCGTAATCCTATTGACATACCAAGCAGTCCAATGTACACTCTAGCATCCCTTCCAGGCAGTCCGATAGACACGCCGATCACTCCTCTGAACAAAGTGAAGCCGTTAGATGATTTTATGATTGACTAGTTTGCACCAGAGTTGGCTTATCCTAACTTTGAAGATTAGGGAGGAAGAAATTATCCCATCTTTCTGTAAAAGGGTTGCATGTTATAAGCACCCCCACTATCCCAACTACGCAACTTTCTTGCTTTTGTTAATAAACTTTTGTGGTTGAGCCTATCTTTTCAAAGTTCCAAAAAGATTGGGCAATAAAAATTCATATCGGCGAAGACGTGACTAATTAATGAATATCAAGTCAAAATCTTGGGCAACAAACCGTTTGGGGTTGAGTCTATCTCTTCGAAGTTCAAAAAGGATTGGGCATTAAAAACCCATCCATCCAAAGACAAGATCGAGATGCGAATGTCGAGTCAAGATTCTGGGGCAATATGATAAGAACTCTCTGTTGCTTCTCTAGTGAACACAAAAGTAGTCAGGAAAATAGTTCTTCTTGTTATTCAATTAAATTGCTGAACTGTCTATATATAGCCTTACAAAAATAATAGAACAAAGAAAAATCTGCTGCCCACATTTTACATGCCTAGTGACTAGGAAACAAACAACTTCTCCCTAAGAATAGGGATTATTCAAACCACTAAGCAACTAACAGAAATAGATCCTAAAGACTCGATCAACATTAACAACTAATAGTTTCATCATCCTCCCTTAAACTAAATACCAATTTATTCAGTTTATACTTGGATCTGTGCAGACCCCCAATAAATCTCTCAGCTTCACAAACATCTCAAGCTTCAATGGTTTGGTCATTATGTTTGCAACCTGTTCTTGAGTGTGACAATGGACCAACTTTACAACTTCATCTTTTGTAAGCTCATACAGAAAATGAAACCTGACATCTATATGCTTGCTTCGACCATGTAATACAGGATTCTTCGAACGCTCAATAGCTGAGCTGTTGTCATAAAAGATCGTTGTACTATCATTTTGAACATGATTAAAACCCTTCAAAATCCTCCTTACTCAAACTGCTTGACAAGCACGTTAAGCTGCTGCAATGAACTTAGCTTCAGTGGTAGACAAAGTGACTATTGGTTGTTTCTTTGATGACCAAGAAACAACTCCTGAACTCAACAGAAAAACATAACCTAAAGTACTCCTTCTGTCATCTAAATCTCCAGTGTAGTCACTATTTGTATAGACAACCAGCTTCTCATCTCCTCTATTTCTATAAAGTATCCCAAAATCAGAAGTCCCTTTTAGATATCTCAACACTCTCTTGGTTGCCTGAAGATGAAGCTCTATGGGACGATCCATATATCTATTCAGAAGACTCACCACAAACATAATGTCGGGCCGAGTAGCAGTCAGATACATTAGACTGCCAACTACTTGCCTGTAGCGACTACTATCCCTTGCTCCATTCTCATCTCTCATAAGTTTACAACCTGGAACACTTGGATTATGGACTGAATTGCATTTATCCAAATCAAACCTTTTTAGCACCTTGTGTGTATACTTCCTTTGACAGATAAAAATACCCTCCGGTCTTTGCATTACTTCTATACCAAGGAAATATCTTATTTTTCCAAGGTCTGTCATGTCAAACTCATGCATCATAGAATTTTTAAATTCAATAATCAAATGCTCATCATTGCCTGTAAAAATCAAGTCATCAACATAGAGATAGACAATTAGAATTTTACCTGCTTCTCCCGCTTTGATGAACAAAGTATGCTCATAAGGATACCTCTTGAAATCTTCCTTAGCAAAATATGACTCTATCCGACTATACCAAGCTCGTGGAGCTTGTTTTAGTTCGTATAAAGCCTTTTTTAACCTGTACACTTTTTGTTCATTACCTTTCTTCTCATAACCAGGAGGTTGCTTGACGAAAACCTCTTCACTAAGTCTTCCATGAAGAAAGGTTGACTTGACATCTAGTTGAAAAATCGTCCACCTTTTTTGAGCTGCAAGAGAAATTATCAATCGAGCTGTCTCCAATCGTGCTACAGGTGCAAAAACCTCAGTGTAGTCAACACCATGTTTTTGAGTATAACCTTTTGCGACTAAATAGGCTTTGTACTTCTCCACCTCACCATTTTCATTGAGTTTCATTTTATACACCCATTTCACACTAACCTTCTTTGTCAGAATAGGCAAATTCATCAATTCCCAAGTATCATTTTTCTCTATAGCTTCAATCTCCACATTTTTCGCTGATATCCACTTTGCATCTTTTAGTGCATCTTCGAATAAAACTGGATCATTTGCTGCAAACATGGCTAAATATGCCATGTCTTCTCCCTTAGATAAATCTTCTCCACTTACATAATCCCTCATCCAACTTAGTTGCCTTCTTGACCTTTGTTCAAGAGATTCAAGGGAAGGATCTTCACCTGAGCTAAATGAATTGCCTTCATTTGACCCATTTGAACCATCAATTTCAGTTTTCTCAATATGCTCATCAGTTTCAGCTTCACCTTCATTTCCAACAGCTGCATCTGGTTCTTTGTTGCCCCAATTCAAGTGAATCAAAATACCTTTCTCATGACTTTTATCCCAATCCCAGCTGCTGTCTTCTTCAAACACCACATCTTTACTTATTATAATCTTCTGAGATATGGGATCATACAACCTATATGCCTCTGATTCCTAACTTATTCCAAGTAAAACACATCTTACACTCTTGTCATTGAGTTTTGTCTTTTTGCAATCAGGAATATGAACATGAGATACACACACACCCTAAAGTGATCCACTGATGGTTTGAATCCACTACAAGCTTCTTCTGGAGTTTTGTTCTTTACTGCAAGAGTTGGACTCCTGTTGAGAACATGAACTGTCCAATTCACAGCTTCAGGCTAGAATGCTTTGGGAATCTTCTTTCTTTAAAGCATACTTCGAACCATATTCATGATAGTTCGATTCTTCCTCTCCGCAACACCATTTTGTTGAGGGGTGTATGCAGCTGTCAGTTGTCTTCGAATACCATTCTCACTACAAAAACTAGTGAATTCAAGTGATGTGAACTCACCCCCACGATCAGTATGAAGACATTTTATACTCAAACCAATATTTTTTTCAACACGATTCTTATATTTCTTGAAGGTAATAAATGCTTCTAACTTCTCAGCCAAGAAATAAACCCAAACTTTTCGACTATAATCATCAGTAAAACTAATCATGTACCCTTTATCGCTATTGGACATAGGGCTGATTGGTCCACATATATCAACATGCACCAATTCAAGAATTTGAGAAGCTCTCCAAGTGCCTTCCCTAGGAAATGGGTCTCTATGTTACTTCCCCACCAAGCAATCTTTACATACCTTCGACGAGGTTTCAAGACAAGGCAGTCCTTTCACCATTCCCTTTTGTTGAATAATTTTCAGACCACTGAAACTTAGATAACCATATTTGTAGTGCCAAAGTTGAGTTGGATCTTCCATGAAAGAATTGAAACAAGCTTCCTCCTTCAATTGTGTTTGAGCAAAGGTCTTGAACATTCGATTCGAGGACATTGTAATCTCCATAATTAGCCCTCTCTTAGGACGATAAATTTTGCATGTTCCTTGTTGTATGAGAATTGTAAGTCCCTTCTCAGCTAGCTGACCAATGCTTATCAAGCTATTCTTTAATCCTGGAACATAGAATACGCCAGTAATAATTTGTACAAAACCATTCACCAGCATTCGCACATTGCCTTTACCTATCACATCCATGCTTGAATTATCTCCCAATTTCACCTTCTCCCTGAAATTTCCTTCAAAATCCGAGAAAAACTCTCTCTTGCCACACATGTGATTGCTGCATCCAGAATCGATGAACCACAATTCTTCTTTATTGGCTTCTTTGTCATCCACGTATGCCATCAACAACATTTCTTTACCACTTTCCACATAACTTGCTCTTGCTTCTGTCTCCTTCTTTGGACATTCATATTGAAAGTGTTCGAGCTTATGATAGTTATAGCATTCAACAATGAATTTGTCAAAGCTCTGTCTGCCTCCTCCTCTTTCGCATCCTTGAATTCCACCACGACCTCGTTCTCTTTTTGCTGAAGACTCTCCAAGAACCTTTAATGCTTGCTCTTCCACAACATGAGCTTTCATACGCTGCTCATGTACTAGAAGACTACTTTGTAATTCATCAATGGTAAGAGCATCCAAATCATTTGACTTCTTAGTAGAACACACCACGTAATCAAACTTGGTTGTCATGGATCTCAAAATCTTCTCAATGACTGCTACATCATCCATCTTTCCCTTGTTGGCTCTCAACTTGTTGACCACAGCAAGAGTGCGAGCAAAGTACTCGTTCACAAACTCTCCTACCTTCATGTTCAGCATCTCAAACTCTTTTTGGAGAGCTTTTCGTTGCGCTTGCAGCACTCGTGCAAAAGCATATATCCTTGTTCAAAATGGTTTCCAGGATCGATCGATCTATGGCTTGGAAGAGATAATTCTTTGCCTTCATATCCTTCAGCCTTGCATCATCAATCACCTTTTTTCTATGCTTTAGTGAGTTGAACTCCTTCTGCTGCTGCAGGAATCCCATCTTCCACTACACTCCAATATTCTTTCGATCGCATGAAATTCTCCATGAGCATACACCAGTGATCATAATGCCCGTCGAACTTTGAGATCACTGGTTGCACAAATCCACTCTTAGTCACCATATTCTCGTTACTAAATACCTTAGAAGACTATTGTTTCTTAATTTCAATCAGGCCCTTGTGATGGGGCTCTGATACCACTTGATAAGAACTCTTTGTTGCTTTTCTAGTAAACGCAAAAGAAGTCAAGAGAATAGTTCTTCTTGTTATTCAATTAAATTGCTGAACTGGCTATATATAGATTTACAAAAATAACATAACAGAGAAAAATTTACGGCCCACATTTTACATGCCTAGTGATTAGGAAACAAACAGTTTCTCCCTAAGAATAGGGATTATTCAAACCACTAAGCAACTAACAGAAACATATCCTAAAGACTCGATCAATACTAACAACTAATAGTTTAACACAATATACCATTTTAGGTTGAGCCTATCTTTTGAAAGTTCCTGTGGGATTGGGTAGTAAAAATCTTCCCTTAAGACGAGACAAAGAGTTGTGATGGTCAAGTTTATTACACCCCCGGTTGAGTATTCGAACACTTGTGCCACCTTGGGCAATATACCCTTTGTGGTTGCGTCTATCTTTCTAAAAAGCCATCGTCAGAGTAGGCCGTAAAAATCCATGCTTCCAAGGTTAGACTGAGCTGCAAAGGTCGCGTCCATCACCCATTTTCCTTTTCTTCCAACTACAGAGTAAACAGTAAAAAATCATGACTCAGAGAATAGACCAATCCAAGAAGGTCGCTTCCATCACCCTTTTTAGTTTTCTACAGTCAGATGGGCCAATAAAAACCCTGCTTTCAAGGTTAAGTCTGCTAAGGTCACGCCTACCACTCTTTTTTCATAACCTTCTGATCCATGTAAAGAGAGCGGACACCACTTATTCCCCATATATAAATTAATTAGTTAATATTATTCTTTCCTTCTTTCATTCATCATCCATCATGTATGCACACCAACCCCGTTGAAAAATGCCCTTTTTTTTTATCTACTTCACTTATCATAGGTAGAGGATAAGGTCCGAAGCTGCAAGGGATCACCCAACCCATAACTAAAAAAAAAACCCAATTGTTTGGCTTAGGATTCAGACTAACCATGAAAAACAGGGAAATCTTGCAAACAAAAAAGATAGAGTCAAGGTCATCCAAGTTTGAATGCTGAGACTCGAATTTATGGAGTGTAAACCCAGTTCCACACTATACTTCTTGCATAAAACCTTGCCCAATCTTCCACCATTCATCATCTATAGTGATGGTACTTTTTGTACTCTTTCTAAACCTTTTCCTATAGTAGGTACAATCTGAGGTGCTTTGCATGCACCTGCATTCATACTATCGTATCATGCATTTCCACCATTGTTTGGTAACGAGGATGACTACAAAGTGATGATCATTTCAAATTCATCAAGCATTGCATTATTATCCATCAAACAAATTT
Source organism: Akebia trifoliata (assembly GCF_017979445.1). NCBI lineage: Eukaryota > Viridiplantae > Streptophyta > Magnoliopsida > Ranunculales > Lardizabalaceae > Akebia > Akebia trifoliata. The sequence continues at coordinate 8,352,137 of NC_141387.1, forward strand.
ATCGAACCCATTAAACCTGAGGTCGATCTATCCACCAAAGGAGAAAACCCCTTTGTGCAATTGGTCAGAGACACCGATCTCCCTAGAAGCTGTGCAAGGTACACTAACCTTCGAGGCCTTCAAAGAGGAAGAAAAAAAAAACTCTAGCTTGCGTAGTGAGTCTTCGACCTTGGCCCAAAATCATATCGGAGACTTTACATTCCCTCAAATCCAAAAGGCTTTTAAAAATAATCTCTTAGCAAATAATGCAATTAAAATGACTGACATTGCAGAGGCTGAATTCGATTGAACATCTTAAGGTTGAAGAGGAGTTTGAATTTGGAGAAGAAGATGCTCCCAAAGATATGCAAAAATTTGTTGAGCACCTTGAAATGAGTGTCAAACGAAACGTCGAGGAAATTGACCCTGCCAATCTTAGGACTGTAGAAGATCCAAAGTTAGTTCAAATAGGCTCTCTCTAATCTAAGCAACAAAAAGTAGAACATAAAGAGTTTTTTATGATAGAAAGGTGTGTTTGCCTGGTCGTACCAATACATGCCCAGGTTAGATACAGACATGATCTTACACAGATTCCCTATACTTTCAGACACGAAGCCAGTAAAATAGAGGTTAAGACGAATGAAAAAATGAATATTGGAGATAAAAGAAAAGGTTATAAAATAATTCAAAACATGATTCCTAGAAGTAACTGTATACCGAGAATGGCTAGTAAACATAGTTTCAGTGCCAAAAAATGATGGAAAGGTTTGGATGTGTGTCGATTACATAAGTTTGAATAGAACAAGTCCAAAAGGCAACTTTCCGTTACCTCATGTTGACATGCTCATAGATAACATGGTCATTAAAAACCTATTCTCATTTATGGAATATTTTTCTACAAGAGTTACGACTTTCGGGTTGAAAACGCCGAGGCAACCTCTTAGTGAGCTATGATGGCACTTTTCCATGACGTGATCCACAAAGAAATGGAAGTAAACATAGACGACCTTATAGTCAAATCTTTTACAGAAGAAGAATACCTACCTCATAAAACTTCACAGAAATCTTTAACTGCCATGAAAGTACATTCTAAAACTCAATCCAGCTAAGTGCGCATTTGGAGCCACCTCTGGAAAGTTGTTAAATTTTATCGTCAATTGAAGGGAAATCAAAGTTGATCCCACCAAAGTCAGAGCCATGACTGAAATGAAGCTACCAGAACTAGAGAAAGAAGTCCGATTGTTCTTGGGAAGAATTCAATACATAAATATATTCATAGCATAACTCACCCCCATCTGTGAACCAATTTTCAAACTATTCAGAAAGAACGAGCCAAAAAAGTGGAACGAAGACTGCTCAGAGACTTTTGACAAAATAAAGTAGTTATTACTCAACCTTCCAGTCTCAGTCCTTCCAATTTCACGTTGCCCACTTTTGTTGTTTTGAATGTTTTAATAATGAAGCAAATTACGAAGCATGCATTGTCGATTTAAAAATTGCAATCAGCTTTGATATTGAAGAGTTAATCGACGACTCGAGCCTAGTCATTATCAAGTGACAACGGAAAGGAAAACCAGAGAGCAAAGACTATTTCCCTACAACCATTGATAAAATTAAAGCATCCAAACAGCCACGGTTCTATGATATTAACGCAATCCTGACCAACAGATTTCTTCTAGGAACTGCAACTGCATTAGATAAAAGAACAATCCAAAGACTAGCCGTCCGATTCTTTCTCAGTGGAAACATCTTGTACAAACATTCACACTTCAAAAATCATAAATTTGTAAAAACAAAAAATACTTTCTAAGATTTACTTTGCACCCCAAATCAGAAACTTCCTAAAATTGAAACCTTAAAAGATTTCAAAAACTAAAGTTGACCAAAGTCTTATACGTCAATAACCGTGCGATTGACGAAGTCCAAACCTCAAAATGATTGAATATTCAAAATGAAAAGGATAATTTATCATTACAGTCAACAAATTCTCTACAAAATCTTAATTAATAATCCTTAGAAAATATTTAATCTAAATAAAAGCTAAAAGTCAATATTCAATCAATCAATGGAATCAATTAAAAAACAAGAAGGAATCTAAATTTTTACATAATCACCACTTTCGTCAATTAAAAATTTACACAAAAATCTTTCTTAAACACAAAGACCTTCTAAAATCTTCTAAAAATAAAATAAAAAGTCCTAAAATCTTTCAAATACAAATTAGAAACAAAAAATCTATAAAATCCACAACCCTAGACTCATTCAAGCCATCCAAAAATAGAGAGAGAGACTCAAAATTCGTAGGTCCCAAGAAACTCTAGTTTGTTGAACACCAAAAAACCTCCGAAAATGCCTCCAACATTGAAAATTGATTCCCCCAACCATTCCCAATCAACCTAGCTTTCATTCTACCTAAAATAACCTTAAGATTCATCAAAACTTGAAGACACTCTAAAGAGATTGAAGAACAATCGTAGCAAAAGGGTGGATCCAACCCAGAATTAAAGAAGCTTGGAACATTGCAAATGAATCATTTATCCTCGAGCAAATTATTTCTTTTGAGAAAACTAAGCAACAACCCTTTTTCTTCTTTCATAGGTAAAATTCAATTATTTGTGTTTTTTTTTTTTTTTGTTTAATCCAAATTGAAATGTAACATTAATTAGAATTAGTAAAGATCGGTGTTTCCCAAGTGAGATTGATTCCTAGCTCTTTCCAATCCTGTTACTTGATCCTTGAATTTGTTCTCCCTCGTAGATCACTTTTTATCAATTTTTGAGAGTCAAAAGTGGGTTCCTAAACCCATTTAAAACTAGGTGGTGTCTCAATTTTTTTATACGGGTCTGTATTCATGGATCGTGGTATCTTCATTATGAAACTTCATTAACCTCACCATTCCTAAAACCATGAAACCCCTTTTGTACATACCAAACTTTCATAAAACCAACCATTTTTTTGAGCTAACATCAAACATCGCTCCGTGACACGAGCCTAAACTGTCCACCACCCTCAAGCACGAAACTGCCCGCTCCTTGGCAATAAGCTTAAAATTCATTGGTTAAACCATTAAACCCTTTGAAACTTGAACTAAGTGCCAATCTTGAGGAGAAAACCCCTAAGAAACTTTGGACAAGGATGATTTTGGGCAAGTTCAATTGTCAAAATTTAACCGTATGACCCTACGCTGAGTGTCGAATCTGGTAGCGAAAAGCCCTCAAGTGCTTAGCAAATGGGAGATTGGATTCCAAGCAAAGGATGAAACTTGCGAGTTGACCACTTCTACCCCTATAAAATCCAAACCATGGAACAACCCATCAAGCACGATCGGTGAAAAGCTGAAAGTGCAAATTTTGGATTGTAAGTGATTATTGCACTTCACTGCAAGTAACTCCCGCAAAGAGGAGCAGTTGTAGACACCCAAAATTGCGTACTCCTGTTTTAGGTACAAAACAGTGCAACATTTCGGCAATGCAACACGATCCCAAGAAGTCCGTAGGTAGAGAAAAAGAAAAATCCCTCTCCCCTGAACCCTTTTAAACCCTTCCCAAACCATTTCCCACAACCCCTCCCCCTAAACCATCTCCCAAAGCAATCCCGAAATCCAAACAGTTGAATCCCGTCCAAATCGAAAACCCTGATCCTTTTCTAGACACAATCATGACCCTTTCCAAAAGCCCAACACCATTCTCGAACCTCCACAACCTTTCCAAGTTCCATAAATCTTTCCTGTCTTAATTTCCCAACGTTTTGGAAAATTGAGATTTTCCAAGGAGTTTTTGAAACCTAAAAAACCTTCCCAAGACCAAACCAGACCCATTAGCTCAGCCCAAACCAAATGTCAACTGCCCAAGACACTCCTAACCACCTCATGGTAGAATCAATCGTATTTGACCACGAACTATTTAGATCGATCTACAACATCAGTGTGGTCAGTCTTGGATGACTAACAACCCTAAACTGCCCCCTATTGTGTGCTTGCTTGTTTCAAAAGACAATTTATAGACTGATCTTCAAGATGGGTATGTTCCCCGCACTATAAAAAGGGGTGCACCCCTCCTAATTTCACACATGTTTGAACTCTCAATTTCATTTCTTTTTCTTTCACATACTCTTACTCATTCCTTCGTTCTCTTGCCATTTCTGGAAGCTGCATCATCTCTCAACAAACCTCAAAAACTTGCCCACTTTCCCCGACCTTCCTAATTTCAAACCTCAAGCCACCAATAACCCACATAGTTGAACCCCTGCAAAAATTGCCCAAGTTATTTCCTAGTTTTCCTTGATACCATCGAACCCTTGCCCAATTTACCCCTAACACTACCCCCTATTTATCCCAACGTAATAGAAGCTTTGCCTGCACTACAACTCAGATATTGAGAGGACTACCGAAGTATTGCCCAATCTTCCATTGAGCTAACAAGCATACAAATGTAAAAAATAAAATATTTATATAGTATCTTTATATTTTTGGTAGAATTATCAGTTTTAATTCTTACTCTGGCAAAGTAATTTGGAACACCTCTTTGTACATTATGCACTTGGAAAGATCAGACGAAACAACCAGAGGTTGCCCCTTTCAAAAATCCACAACCAGAAATCTTCCATGAAACCTCGAACACTCATCAAACCCCTCAATTATATCCTCTTCAAACTCTCACTTCCACTACAAACCACACTCACTTATCTTTTGAATATCACACTATTACGCAATCAAAGATCAGATATTCTTCAAAACAATGGTCTAGAATAGTTTTTTAGAAGGACAAGGAGATTAGGATGCTTAACACCTTCCCCATTCTCAACCAAATCACTTAACTTGAACTGTTAATCACACAAATTAAATTGGAGTCATCTCAATCAAACCTGAACATTCACTACTCCATAAAATCACGTAGTACCTCCACTAAAGTTCTCCCCCCAAAAGGGAAGAGATAAGTGAGGGTAGGCACTAAAATAGTGACACAAAGTTGAACATGATATAAACATAAAACAATATGTAAATAAAATTGCAACTCCTCAGATAGATTTCACCCAACCCCACCCATCTAATTCTGAGAGCTTTGCTGGAGGGGCTAGGGTGTTCTGGCCATAGACTTCCATCCAATACCCACAATAAAAATACTAAGTAGAAATGCTTTTTTTTTTTTCTAATAATATTTAATCACAAAAAAGAAAGGAATAGATTTATCCTACCTGTTTTCCTAGCTAATTGCTTCTAAACCTCTCCAAGGTTATACTTCTTGATTGATTTTCCTCTAAAACTAAGTTTTATTTTTAATAGTGGTAATTAAAGAAAACAGGGTGAAGAAGAAGTATATGTCGTAATTGAAAGATGAAAATGAAAAATGAGAGAGATCAAGATAAGTCCCCCCCCCCCCCCTCCTTTTGTTTTTGTTTTTTTGTTTTTTCTATTCCCTTAGGTTTAAATGAGAAAAATTATTTATGAACACCCGTTTTGGTACCAACCCATTTTCCTATTCCGAAGATCCCAACCATTTTGGTACTGGACCCACATGGTGTCGAGGATTTTTGTGGTGGTGCCACACAGCATCACCACAATTTCTTGCACTAAACTCTGATATTCTAACCATATTTAGCTTGGCACAAAATAAAGTAAATTTTAAATTTTAAATTCTTTCCTAAACATCATTTCCACTCAATTGATTAATTTATTAAAATATATAAGATCCTATTTAATCTTTATATTATCTATGGGTTGAGTTTTATAGATAAAATTCCTAATTCCATTCAACTAGAAGGAAAAAAAAAAAGATGGCTGGTAGAGAGAAGCTTTGAGTCTTAGAGAGAGAAAGTTACATAGCACAAACAACTCATTGTTTTGCCTCGCTTGATTTATCAATTTGCAACCCAATTGTAGTAGTTTCCGACGATGGGTTAATGTTTTATTCGTCTCTAGATATGTTTTAAAGTTTGGATGACATATTCTACATTGAAGTAGCCTTAGAGGCCATACTATGCTAGGAAAACATGACTTTAAATATAAAAATCATCATTTTATGTCCAAAATAAGCTTTTCGTAAAATTTGATCAAATTACCAAAATAACCCTGATACTAAAACATACGACTATATTATGCTTAGGAAAATCCTTTCAGACACATATAATGACATTTTGGACTTTAATAAAAAACAAAATTCATAAATTTGCACTAAATTTATTAAAAACTACAAAAACACACAAGGGTTCATACCTCTTTCACATCGAAAAACAAAGAACATGAAAAAAAAAAAAAAACTTCTAATGAATTCCTATTGAAAAATTACTTCCAAAACATTGAAAAGTGACCTACCAAAGCACAAACTGTTTTGTGGGAAAAACGGTAATTTATCTCAAACCCAATAAATTAAAAAAATTGAAAAATCTTGAAAAAAAATTAAAATTTTTGAACCAATAAAATTTCAATAAAAATTTTAAATCAGTAAAATACTTAGTCAACTCTAAATAATTGATAAAATTTTAATAATAATAATTAACAATTATTTTAGTTGTGGGCCCATTTACTTAAGTGAGGGGCCCACCTAAAGTTAATTCAAATACCCCTCATGGGGGAGGGGGGTCTTAAGAATCTTAAAATATTTAAATCTTATTCCTACGTAAATATAAACAATTTTAATCTAATTAAAACAAATAAAATCCAAAACATAAATAGGATAATCTTAATTTAAACAAATCCTAATTCACCTAAAAAGCTATAAAAGGGATCTCTATTGCCATAAAGCTTATGCCATCTTGAAGCCTCAGAGAAATCTATCGAAACTCTCAAGAAATTACCTTCCCAAAACCCAAAAATCAATGCCCCAACTTATTACCTATATCCTAATCCTTGATTTTCAACTAGAAAAAACCCTAGAAGACCATCAAATCGATCAAACCTTCGACAATAATAACAATCCAACAAGAAAATTCGTATTTTTATTTACGGATTTTCGAGGGAAGAGAAATATATCGAAACTCTCAAGAAATTACCTTCCCAAAACCCAAAAATCAATGCCCCAACTTATTACCTTTATCCTGATCCTTGATTTTCAACTAGAAAAGACCCTAGAAGACAATCAAATCGATCAAACCTTTGACAATAATAACAATCCAACAAGAAAATTCGTATTTTTATTTACGGATTTTCGAGGGAACTTGCAACCGTAATCAACAAGGTAAGTTTCTGAATGTCCTCTTCTAGAGTTTAGGTAATTTATTTTCCAATAAAGATCTTTTACTAATAATAGAGACCCATTTTTGCTGGGTGGGATTGCTCCCTAACACCTTCAAATCCTGTAACCTGGTCCCTAGACTCGTCCTCTTTGTATATTATTGCCTTTCCACTCGCACGACTTGAGGTGCTTTCACGTAGATTGAAGATTGATTGGGTAACTCATCTTTTATTTTTTTCTTCTAGGATTCAAAAATTACTTGGTCCTTGGGGGAGTGCTGCTCTGATTATGTGGGAATTGGATTTATAGTGATACAGAAGAGGATTATCCATTTCCTTTTCCCTGTAATCTTTCCTAGTTAGAGTTATCTCAATTGTTTTTATTGAAGTTCTATGATGGGTGATCAACATAATATAGTTGGAGATCCTTTTTATTTATTTTTTGATTGGTAAGCTGGGGTTAAGGGACCCCTCCCAATAAAACCACTTCTAACGAGTGTAGATACAAGATAAATCTTCTTGAACAATTTTTAGAAGATCATGCGGAACATTGGATCTATCCTGAATAATAAAAAACCTATTCGAAGCCGCCCCCAATTTCGCTAAAAAATTGCTGCCCTGTTAGCCTCTCTCCATTGAAATTCAAAAAAACATTCATCAAAGCATCGAGCTATGTCTGCAATCTCCATTAGAGTTTCTTCATATTTCCATGAAGGCTTAAGTTCTTTCGTTATGCACTTGATTGAATACATCGAATTTGATGAGATCAGAATTCGCTTGAAATCTCTCAATGTTGCATATCTCATTGCTTCCAAGATTGCTTGGATTTCAATCTGAATAATGTTTGTGGGTAAACAACCTACTCAGCTTGCATCGGTAGAGAAAAGGACCTCCAGAGCCCTCTTTATTCACTTCAGAGAACTTATTTTTCATTTTCAATAAGAAGACTTCCTGCTCATTAAGAATGCTTTGGTGGTAAAATTCTTTAAATCAAGGATGACGAAATCCTTCAAGCCAAATATCGAGTTATAACAAAAGAAGTGAGTCATTGAAATCTCTTAACCTACTACAAAAAAGAATTTAGACATGCCCCTTTTTTATAAATAAATGCCAATTTTTGAAAAAATGTCAACTTTTGAAAAAATGTCATCTAAAGTGAATTTTTTCGCCGGTAGAGAGATTGCACTAAAATGTGTGAGACTTTAGACATTTGTTTATGTTTGAACCTTAAACATCAATTTTTGAAAAATCGATGTCAAAACCCCCCCTTAATACATGCCTTTTTTCATCTCAAGAATAGACTTCACTCTTATAGACATCATTTACAAAGTGACGTTTAAAGTCTTTTATGTGCTAGCGCTCTAAGCCTTGTGAGGCAATAACCATAGACCATTGTCATGTGTTGTTAACTTTTTCACCTCTGTCTGACATGAGAGCCATCTAGATAAAAGAGAGGTTACCCTTTGTTGTGTTCGCTATGAGAGTCTATAAATAGACCCCTCTTTTCAGGCCCTCCAATAGAGATCCATCAATTGTCCCATGATAGATTTTTTTTTTTTTTTGAATTTACCTTTCTCCTGTATGAGGAGCATATTTATCCTTACGAATGTGGTTTACAACTAAAACCATCTCTAAGGATTTCTCCAAGGGTTGCAATCCAGAACAGTATCGCGTTCCTTGAGGAACATATATATGGAGTCTACGTGCCATATTTTGGTTGGATATTAAATACATTGGGCTGTGTGCAATATAGAAGACGGCTTGATTAAGAGTCCAATGTGTTTCAAACTCCAACCAAAATGTGCCACATAAATATCATTCCTATTCTATAGGAATGGGACACCTTACCTTAGTGTTTTTCGCTTGCACTCTCTACTGAGGGTAATTTTGTGAATTGGGTATTAATTCAATACACTCAGACTCATGTGATTGGTTGATCCCAGATTCTCTGAGCAAAACATTTTTCCCTTACCTGAGCCTGATTCTAATAAGTCTCTCAATGATTTTGAATTCCAAATTTGTCTTGATGACTCATTAATTCTTATCCTACTTGTCGACTTTATAGCCTTCTCTTAATTCCTAGTTACATCCTAATGCCATTAATGTTTAATTAGTACTAATATATCTATTATAACCTTAAATTAAAATTAATTTACATGGGCCTGGACCCCATGAGACTTGATTTTCTAGGCTTACCAAAATATAATGATTAGCATATAATCTTTTTCCTCCCTTTTTACATCAATCATGTTTGATCGATTTGATTAATGAACATTTTTTTTGTCTCTTAAATGATTCCAGTTTGTTATATATTTTTCCATATAAGCAAAAATACATGTTTGATTAGGTCAACAATCCCCAAGAAAAGTTTTACTTGGATTGGGTCTTTGAGATTGTGACATAAAAGAGAGCTTTTTTTCTTTTTGGATCAATAAGCTGAAGCTCTAAGGGTCCCCACCCCTTTCAGTAAAAAAAAAAAGAGCACGTTAGAAATCAAATCACCTTGCAATATGGAACTCTTGCTTGAAAAAAAGTCTTTCTAGAGCGTCTGTGCAGGACATTGTGTTTCACACTGTGTTGATGTGGAGGTGCATACAGAATTGTAAATGCTTTAACTCGGGAAATATCTAAGGTTCTGTGCGCACCTCCACATCCGCATGGTGTAAAATGCAGTATCCTAGATAGTCACTTTAGCATTTTTAAAAGAAAAAAAAGAAAAAGAAAAATGGCTTAATGGAACCTGCACTAGGGACTTCTTTCTGAATGTTTTGGATGGTAGCCTAACCGGTCACTTAGTAAAAAAAAATTCTCAGTGCACTCTTTGTTGGATTAATGTGGGATTTATCTTAAGGTTTGAATGAAAGTGTATGTCAAAGTAAAGTAAAAGTAAAAAAGAAAAAGCAAAAAGTAAAAAAGTCAAAGTAAGAATTAAGTAGTTTATTTTTCAAAGTTGTGGTGTAAACTTTTTAGTCTCATATCGGATAAAAACAACTAAAAAGTATAACTCTCATATAATAATCTAGTAAATGTGAGAAAGATATGGGTCAAGCCCATGCGTGCATGTGAGGGCTCATGGATTCTAAAAGGGATTTGAACCCATTAGTCCGAAAAACCTTAGTGCATGCGTGCGCGTGTGTGCATACAGGGGAGAGTGTGGATTTATACCTTATGTGAGTGCGTGTGAAAAACCCACTTTCGCTAAAATTTTGTTAGACTGCTCTACAGACAAAATCACAACCCAAGTTCACTTGTCAACAGTTTTGGTGACAGCCTATAGAGGCACTTCTATTTCTATGCCCCATAAAAGATGAAACTTAAATTGTCGTGATAGACTATTCAAATCGTTGACATGGATTGCTGAAATTCTTGGGACCAAGCATTTAAATAGTTGATTTCAACGAATCATGTTCAAGAATGAAGATCAACGACGATCCCAACAGTAGTAAAAGATTGATCTCAGCAATTGGAACAAAGTTCGATCTTTATAATTTTAATGTCAATCTCGAAGATTTGAATTGTCGATCTAAACTATTTGACTAATTGATCTTAATAATGGAAAGCAGGAGAGGGGCATTAAGAAAGAAAAAAGTTTACTAATTGGACAATCAAGGTAGCACGCAAAGCTTAGGGGGTATTTAGAAAGAAATGCTTCCGGTATATTAAATAATTTTCCCAAATAAATAAAGTTATTAGGGTGTATGGTAATAAACCATGTCAAATTTTAAGAAGATTGAATTAGATTTGCTTGTTAAATCGAATTTGAAAGTGTTCATATATTTTCTTCAACTGTTTTATTTATTTATAAATCCTATTAGGGTATCGATTTAGAGAATCAATCAAATTTTCACAAACAAGATTAGTAGTTGTAAGTAACACATGAAGAAATATTTTGAACAAAGGTCCCGACATCAACACTAATAGACTTTAACCAACTAATCAAACATGAAACATATACCCCCATACACCTTACTAAAAGATTACTCTTTTAACACAGAATCCAAAACTTTTTGGCAACCAATGGACATAAATAATAAGCTAAGCTCATATACAAAGCATGTTTAGAGTGTTATTTCAACAAAGTTTCCGTTTTTCTTAACCATTGTTTCTTTTTTAAGTTTTCTTTTGTAACCTTCTATAATCATAGATTGCAGAGACTTCTTCAGTAGATCTCTATTTTTCGTGGGAGAGATTGGGGGAAACGATTACTTCCACCCTCTTATTGATGGAATGACTTCTGAAGAGATTCGAAGTATTGTACCTATTGTCATCGATGTCATATCCCAAACAATACAGGTGAGCAAAAAGAAAAACTGGATTGTTGAGACATTCAATTTTTTTAGGGATTAGTGAATCAATAGTGCATCACTGTCAACAAAATAATAAAAATATATAGAAAAACATTAAAAATATAATACAAATCATGAAAGTTTAGAGACCCATTTATTCCTTTTATTCTCTCACAAGCAAGAATATTATATTTATTATTTTATCAGTATATTATTATTATTATTATTATTATTGTTTTTGGACCTACATCCATTTGCATACGGACAGGATGGGCCAAGATTTTATTTTATTTTTATTGTTTTTTGTTTTTTTTTTTTTTGGTTTTTGGTTTTTGTTTTTTGTTTTTTGTTTTTTGTTTTTTTTTTTGTGGGGTGTGTGTGTGATCATTTGTTTAATGGAAAATCTCAAACATTGTTTAAGATTAAAATGTCCAAGAAACAAAATACAAGTCAATTTTTTTTTAATTATCAGTAAGCTGGTGTTGAAGGTACCCCACTCTTTTATTAATATATATATTTTGTAAGCTATTAATATACTAAGGAAGTTAGTTACGTGAAAGATCATCCAGCATAATTCTCTCTAACTCTTGAGGGATAAAATTAACATCCTCAAATATTACCAAATGCAAGTCTTGCTCGAAGGATGTACTAATAAAACATTACACAGTTGAGATTGGAAAAAGTACAACCGAATCTCTAAAAGAAATGAATCTCTAGGATGTTAAATTATCTAAAATATATGATTTTTCTCACATTGTATCTGACTATTTAACGTTGTGCATCAAACATTATTTTAGATTAGAATAATGTAAGTACTTTGGTGGGTATTGCATATACCTTGGGGATTTGGACAACATTTGGTGCTCTAAAATGCCAATTGCCTCACCACTGCTAGTCAGGCCTATGGGTCCGGAGCCTCGTCATAAAAAGAAGAATAATCTAAATACCTAATTAATCAACATATTTTATTCGAAATGGAGGGCCAAAAAGAAAAATAAACATGTAAAATTTAGTCCTAAAAAGAATGTTTGATTTAGACATGCCCAAATATATTTCAGTGAATATTTAATTTAACCCCTTATGTTTTCATATTGACGACATCCCCCCTTGACCCTCGCATTCTCTAACAGAATGAAAATTGATCAAGATGCCTTCTTCAACTTTTGACTAGAAACCCTTGATTTTTCTTCCCAATACCAATCATCTTAGGCAAATTGTTTTATCCTAGTCTTCAGGCTTGAGATTAATCTACTTCAACCTGATGATGGGATTTTGGATAGAAAATTCAAGGTTTTATCATAAGTCGTTAATTTGAGATTCAAAATGATAGATTGAAGATAAGTTAAATAGATTAAAAGTAACTTACCATGTAAGTTGAAGAACTTGAAAATGACTATTATTAAGAAAAAAAATCAATTTTTTAATATAAGTAAAAGATGAAGGCCTTTACGTCATTTTTTTTAGTCTACAAGCGAAGAGAAAGGTCAGATGGGGCATGTCGTCAACCAAACCGTGGAGGGGAGCATTGAAAGTAAAATTTTATCAAGCACGAAACAAACAATTCCAGAGGGGGCATGTCTTCAGTTTAAAACCACAGGGGGTCTCTCAAATCTCAATCAAATTATTGGAGGGTATATCTAAAGCAAACCTAAAAATTTGAAGGTATGTGAAAATTGAAATTTTTTGACGGGCCAAAGCCCACAAATTTTAGAAAGCGAAATTTGACAGCCTATGACCAGTAAAAATTTTCATGATCCCCAATTCGACAGCTAAGAGCCATCAAATTTCTCCTTTGATCCATCGAAAAAGAAAATTTTGATGCCTTAGTCTATCAAATTTTATGAAATTCAATGGCCTTGGGCTGTCAAATATAGGCTTTTTTCAAAGGTGGCAGGGGGGGGGGGGGTGTTCCGCATAATAATAATAGAAAATTCATGGTATTCTCAAGAACCAAGAGCATCAAGAGGCATCAATGTTTTTTCTCTATATCGAGAGTTCCTCGATCTACTGGCAGGTATGTAAAGATTCACACTAAAATAGCTATTTGATTAGATTTTGGTTTTGTATCTTATCCAATCAAATACTAAATCATATATAGTTATATTTCTACTTGAAGTTTATTCAATAGATGAATGAATTTTAAAAATATGCTTACATGTTGTTTAAGGAGTGAGAGTATGGAAACAGTCCAAACTGACAATAAGAACCGAAACAAATAACTAAAAAAATGGTTAATTGTCACTATAAAACTTATTCAAAATTAATTAAAAAAGTTACACCAAATTCGTGCTAGCAGATTGATACATTATTAAAGAAACTACTATATATAATATAATCTCCATTAATTGATGACTTCTTCTTCTTGTTGGACATAGACATTGATCAAACATGGGGCCCAGACGCTCATGATCCCTGGAAACATTCCAATTGGCTGCTCTGCAGTCTATATTACATCTATTAAAAGTTCAAACAACGAATCATACAACCCCAAAACGGGTTGTCTGGACTGGTTAAATGAGTTTTCCGAGTACCACAATGATTTTCTTCAGAAAGAGCTAAATAGATTACAAAAGCTGCATCCTCATACCACTATCATCTACGCCGATTACTACAATGCTGCCATGCGCTTTTATAATTCTCCAAGTCAATTTGGTACGCATTCTAACTTTATTTGAGATATATTTTCTTTTTCTATTTTTCAAACTCTTTTATATGTATATACATGTGTGTATAGCAGGATTGCGATCCAACATGTTTTGTAAATTGGGGTTAGAAGTTTTGCAATGAGCTGACTTTTAGTGAGAATGATCTCTATAATGTAGAGATCACCCTCACCAAAATTCAGCGCAGTTTGAAATTTCTAACTCCATTAAAAGGGGTTCATAAAAAATAGACAATCCACAATTCTTCAACTTGTAAAATGTGGTTAGAAGTTTTGAAATAGACTATTTTTGGTGAGGAAGATCTCTCACCAAAGAAATCATCCTCATTAAAATTTAACCCATTCTGAAACTTCTAACTCATATAGGACAATACATATTGGATAAAATGTTGACAAAACATTGGATCCTTATCCTGACCACATATATATATATATTATATATATAATATATAATATATATATATATATATATATATATATATATATATAGCGTTATTACGACCCCTATTACGACTCACATTGTGACTCACCGTTTGTCTTATATGGGCAAAAATGTTTGGAATGGGCTGATTTTTTGTGAGGATGATCTCTGTGATGAGGGGATCATCCTGCCAAAAAATCATCCCATTCCAAAACTTCTAACCCCATCAAAATTGATTTACAAAAATTGGACGGTCTAAAATTTTTCAACTTGTAAACATGGGGCTAGAAGTTTCATAATGAGTTGATTTTTGGCAAGGATGATCTCCTCACCATAGAGATCATCCTCTCAAAAAATCAGCCCATTCGAAATATTTTTACCCATATAAGACAAAACACGGTGTCGCAATGTGAGTCGTAATAAGGGTCGTAGGAACCCGACCCTATATATATATATATATATATTTATGTTCAACACCCTACACTTTACCCTATACTTTACCCTACGTGTTTTGGCCTACATGGTTTAGAAGTTTTGGAATAGGCTGATTTTTGGTGAGGAGATCATCCTCACCAAAAATCAGCCCATTCCAAAACTTCTAACCCCATAAAAAATGGTTTACAAAAAATGGACGGTGCACGATTTTTCAACTTGTAAACATGGGGCTAGAAATTTCGGAATGGGCTGATTTTTGGTGAGGAGGATCTTCTAACCGTAGAAATCATCCTCACCAAAAATCAGCCCATTCCAAAACTTCTAACCCATGTAGGACAAAACACGTTGGTAAAGCGTAGGGTGGCGAACGGGACCCATATATATATATATATATATATATATATATATATATATATAATATATATATGGGTCCCGTTCGCCACCCTTAGTTTTACCACACACTTTAACAAACGCGTTTTGTCTTACATGGGTTAGAAGTTTCGGAATGAGCTGATTTTTGGTGAGGATGATCTCTATGGTGAGGAGATCATCCTCACCAAAAATCAGCTCATTCCAAAACTTCTAACCCCATCAAAATTGATTTACAAAAAATGGACGGTCCACGATTTTTCAACGTGTAAACATGGGGCTAAATATTTCGGAATGGGCTGATTTTTGGGGAGGATGATCTTCTAATCATAGAGATCATCCTCACCAAAAATCAGCTCATTCCAAAACTTCTAACCCATGTAGGACAAAAAACGTTTGTTAAAGTGTGTGGTAAAACTTAGGGTGCTGAACATTTCCCTATATATATATATATATATATATATATATATATATATATATATATATATATATATGGGGAGTGTTCGGAGGCCCTAAAGAGAGCCAAACATTGTGCCAAAACTTTTTCAAAGCATGGTTAAAAGTTCCGGAATGGGCTGATTTTTTGTGAGGATGATCTCTATGATAAAAATATCATCCTTATGAAAAATCAGCTCATTCCGAAACTTGTAATCCTAATTTACAAGTTGAAGAATCGTGGACCGTCTAATTTTTGTAAACCACTTTAGATAGGGTTAAAAGTTTTATAATGGGCTGATTTTTGATGAGGATGATCTCTCATCATAGAGATCATCCTCACAAAAAATTAGCCAATTCCGCAACTTCTAACCCATGTTTTGAAAAATGTTTGGCTGTCTTTAGGGTCTCCGAATGCCACTTTATATATATTTATATATGTGGGGTCTTTCAAGGGGACATTAGTAAAAACATATGTAAAAACAATCATTTTTTCAAAATATATAAGATTCGGATTGAGCTGATTTTTCGTGATGATGATCTCGATGGTGAGAAGAGCATCCTCATAAAAAATCAGCCCAATCTAAATCCATCAAAAGTGGTTTACAAATTATTGATAATAAATTGATAGTCTACATTCTAAATCACTTTCGATGAGGTTCAAAGGTTCAGATTGGGCTGATTTTTTGTGAGGATGATCTTCCCATCATAGAGATCATCCTCACAAAAATTCAGCTCAATCCAAACCTTCTAACCGATATTTTGAAAAATAAATGTTTTTACATTTGTTTTTGTTTATGTATAAGTTGATCCTGAACTTGCATATATAATTTTATCTCTGCCCAGGTTTTAGAACCTATTGAAAATTGTCAAATCAAATAGCCAAAAAAATTCAGTTAAACTGACTAATTTAGTGTGAGGCCCAAAAGTCAATAGGTTTTATGGGTCCAAATACTGTGATTAATGGAAGTTCTTCCATTGTCATCTTTGGTCATATCTAAAGTTTAAAATATCATCTCAAAGTAATATTTAAGGTAGTGGAAAAATCAAGACTGTCTCGAGGGAGCAGATCTCTATAGCCTGTTTTTCTTGTAGCTTCCTTTAGCACCTTTTTCTACAGTCACAATTGCTACATTATGAAAAAATGACACCACAACCATCTCGAGTTGGTGGCTTAGTTGATCAGAATTTTTATAGGAAAAAAAAAAATGGCATTTCTTTTTTGGGTAAATTATATTTTGTGAGTTGGATATGACGAAATTCCGATTCCGACTTACTATTCATTTTAATTCCCAAACATGAAGAGCTAGATTGCACGTTTTTCAAAGTGACGATCTTACTGATACAAAGTAGCGAGATCTCTGATATTTTTTTTTTCAAAGTGACAATCTCGCTAGTTTAATTTACATAGTGGCAGTCTTGTTAAAAGGTAGCGAACTTGCGAGATATTCACTTTTGTAACCCGCGAGATTGTCAATTTTCAAAAACATATCAGAGATCTCACTTCTTTATATAAACGAGATCGTCAATTTGAAAAACATGTGATCTTGCTCTTCATGTTTTGGGAATTAAAATGAACAGTGAACAAGAATGATAATTTTGTCAATGGTTGATCACGTTTTGGGAAATTTCTCTTCTTTTTTTTACTAGATCAAGGGCTTTGAAAATCAGGGTCATAGTGTTAACCATTCATCAAATCAAAATATGCACATATCTTCTCTAGATTAGCACTAGTTACAATAATTTAAAGATTTGACTAAATCTCAGAATCTGCCATATCTTTTGCAGATCATCATAAGAAGTTTAGATTAGGTTTTAGCATTTATATTTTCTAACTATGTATTTAGTTTACTTGTTGTATATGTACATAACAAAATCCCTTTAATTGTAGTTCGAATCTGTTTTAGTTCTCTATATTTATACAAAAAGAAAAGCACAACAAAGTGTGTATTGTAATCTCAATTTATTTAAACTTTCTGTTCTTTCACATCGACCTCTCAAATTTAAATTAATGACAAGATTTTGCTATCTTGTCGATGTGGTACTCTCTCAATGATTAAAAAACATGACATGGAACCATAAGAAAGAAGTGCTACGGAGGATCTGCTCCCTACTCTCAATCTAATTAATACTTTAAGAAATTCAAAACATTCCTGAAACAATTGATAATAGAACTTTTAAGTCATTGTCATGACAGCCATATCCTTTTAATCATTCACCTATCGAATCATGTGACCCCTCATTTTATAGTAACTTTTGTTTCGTTTCAGGCTTTTTAAAAGGGGCAATTACTGCTTGTTGTGGAGGGCCAGGTCCATATAATTTGAACATCAAGGTCCAGTGTGGAATGAAGGGTTCGAATGTCTGCAACAACTCATTGTTGTATGCCAGTTGGGATGGCATTCACCTAACAGAAGCGGCATATAAAAAAATTGCCACTGGGTTAATTAGATGGATCCAACACCATTGCTCCAATCAACATCTCTTGGAAAAAGCATAAAATAAACGTTATTGATTGTGTCTTAAAAAATGGATGGTAATAAACTTTTTAAGATATGTTATCAATCATGGGAGATGTTAGTGTCATTATTACTTATTTCTAGCACCCTTGTAATACCACCACGATAATCAACCATTGACATTGCAGGTGTATGCCCCCTTACAAATCTATAATTTTGGTGTCTCCAATCTTTCTGTATATTCATTACTGCCTTCCTAAAAATTACTACAAACTACAAGTTGAATAGTGATATCTATGTGGGATCAGAATAAAGCATGTGGTGGTTATTAGAAAGGTGTTGCGCTGGACTGCCGAACTAGTGAGTGTTCATATGCCAAAAATGTATTGTGATTGAAGAAATTTGAAATTGGATTGATTATCTTGATTGATTACAATGAACCCTAATAGGGTTTCTATGGAGAACATGAGAATCAGATACATATATGTTAGAAGATTAGGGTTAAAGAGAAGAGGAAAATTGAGAAGGGAATGAATTGGTCACACCCAATAGGGTTCGGCCTCTCTTTTATATTGAAAACATGTGGTTGGTCATGTGGGCTAAAGTTTGGGCCCTCATGACATTAAATAAGAATTCTAACACTCCCCCTCAAGCTGGAGCATACAAATCTAACATGCCTAGCTTAGTACAAAAAGTAATAAAGGAACTCTTAGACAATGGTTTTGTAAGAATATTCCCAACTGATCTTCTGACTTGATATAGAGAGTAGACATCTTCTTATCCATCACTATATCATGAACAAAGTGACAATTAATCTCTATGAGCTTAGTTCTCTCGTGGAATACTTGATTACTAGCTATCAACTTGGTTATCACAATACATAAGAATAGGAGTAGGAACTTCAATCCCCATCTCCTTTAAAAGACTCTGAACTTAAAATATCTCATATGTAGTATGTAACATTTTATATTCTATTTCATCACTAGAACAAACTATAGCTTATTGTTTTTTACTAATCCAAGTCATCAAATTACCTCCCACAAATGTACAATGCCTAGAAGTATATCTACGATCAATCTAACTCCCTGCCCAATCAACATCTAAGAAGCTAGTAATGGATATAAGAGGTGAAGGTCTATATAATAATTGATAAGGTCCCAATTATTCGATTTTGGGACCGTAATTGCATTAAGATTACCATTGCATAAATGTTAGTTCCTTTAAATAATTGCAAAATTATTTTACTTATCCAAATTAATAAAGCTAATGATATTAGTGTTAATTGTAGCGCACGTGGAAGCCAACAAATCGCGAAACAATTACGGTTACAATACACGAGTCGAAGGGAAGTTTCCAGAAAAATCGGTCGATTTGGGCGCCACGTCACCGCGCCGCGGCTAGGCATGACCGCGCCGCGGTCATTTCGAGGAATTTGGTTTCGAGATTTTTACAGAAGCTTCTAGAAGCTTCGGTGGTTGTAACTGATTGGGTAGTTCGAAGCAAATCATCCGAAAAGTTGACCCGATTACCCGAATACAAATGTTATAAATTGGGGGCTCTTCTCTTCTTCTCTTGTTCCATAAGTTTTGATTTTTTCTTCTTTTAATTTTCTGTAATTTTTCCTTTTGTGAGATCTTGAGTGTAGTGAGAACATCAAGAGTAAGCCATTGGCTCTATTGTAACTCTTTTGAGAGATCCATTCAAGAAGGAATCAAGTTGCATCTTCATCTTCTTCTCCCATCTTCTCTTTGCTTTTTAGTATTGTTGCAATATGATCCTTGCGATGATCGGCTAGATCCTCTTTAGAGAGATCAATGATGCCGAAGCAAGTTTATCCCTCTAATGTAGTTTTAATTCCTTATTTTGCTTACATGTTTACTATTCTAGAAATTCTACTTTGATTAGATGATCTACTTATATTTTTTATTCAAACTTTGATAGCCATTACTTAGATAAGCTCAAGAACGGCTATGCTTTGTGAAGAATCTGAATATAAGCTAGGCAATCTCAATTAAATCTGAATTTTCATGAATGTCTCTTGGTTACCTTTAATAATTAAACCGCTCCACCTTCCGATCCATGAGCAATGACTTGCTACATGGATTGAGATATTCTTGGAATTGATCTACATTATGGATAGTTTGCAAAAGCTGATTTGATTTCTCTAAACCTCCTTTCTTTTATCTTCAATCTCTACTTTCTGTTTTTATTTCAAATTGCAAGTTAATTTCCATTTCATTTATGCAACAAATCTGTTTTGTTTTTAAGAAAAATCTGTTTTCCAATTCTGTTTTGGACTTCTAACCGTATGAATCTTTGAATCTTCATTGTCCCTGTGGAACGAATTCGACTTGCCCAAAGTCTTAATTCACATCTTAATCTCTGCATCTCTATTGCAAGATCTACAAACGATCAAAATGGCGCCGCTGCCGGGGACAGCGAGTTGATTCATTCTTCAATTCGGAAAGTATCCGAAACAGTTTCCGAAACAGAACCGAATGTGTTTTGCTTGAAACAGGAATGTCCCCTTATCGATTAATCTTTGGTAGAGCCTGTCATTTGCCAGTCGAACTTGAGCATCGAGCTTATTGGGCGATCAAACATTTAAATTTTGATCTAGCGAAGCCGGCGAGCTTAGAAAACTCCAACTCACTGAGTTGGAAGAATTAAGGAATGATGCTTACGATAGCGCAAAACTTTACAAAGATCGAACGAAAATCTGGCATGATAGGCACATTCAGAGAAAATCTTTCCACGTAGGCCAGAAAGTGCTCTTGTATAACTCTCGCCTTCATTTATTTCCAGGGAAATTAAAGTCCCGTTGGACTGGACCATTTTTGATCCACAATATTCACCCTCATGGAAACATCGAGGTACTCAATCCAGCCAATGGAAATATCTTCCAAGTCAATGGCCAAAGGCTGAAGCCATTTCAGACTCTCCCTCATTCATCCGAAAAAGAATCATTTCTGAGTAATCCTGTGTACCAGGATTAACTCCAGTTCTAGGTCTGGCTGAAGACATTAAACTTAGCGCTACTTCGGGAGGCAACCCTTGATTTCTGTACATATTTTGCATGACCATGTAGGATTTATTTTTCAATTCTTTTTGCATTTACTCACTTTCTTTCACGTGTACACCCTGTGTAGTGTGCTTTTCACTTTTACACCTTGTGTGGAACACTTCTTTTGGTTGTACCTACAACTTTTACAACGTAATGACATCCGCTTTCAGGTGTACTCTAAACCTCTACTCTTTAATCATTGAGGACAATGTTAAATTAGGTTGGGGGTGTGGATAGCACATTTCAATTAAAAAAAAAAATTAATTTTACATTGTTTTCGGTACATTTTTCAAAAATACCTTCATCAAAATGTTTATATGTACTGTCATCATACAAATTTTTAAAACTAGGCTCATGTCCAATTTGTTTATAAATTCTTATTCCTCAAAACAATATTTTGAAAAACAAAATTCACGTCACTTCTGATTGTAGTGAAAAAGTTATTTTGGATTAAGAGTTGTCTTCTTCACCTGTCTAGAATGAGAGGGAAAGCTTGAAAAATAATGAACTTTGACCTCCTTGTCCTTTGGTTGGCTGAATAGAAGAAAAACAGAACTGTAGTTGATATTTTTGGAGACAGCAACCATAGGATTAGACTGGGTACCTTGAAAAGGGCTGCCTGCTTTTCGAAAAAAGAATATCAGAAAAATGATAAAGCGTGAAAAAAGTTGAAAAGAAAAGCAGAAAGATGTGAAGGTTAGAACTGAAAAAGTGCAAATTGTAAAAAGAGTCCAATGGGACCAAAATAGTTCAGTAGGGTGAAAGCCGTCAATGGTAAAAACGTGAGTACACTGGAATATCACAGATAAAGCCCCTTAGAGGTATTAAAGTGAACATCCATACTTCTCACAATCCCAGACAGGAGGCTCAGTTTCGAGTTAGAATTTAGGCAGACCCATACATTTTAGTAGTTAAGAAGGGAAACCTTGTTCCGAAAAATTTATGTTACAATCAGAAAAATTTGTGCACACACTCAAGATATTTATGAAAATGAGGAATAAAAAGAATTTTACTCAAATAGACCTTTGACTGGATTCTGAAAATTGGTGTGAAGGCATTATATACAATAATTTTGAAGTTGTTATCTTTTAAAATGTTAGAATTTTGTGGGTATATTCACTGCAAACCCTCACGAGTCAAACTCGTCCACTAGGGGTAACCTAGGGGTTTAAGGGCTTACTGCATAAGCTAAATGCAGTCGGGAACCTCACGAAAGAGGAGTTGTTTACATTTAAGTTTTGCTCGGGACTAGCAAAATTGAGGTTTGGGGGTGTGATAAGGTCCCAATTATTCGATTTTGGGACCGTAATTGCATTAAGATTACCATTGCATAAATGTTAGTTCCTTTAAATAATTGCAAAATTATTTTACTTATCCAAATTAATAAAGCTAATGATATATTAGTGTTAATTGTAGCGCACGTGGAAGCCAACAAATCGCGAAACAATTACGGTTACAATACACGAGTCGAAGGGAAGTTTCCAGAAAAATCTCGGTCGATTTGGGCGCCACGTCACCGCGCCGCGGCTAGGCATGACCGCGCCGCGGTCATTTCGAGGAATTTGGTTCGAGATTTTTACAGAAGCTTCTAGAAGCTTCGGTGGTTGTAACTGAATGGGTAGTTCGAAGCAAATCATCCGAAAAGTTGACCCGATTACCCGAATACAAATGTTATAAATTGGGGGCTCTTCTCTTCTTCTCTTGTTCCATAAGTTTTGATTTTTTCTTCTTTTAATTTTCTGTAATTTTTCCTTTTGGTGAGATCTTGAGTGTAGTGAGAACATCAAGAGTAAGCCATTGGCTCTATTGTAACTCTTTTGAGAGATCCATTCAAGAAGGAATCAAGTTGCATCTTCATCTTCTTCTCCCATCTTCTCTTTGCTTTTTAGTATTGTTGCAATATGATCCTTGCGATGATCGGCTAGATCCTCTTTAGAGAGATCAATGATGCCGAAGCAAGTTTATCCCTCTAATGTAGTTTTAATTCCTTATTTTGCTTACATGTTTACTATTCTAGAAATTCTACTTTGATTAGATGATCTACTTATATTTTTTATTCAAACTTTGATAGCCATTACTTAGATAAGCTCAAGAACGGCTATGCTTTGTGAAGAATCTGAATATAAGCTAGGCAATCTCAATTAAATCTGAATTTTCATGAATGTCTCTTGGTTACCTTTAATAATTAAACCGCTCCACCTTCCGATCCATGAGCAATGACTTGCTACATGGATTGAGTTATTCTTGGAATTGATCTACATTATGGATAGTTTGCAAAAGCTATTTGATTTCTCTAATCCTCCTTTCTTTTATCTTCAATTCTACTTTCTGTTTTTTTATTCAAATTGCAAGTTAATTTCCATTTCATTTATGCAACAAATCTGTTTTGTTTTTAAGAAAAATCTGTTTTCCTTCTGTTTTGGACTTCTAACCGTATGAATCTTTGAATCTTCATTGTCCCTGTGGAACGAATTCGACTTGCCCAAAGTCTTAATTCACATCTTAATCTCTGCATCTCTATTGCAAGATCTACAACGATCAAAATGGCGCCGCTGCCGGGGACAGCGAGTTGATTCATTCTTCAATTCGGAAAGTATCCGAAACAGTTTCCGAAACAGAACCGAATGTGTTTTGCTTGAAACAGAAGCCAAACGAACAGAAAAAAATTGAAAAAAATTTCATTACAATCCTCAGGATATCAGAAACCATTTCCAATTTGAAAAATCGATTTTCATCAAAATTTTACCGCGCCGCGGTTGCCCCTTAGTGCGCCGCGGTGACGTGGCAACATTTTCTGCTGATTTTTGTTGGACAAGTTTCTGACATCATGGACATTGTAATGGTCATATTGGTTTTTTTTTCTTAGTATTCTGATTTGAATAATTTTGTTCTGTTCAGGTGAAGGACTTGACGGAAGTCGACGGAATTTGACGGAAGGCGACACGTGGAATTTTTATCCACTACATTGGTTCATCACCAAGAAGATCAGCAAATTCAATTTTCTCTGCATTTTTATTTTTTCTTAGAAAACAACTTGTATTAGGAACTTGAACTTGTATTAATTTTTAATTTCATCCGAGAGGGCTCGGATTGTAATAGATTTAGGGACGGACGATAGTGGGACGAAACTATCTCAGCCCCTCGGGTTCGTACACCAAGTTTGGTGTTGGTGGCCCGAGTCGACTCAACTCGATCATCCCCCGTCTAGAACGGGAGGTAAATTTCGAAACACTCACGCATCACTCGCTAGTGAGTTTCTGTATTGCTTTTGAGTGACTAATTTGTACACATTGGATTGCACCTAGTAACAAGGGCACCCTTACGAGGATGGCACCATAAGATAAGAATCGGAGTTCATTACCGATTTCTTGCCCTTCTAGGAAAATCAAATTCACAGCAAATTAATTAATTAAAATTTGATTAGACTGGACTCTAGGTTCCATCGAGCTCATTAAGCAAAGCTAATCAAAAGTTGCACCAATTGCACTTCTTGATCGTGAACAGTGCCTAGCGCAATCTTGCCCTGTAGTTCTACGTGAATTCAGGGGATAGACTACGTCTATTCAAGACGAGAGGTGATCTAAGAGTGCCCTTGCTCAGCATTGTGCGCCACCTCTCCTCTGGAGATTAAACTGGCTGTTCCGATTTCAGAGATTTGGGTTGGAGGCTTTGATTAATCCTTTGAACCAGTTAGGAGCTGTCTAGTAATAGGCACCCAGTTCTCACGTGTGAATTTCTCCCTCCTATTGTGTGCAATTTGGTAGTGTATGTTAGGTAGGAGATCGCAGAAAAATCCAATTGTATTTGATCCGGAGATCACAAGGTCTCACCCTCTACCTAAGGTTAGAAGAGAAAGCAACACCGTTCTCACTCCACCAATCCCAGAAATGGATCCACATCCACTTCCACCTCATCACATCCATGAGGATCAACGAACACTCAATGAGTTGTTCGCACCTATTACTGCCAACCCTCCATCATGTATAATTTTACCTGCCGCTAACGTGGCACAATTTGAAATTCGGGCAGCCACCATCAATATGCTGCCCAAATTTCACGGTTACGAGAGTGAACAACCGTACAATCACCTCAATAAATTCTTGACCTTATGCCAGACATTCAAAAATGGTCACCTCGACGATGAGAATGTCAAGCTTAGGTTATTCCCGCTCTCTCTCGAAGACCATGCTGCGGCTTGGTTAAATTCCCTGTCCTCCAACTCTATCACTACGTGGGATGAGTTGTCGAGAAAATTCATGGCCAAATTCTTCCCTATGGCGAAGACGGAACAATTCAAAAATGCCATTCGGAACTTCAAGGGAAGACCGGATGAAGAATTCTCTCAGACTTGGGAAAGGTTCAATGACCTTCTTGTTAAGTGTCCACATCATGGGATAGACAAAGCCCAATTAGTTAATTTCTTTTACCGAGGTCTCCCAACAGCCCAGCGTATTCTTCTCGAGTCTATGCATCAGGGTAAATTCATGAATCAAACTCCTAATCAAGCTTATGAATTCTTAGTCGAATTGGCTGAGAATGCTCGAAATTGGAGCACAAACATAGGGGATTTCGATAGAGGAGATTTAGGAGTCAAGAAGCCGGGCATGTATGAGGTTAAGTCTGATCCTGAACTTAAGAGTGTCATGAATAGCCTTGTGAGTAGCTTACAAAGTCTCAACAAAAAGTTTGACGCTTTCAGTGTCAAAACCAACTTTCAAGAAGCCACTCCAATTCTACAAGTTGCCACAGAGACATTTTCATCATGTCAGCTGTGTGAGAATTTCAATCATTCTACAGATAATTGTCCCACCTTGACTCTCTCGCAGTCAGAGCAAGCCAATGCTGTTGGAAATTACAGCACATATAGGAAACCCACTCCTAACTCCTATAGTCAGACGTACCATCCCGATAATAGGTTTCACCCCAATTTCTCCTATCGACAAAGTGAACCTATCCAATCAGGAGGTCCTCCAGGGTTTCAGAAAAATTTCAATCGTCAAACTCATGCTAGTACGAACCTATCTTTGGTTCCGCAGCCATCCTATTCTTCACCTCAAAATTCTGATCAACGGGCGATCGTTGTCGACCCTATGACCAATTACTCTCCTCCTGTTGCTCAACCAAACTCAGCATTGGAATCAATGATGGCTGAGATATTAAAGCAACAACAGCAACTCATACATCAACAAATCCAAACTACCAGAACCAGTCTCAGACCAACCAGGTCACTGCGCAAGCAATCAAAAATTTAGAGGTTCAGATGGGTCAGTTAGCTTCATCCATAGGAGAGAAAAACAAAGGCCAGTTTCCCAGTCAAACTGTGCCTAATCCAGCAGGAACTGTTCCAAGAGGACAGTATGAAATCAATAGTCAGGCAGGTCCCTCTAATTCTATCCAAGCCGTCCACACCTTACGATCTGGTAAATTGGTGGACAATAAAGTTGAAATGCCTGAGGAGGTTCTATCCAAAGAAACAACCTCTAGTGCACCTTCCACAGAAAAGAAGACCAGTCTAAGGAAACACCTCCTCCTCTCGAAAGTCGAGTATCATTCCCAAAGCTCCATTCCCTCATAGACTTCTAGACAACAAAAAGGGAAAACAATTGGAAGGAATTCTAGAAGTGTTCAAAAACGTTCAAATAAATATTCCCTTTCTTGACGCAATTCGTCAAATTCCCTCATATGCCAAGTTTCTCAAGGATCTCACCACAGTGAAGCGAAAAACTCCTGTGCCAAGAGAGGCTGTGATGACAGCCCAGTCTTCCTGTCTGATTCAGCAGACAATTGTTCCCAAATTCAAGGACCCAGGCTGTCCTACAATTTCTGTGCACATTGGAGAAACGATGATTGAGAAATGTCTATTAGATCTTGGGGCTAGTGTGAATCTTCTTCCTTTCTCAGTCTACCAGCAATTAGGTTTAGGTGAACTTAAACCTACAGATATCACTCTGAGTCTAGCAGATAGATCGGTGAAGATTCCCAAGGGAATAGTAGAGGATGTGATTATCAAGGTGAAGGATTTCTACTTTCCTGCCGACTTCGTGGTTCTTGACACTGAACCTGTCATTAACCCAAATTCTCATGTTCCAGTCATCTTAGGAAGACCCTTCTTAGCCACTTCCGATGCAGTCATCAAGTGTCGCAATGGTATCATGACCCTATCATTTGGGGACATGAAGGTCAAAATGAATGTCTTCCAAAATAAGTTTCAATCTACTGACATGGATGATTTGGAAGAAGTCAACATGATCGACACCCTAGTCAGTAGCACTTTTGAGGAAGTGGAGAACAAGGATCCGCTAGAAGAGTATTTTGGCCAATTCGGCCTTGAGTTCGATACTGAGAAATCCATCAGGGAGGTGAACTCTCTTCTTGAATCTGTCCCTATGATGGATTGGCAGCCAAAAATTCAGAGTCTGTCCTCTCTCTCGTCATCCCCAATAGTGGAAGAAATTCCAAAGCTTGAGTTAAAGCAATTGCCTGATACGCTGAAATACGCATTTTTGGGTAATGCTGAAACTTTTCCTGTCATTATCTCCCCTACTCTAGAAAAATCACAAGAAAATCGGTTACTTGACGTTCTGCGCGAAAATCGAGAAGCTATTGGATGGACCATAGCTGATATCAAAGGCATCAGTCCTTCTGTGGTCATGCATCAAATTCATCTTGAGGAAAATTTCAAACCATCGAGAGAACCACAGAGGCGACTCAATCCGGTGTTACAAGAGGTCGTCCGAAAAGAAGTCATCAAACTTTTAGATGCGGGTATTATATACCCCATCTCGGATAGTAAATGGGTTAGTCCAGTTCAGGTTGTCCCTAAAAAGTCAGGTGTCACAGTTGTGACAAATCAGGATAATGAACTCATACCTACTCGAGTCCAAACCGGATGGAGAGTGTGTATAGACTACCGAAAACTGAATACGATGACACGTAAGGATCACTTCCCTCTTCCATTCATCGATCAGATGCTTGAACGTTTAGCCGGTCATGCTTATTACTGTTTTCTTGACGGATATTCGGGATACAACCAGATCCCAATAGCCCCAGAGGACCAAGAAAAGACAACGTTTACCTGTCCATTTGGGACCTTCGCCTATCGACGTATGCCCTTTGGGCTATGTAATGCTCCTGCCACCTTTCAAAGGTGCATGTTGAGTATATTTTCTGATATGGTCGAAGACTTTCTTGAAGTCTTCATGGACGATTTTTCTGTATTTGGGTCGAGTTTTGATGACTGTTTGGATCATTTGAAGTTAGTTTTGAAAAGATGTCGAGAGAAGCACCTCGTGCTAAATTGGGAGAAGTGCCACTTCATGGTCACTTCTGGGATAGTTCTAGGACACATTATTTCCCACAAAGGAATTGAGGTAGATAAAGCCAAAGTCGATCTCATCGCAAATCTCCCTCCACCTAAAACTGTGAAAGAAGTTCGTTCGTTCCTAGGGCACGCAGGGTTTTACAGAAGGTTCATCAAAGACTTCGGAAAAATTTCAAAACCCCTGTGTGATTTGTTAGCCAAAGACATTTCTTTCGAGTTTTCTACCACTTGCTTATCCGCCTTTGAGAAACTAAAAACTGAGTTGACCTCAGCACCTATTATCCAACCACCCAATTGGGATCTCCCATTTGAGGTGATGTGTGATGCATCCGATTACGCTATAGGTGCTGTATTGGGGCAACGAGTTGACAAACTCCCCCATGTCATCCAGTATGCCAGCAAGACGCTTAATGATGCCCAGCTCAATTATTCCACCACGGAAAAGGAACTACTAGCAGTAGTTTTTGCCTTAGATAAATTCCGTTCCTATCTTATAGGGTCCAAAGTAGTCATTTTCACTGACCACGCAGCGCTGAAATACCTTCTTGCCAAGAAGGATGCAAAAGCGAGGTTGATACGATGGATCCTTCTTCTTCAAGAGTTTGATCTCGAAATTCGAGACAAAAAGGGATGCGAGAATGTGGTTGCAGACCACCTATCTAGGCTAGTAGTTGAAACTCTCTCTGACTCTCTTCCGATTTCTGAAAATTTTCCTGACGAGCAAATCATGGCAGTTTCTATTTCTGACACACCTTGGTACGCTGACATTGTCAACTACTTGGTGACAGGTCAAACTCCCACCTCTTGGAGTAAACAAAATCGTTTGCGTTTCCTCGCCCAAGTCAAATGGTTCTTCTGGGATGATCCATATTTATTTAAATACTGCCCAGACCAGATAATTCGTCGGTGTGTTGATGAGAGAGAACAAAGTGGTATTCTCGAGTTCTGCCACAATCATGCTTGTGGGGGACATTTGGAGGAAAGAAAACAGCAGCTAAAATCTTACAGTGTGGTTTTTATTGGCCCACAATCTTTCGTGACGCTCATTTCTTTGCTAAATCTTGTGATAGATGTCAACGTCTAGGAAAAATCAGTCGAAGAAATGAGATGCCCCACAACAATTTTGATCATCGAAATCTTCGATGTTTGGGGCATTGACTTCATGGGTCCCTTCCCCATTTCACACGGATTCCAATACATTTTAGTCGCAGTCGACTACGTGTCAAAATGGGTTGAAGCCACAGCTTGTCGAACAAATGATCATAAGGTTGTTGTTCAATTTCTCAAAAACACAGTGTTTGCCCGATTTGGTACCCCTCGTGCTATCATTAGTGATGGAGGGAAACATTTCTGTAACCGAGTTTTCGAAAGCTTGATGCGTAAATATTCAATAACTCATAAGGTAGCTACTCCGTATCACCCACAAACCAGTGGGCAGGTCGAAATTTCTAATCGTGAGATCAAAACCATTCTTGAAAAAACCGTCAATCCGACTCGTAAAGATTGGTCCTTACGATTATCTGATGCCTTGTGGGCTTACAGAACAGCGTTCTCTTCTCTTCTTCTCTTGTTCCATAAGTTTTGATTTTTTCTTCTTTTAATTTTCTGTAATTTTTCCTTTTGGTGAGATCTTGAGTGTAGTGAGAACATCAAGAGTAAGCCATTGGCTCTATTGTAACTCTTTTGAGAGATCCATTCAAGAAGGAATCAAGTTGCATCTTCATCTTCTTCTCCCATCTTCTCTTTGCTTTTTAGTATTGTTGCAATATGATCCTTGCGATGATCGGCTAGATCCTCTTTAGAGAGATCAATGATGCCGAAGCAAGTTTATCCCTCTAATGTAGTTTTAATTCCTTATTTTGCTTACATGTTTACTATTCTAGAAATTCTACTTTGATTAGATGATCTACTTATATTTTTTATTCAAACTTTGATAGCCATTACTTAGATAAGCTCAAGAACGGCTATGCTTTGTGAAGAATCTGAATATAAGCTAGGCAATCTCAATTAAATCTGAATTTTCATGAATGTCTCTTGGTTACCTTTAATAATTAAACCGCTCCACCTTCCGATCCATGAGCAATGACTTGCTACATGGATTGAGATATTCTTGGAATTGATCTACATTATGGATAGTTTGCAAAAGCTGATTTGATTTCTCTAAACCTCCTTTCTTTTATCTTCAATCTCTACTTTCTGTTTTTATTTCAAATTGCAAGTTAATTTCCATTTCATTTATGCAACAAATCTGTTTTGTTTTTAAGAAAAATCTGTTTTCCAATTCTGTTTTGGACTTCTAACCGTATGAATCTTTGAATCTTCATTGTCC
Source organism: Akebia trifoliata (assembly GCF_017979445.1). NCBI lineage: Eukaryota > Viridiplantae > Streptophyta > Magnoliopsida > Ranunculales > Lardizabalaceae > Akebia > Akebia trifoliata. The sequence goes on from NC_141387.1 coordinate 8,383,065, forward strand.
CTGTGGAACGAATTCGACTTGCCCAAAGTCTTAATTCACATCTTAATCTCTGCATCTCTATTGCAAGATCTACAAACGATCAATAATCATTTGCCTCGTGACTCCTTTAGATACCTCAGTATCCTAAACACAACATCCCAATGAGTCTGTCACAAATCATGCATAAATTGGCTAGCTACTCTTACAACAAAGGTAGTATCTAGGCAAGTGACAGTCAGATAGATTAGTTTGCCAATTATCCTCTGGTAATATTCAGTATCAGGATAAATATCTCCCTACTCAGCAACAAGCTTAGTAGTGGGATCTATAAGAGTATTAGCTAGTTTAAAACCCAATGTACCAGTCTCAGACAACAAATCTATAACATACTTTCATAGAAAAGCTAATACCTTCTTTGAAGTGAGCTGCTTCAATACTTAAGAAGTAGCAAAGGAGACCCAAGTCTTTAGTGTGAAATTGTTTGACTAGATGAGTTTTCTAATCAGAGATACCACTAGGACCACTTCTAGTAATGATGACATCATCCACATAAACTATCAACACGATAATTCCACCAGAAGAATGCCTCAAAAACATTGAATGATTAGAAGTAGACTTAGAAAATCTAAAGGCAAGAACAATTGAGCTAAATTTATCAAATCAAGCTCTTGGCGACTATTTCAACCCGTAGATTGTCTTCCATAAGTACATACTAGTTCAATCTCACCAGAGGAAACTCATCTAGGTGGTTGTTCCATATATACCTCCTACTACAAGTCTCCATGCAGAAAGGCATTTTTAATATCCAATTGATATCGGTGCCAAGCATAACATACTGCAATATAAATAATAACTCTAACATAGTTTAAGTAAGCCACTAGAGAAAAAGTTTCACTCTAATGAATCTCATAAATCTATATGTAACATTTGGCTACAAGACAAGCCTTCAACCTCTCAACAGATACATCAGAAAGATATTTGACTGTATACACCCCACCTACACCCCATAGACGACTTCCCAGGTGGAAGCGGAGATATGTCCTAAGTATGATTGTGATGAATGATTGCAATCTCCTCATCCATGGTTAATTTGTACCCAGAGAAGGACAATGCAAGCATATAAGAAGTAAGAATAGAAATAACAGACAAGAAAAGTGCAAACTGGCAAAATAAAGGTGACATCTAATTAAAAGACATAAAATCAATAATATTTGGGTACTTAATGCAAGATCTAGTACCTTTCCTTAAAACAATAGGAAGATTACTAAAGGTAGAAATATATGTTGGTAGACATGAAGGAATCTCAAGTGAAGTTGATGAAGGATTTGGGGCTTGTAGAGAAGATGAAGGCGTTCAAAAATGACTGCATTAATATACTTGAAGAGACATAGTAGAAGGATTACTGTAGGAAGAATTAGAAGAACAGGGAAGGTGGAAACTGTAAGAAGTAGCTCTTTTAATGAGAAGACACAAGATCCAAGTAAAATGATACACCAACAAAAGAAAAATGAGGTGTAGACTCAAAGAATGTCACATCAACACTTCTATACTAGTGTTGAGTAATATGACAATAACACCTATACTCTTTTTGTGTACGGGAGTAATCTAGAAAGAAACATTTAATGAATATTATATATAAAGTTTATCCAACCTAAACTCAAATGAGTAAACAAAGTAAACACAACCAAAGACTCTAGGAGTAACAACAAAATGATGAACTTGAGGATAAACTAGAGAGAAAGGTAGTTGGCCATTTAGAACTGATGATGGCATGCGATTAATCAGTTGACAAACTGAGTGGACATCATCACCCCAATAAGACTAAGGTACATGCATATGAAACATAATGGTATGAGCAATATAAAGTAAATGACGATATTTTTGCTCATGAGCTGAATTCTGTTAAAAAGTATGAACATAATTAGTCAGATGAATAATGTCATTATCTAAATAAAAAGACTGAATAGAAGATTGCATGTATTCTAATACATTATCAGAATGGATAATTTTCAAAAGTTTGATAAATTGGACTAAAATTTCTTTATAGAAAGTAAGTAAAACACGAGAAAATTCAGTGTGGTCTTTCAATAAGAAAAGCCATGTCGTATAAGAATAGTCATCCATAAACATCACACAGTAATGAAAATCAAATAATTTTTTTATTTATGACGGATCCCAAATATCCTTATAAATTATTTCAAAATGACTAGGATGACGACTCTCAATATGACTAGAAAAAGAACTATGGTGATAGCATCACCCCAATTGGTAAGCCTATCATTTTAAATTTGACATTAAGCTCAACTTAGGAATAACACAACGTAAATTAGACAAAGACGCATGACCCAATTGATAGTACCACTAAAAGAGGGAAATTGAAGCACTTAAGGTTAAATCAAATATATCACACATTAAATAATATAATCCATCTTTCTCATGCCCCAAACCAATCATCTTCTTCATCTTGAGATCCTAAAAGACACAATAAGAAGGTAAGAAGGTTACGGAGCACTGCAATGATTTTACAAGTTGACTAATAAAAAGTAGATTAAAAGAAAGATTAGGGACCAAAAGAATAGAAAATAAGGGAAAAGATGAGTTTGGAAAAATATCACATTTTCTAATTATATTACGAGTGAACCATGGCTAGTACAATGTGAGAATTAAGAGAACATAAATTAGAAAAGAGACGAGATGTACTAGATATGTGGGAAATAGCTCCTAAATCGATGGCCTATAATGAGGGAGACTTAGTAGTCATAAATGTGGGATTACTTGAAGTAGTTATGGGTGGAGTAGGTCCTGTAGTCAAGGTAATCAACTTCTGAAGAATCTTTTCCAACTTTGTAATAAGATCGAAAAATGTAGCTCTAGATGTAGTCTGAGAAATGGAATCAATGAAACTCTAAGGAGGTTTCTCTTGAGTTTGATTAGCCCAAGAATGTTTACCCCATTTATCCCAATAAAATTGCTTAGTATGGCCAGTGTAGTCGTAATAAGTACACTTCAAATCACCACCACAACTACCTTCATGACTATCATGGCCATCACGACTTCTTCTTTCAACACCATCATAAATTCTCAAAATTTTCATCCGAGGAAGAGTAAATTGAAAATCCACACAGAGATTTAAAAAATCTCGAAAAAAATATAGAGTATTCCTTGGGATATTCTATGATATGTGGCTAAGGTTGAGATACCAATGAAACAACAATCGGAATAAAATCGCAAAATCCAAAAATACCCAGAAAAAAAAAAACTAAGATACAGGCAAAATTTCAAACTATTGATTGAGAAGTCGAAGAAGACATTTTTTTGTAGAAAATACTATTCATGAAGTACTATTCATGTAAAAACACTGTTCACAAATACTATTCATGTGACATTGTTCACCTGACACTATTTACAATTTTTTTTAAACTAAATTTTAAGTTTTCAAAACTGTCCACCAATTCCCCAATCATTCATAAACACCTTAAGCAAACACAAGTGAAGTCCTAGGTAAACATCTAACTACAAGCCAACCTCAAATACCTAATCCTTTTTTGAAACCAAAGCCTTAGGATTTGGAAGTATCAAATTGAAGAAGGAAAAGAAAGGGATTAAGGAAAGCAAAATCAAGAAGATCTAATGGTAGAAGTGCTCTGATACCATGTTAGAAGATTAAAGTTAAAGAGAGGAGAAAATTTAATAAGAGAATGAGTCGCTCACCCCTAATAGGGTTCGACCTCTTTTTTATATTAAAAGCATGCGGTTGGTCGTGTGGGACTATTGCCCACATGACGAGAAATAAGACATGAGTCATGTGGGCTTAAGTATTGGACCCACACGACATTAAATAAGAACTCTTAACAATATCTAATAAGATCTAGTTAGATATGATAAGATATTATTCCTATCAAATCCTAATGTAATCTTCATCATATCTACAATGATCTAGTGTATCAAGATAAACCTTATTACAATGCGTCGTAACATAATACTTTAACACCCTCCCTCAAACTCATGGTGATCAAGTATCAACGTGAGTTTGATAAAATATGAATTGTCTTGAAATATCCATCCTTTATTTTGTAACAACAACCATTTGGCCAAATCTATGTCGCCAATAAAGTCTTCTTGAATGACCAAGAGATGAGGAATAACATGCTTGTCTAGAAGATAAGGATGAGCCAAATGCTCAACTCAAATGGGCCATGATCTATTTAGGCTACACTGAAACCTGTCGGATTGTAGTCCAAGAAATAAAAGGATCCTTAAGGACTAAACTGAGCTTGATCATGCAAGATTCAAAGGCGCAAAGTAGAAAGTGAACTTGATCACAGTGGATTCATTGGATCTATTGACCAAAGAAAAAGAGTTTTATCACTAGGATTTAGAGATCTTGGACAGACAATACCAAAAGAACTTGATCAATCAAGATTCAAAGGTCTTTGGTTTAGGTCGAATGGACTTGTGAGATGATTTTTTGTTAGTGGGGGTGGGGGGGGGGGGGAGGGAAGGGGGTGGTAATGTGAGATACACCAGGAAAAAATACCAAGACTAGCAAGTTCTTGATGCTATTGAAAATGTGTAGCAGTTTGTGAGGATTAATGGTGGTTTTGGTGTAAAGATCGATGGCAACAAAGTGGGATAGAGTTTAAAAGGATGGAGATGGGTATATGTTGTGAGCAAGAAGTTGATGGTGATGCATTTAGTGATGAAATTGAATGGATTTTTGAATGTGGTGGTCCAATGTGATGATCCACTGACGAATGAATGACATGCCAAAATTAACGATCAGTGAAGCATAAGTCGCTTGATGAATCGCTCTGATATCATAAAGAAGAACCGAGGATCTTACAGATTCTCGACTCCAATCCTTTACTGGCACATGACTAGAGGATCCCTACTCCCCCACCTAGAGTGCCAAAAAATCTCGAGTCTCACTTATTCTCTATCGAGGAGACTCAAGTGTTCAATTAGTAGAAACAACAATAGATCCTTTAGTCTCAATGGAAGATTGAATCCTACATGAAAAAGCTTCACCGATTCATACTAATGTACAAGCTTGCATGCTGGGAGAGGATCCACCTCCTTCAAATGATAGTCTTGCATCTGGATGCCTTTGGGGCAGTCAAGACTAGTTATATATGTAGGTAGTAGGTAGTATGATTGTTTTCTATAGGTAGGGTTGTGTTGTTGTTTGTATCGTTGTATCAATATTAAATGAAATATCTTTTTAGTTAAACCGTCTCGTGTGCATGTTCATATTGGCATCTTTTATTTTCTCACATGTTTGTCATGCTTTCTGTGCTACGCACTCATTTGCACTTGTTTAATTACTTTCAAACATGTTATGCTCTATATCTATAGTTATATCTTTTTGGGGCATGTGTCATTCTTGTTTTTGTTTTGCATCTGATCATTATAGTTATATCATGTTTGTGCATGCCTATTCTTCCCTCTTATGCTTTATATGTAAATTTGTGACTAGACATTGGGTATGGCACCCTTTGTCAATTTCTAACAAATGGGGAGAATATTTCCCACCAACGCATTTGTTGTGTTTTGGAAAAAAAATGTTTGCAGGTACATACTAAGGGAGAGCAAAGCAAGTAGTTTTGAGTTAGAGTCTTTTGTATTTATTTTATTTGTATAAGCATTGTAAAGGAACCCTATATTTGATGTAAGTGTGTTGTTTGGTTGGTTCGAGAATATTTTCTAGTCCTTAAGTCAAGGTTAGGTTTAGTCTCGTAGTTGACAAAGGGGGAGATTGTAAGTTCCACTTTTTGTCAATTGTGAGACTTAATTTGTGTCGGATTGAATTGCATTAGAAAAAAATGTGATGACTTCAGTATCGATATGCAAGTAGAATATAATTTTCTAAAACCCTCCCTCAGTCTTTGAGTAGAGGTTTTAGAGTTAAAACCCAGGAACAGGTGTCACCACATGGTTGGTCTAGCTATACAATCACATAAGGAGTGAGTTGGACAGCGGTTGTTGATTCTCCTCCTTGGTTTTATGCCCAACGTCTTAATACAATTAATGTTGAGTTGGAATGTTTCACTATTTAGAGGTGGGTGAATTAGAGAATGTGACACCCACTTCAGATTTGATAAGTACTTTCAGATATCACATTAATTGATAGATTTTGAGCACGGAAGAACTCAAGTCATATTAAATTTCTAGTCTTACTATAATTGTCCACGGGTCCAAGCTATTAAGCCAATCAATCTTTCAGAGTTTTCTGAGTTGGTTTAGCATTTACGTCTAAGCTCGGTTTATGTTTTCACCTGAGTATCCTAAGTTTTGCACAACAATCCACACTCTATCCACACCAATAACTATTGATGAAGTTCAAATTCAACTTCTTGGCCAAGAATTGGAAATGGCAATGCTCAATACTCAATCTCAGTTAGTCCATTTTCCTTTGCATTTGTTGCCACGTGTGATACCAATACTTTCAAATTTGGTAATAATCGAAACAAAAATAAGAGTCACTTCTATTCGATCTCAAAAGAGTGCTACGATGTGGTCATAATGGTAACAATAGTGGTAATTCTGGATTTGTAAAATGTTGGAATTTTAGAGGGTTGATTGAATTTGAAAACCACTCTTTAATATTCATTGGGTATTGAACTTAAGGTAAAATTCAATCCCACATTTTGCTTTTGTTTTTACTTGATTCCTTTCACTTTTTGTATTAGTTGAAGCATCTTTTTTGCCTTGTGTTATTTTAATCTCACATCGTTTAAGAGTACAATTGATTTACAACTCTTATAAGATTATACTTATATTAATTTTAAAGTTGATAGAGGTAGTGGGTGGATTCATGAGCACACACAGGGACCCAAAGAGGAAAACCCAAGGTTTCAATTGGGATTTGGATCCACTAGTCTAAAAACCGTAATGTGTGTGCATATGTATAACTTTCGAGCATAGGGGGGGGGGGGATTGCAAAATCATGAAGGTTCATTTTTGCTAGTTTCCAAGACCCATTTTATTTAAATTTCCAACTGTTTTTTAAATGTTGGTGTTTTGGTTATTATGATTTCATGTCTATTTTGAACAGTATAGAAAACGAAGAGGTTTGTGACTATTCTGAACAATCACTTTCTCTCGCATAATATCGTCGAGTATGAAGTTATGTTCCAATTAGAGTATCCTCTTGGAATGTGAGTTGTTGTATCCTAGAAAGCGAACACCTATACACTGTGGTACCGTAGCAAGGATGAAATTCTCTTTAGGACAGTGCTCCGTGCATGCCTCAACCATTACTTCTAGGTTAAGTATTTTTTCTATTAAATTCAATTCAGAAATCAGAATTTTATTCAATCTCCTTCTTTCTCTTTTCAAAGAAATCAGTACCCATTTTCCAATATAAAATACTTTGAATTTGGAGGGTCATCCAGATTTACTGCACATTTTACCACTATCAGTCAATGCCGTTGTTCATCTTGAGTTTCTTGCCAAATTTGCAGTAAGATGAATCACTATGCTGCGCAATGTTGGCATCGAATGGATAATGCTTATCAAGGTGCTCCCCCAACTCGTCAACATGTTTATTCTGTTATAAACCCATCTATTGCCCAATCGTCTTGGTTTGTTGACTTGGGTGCAAGTAGCCATGTAACATCAGACTTAGATAATCTAATTTCGTATTGCAACATTGTGAATAGTGTTTGATGAAGAAAAGTATAAACTCTCTTTTTGCTCCTCAAACAATACCGTTAATCGGCCATTGACTTTACTCATTTTGATGTATGGCGTCCTTCCCTAGTTGTTTCTCATATTGGATTCAAGTACTATGTACTATTTGTTGAAAATCTTCCGAATATACCTCTTAGTAATCTGAACCAAATAAGCCTGATTACAAAATAGTTGGACCCAAAAATTTAGATCTCTACACCAAGCTCCACTCTTTAAAAAAAATGTTTTTTTTATAAAAATCAGGTTTCTACATGCGCTTAAGTAGGGACAGGGATGTTAATTTAGCAATTTGTCCTGAATAGCCCGCCCGAGAAAACAAGGGCCAGGGCCTTTGGTCACGAGCCTGCAAAGTAGGGATGGCCTTATAATTTTTAGACCCACAAAATTTGAGTTGGGCTAAGACTCGGTAACTCTCAGCCAGTCGGGTCCAAAATAAAAGCAGTGCAGACACGGCTAATGGTAGTCAAAATATTTATAAAAATAAAATAAAATTTGAAGAACATAAAAGAGTCATAATCCTTCACAGCAATGTGAAAGGTTCTTGATGGTGATAGGGTAAAGAACAAGTGACACTTGGTATGACTATTATTGAGGCTGCAAATAGTGTTTGTAGGTCTCAAATATCATTCAGGCCAGAGTCGTGTATAAGTTTCTTAAAAGTAGTTGGAGTCTCCAACATGCAATTATTGAATAAATTTGGCAGATTTAAATTTCTCTCATATTTTATTGAATATTTGTGATACCACTGTTTTCAAACTGATGATGTGTCACTTGACTTTGGGCTTTATAATTCATTAATGTAAAATGACCCAATTGTCCTCATCTTCAACCTTTATGTAAAATCCCTTGATTTTTCTTTCCACAACTAGTCACCTTCAACTCTTGGGTAACATATTAACCTCATCTTCAACATAGGTTTTATCTACTTGAATCTTCTAACCCCAAGGGCAAGATAGGATTATGAGAAAAGTAGAATATGATGGAGTTTTGTTGGAAAAATCAAGAGGATTCCTACAAATGAGTTTAAGATGAGGTTGAAAATGATGGATTGAAGATGTGTTTGAATGGAATAAAAATAATTTACCGTTGAGGTTGATGAGCTTGAAAAGGATAGAATTTTAGAAGAAAAATCAAGGATTTTGACTTGAGATTGAAGATGAGGGGATTTGGGTTAATTTCCGTTATGGATCGACTAGTTGTACACCACTAGTAGTTGGTTGCACACCATCCTTGAAAAATAACCTTATTTTTTTATAATTTTTATTCTGACCTACTAATTGCAATTCATTGTTAGTATCACTAACTTTGTTTTCTTTGCTCGTGCATGTAAATTGTAAGCATGCTTGTTATATGACTAGGTATTTTCTTACAAAAAATATTGAACCAACAATAATTTGTTTGAGCATGATTGAAAAAAGTATGAAAAACAAATAACAAAGGAGTGCAATATTTTTATTTTTATTTGAAGTGCAATCATCCAAATGGAGTGCATTTGGAAAATTATAAGTGATGGACTGCAATTAGTAGTAGGTGGTGTGCACCTAGTCGATCCCTTTCCATGTAGGGTATCTCAAATATTGACAAAAACATGGAGGGTAGTTTGAAATCGGCCAAGGATTTAATATTTCACATCCCCAATTTAATAGAACTGAGATTTGTTGTTTTGAAAGTTACGTGTTAAGCTGATGAACCAAAGGCATGACGCCATGTGTATTAAATAAGCCAAAGTGATTGGTCACTAGGAAAATTCCGGGAGAAAATTTGGGAGTAGTTTAATTGCTTTATTTTTAGTAATTTTCAATACATATGGCAACGTGTCATTGATTCATCATCTTAACACATAACTTTCAAAACAACAAATCTCTGTTCAAATAATAAGTCTTGTCTAGACTCAAATAGGAATCTTTATGGACTGCACCTTTCGTAAAAACATTTAATCTTGGTCTGATTGCCCAATCAAGCGAGTACTGTTAGTAGAAAATCAACAATACAATTAAGTAAGGGGAAAGCTAACATCTAATACTTCACGAGGACGTTAGACTATCCAATACTTTTTTTTCCATAATATCCCTCCTCATTTTGTCTTTTAATGAAAAATACGAGGGTATGTTAGTCTTCTACACAATAAATGTTTGTATACATAACAAATTATATGTGTATCTAAGTATTCTAAATTAAAAATCTTTGTTGAAATAAATGCTTTGGCAATCAATGCCAACATACTAAGTGCATTTATTAATGACATAATAAATGTATTTATTGTATAAAAGATTAACATACCATTGTCTTTTTCACTAAAAGGCAAAACAAGAATGAGTATTATTGAAAGAAAAAAAAAGTATTGGATAATGCGAACGTCTTCATGAGTTATTCGATGTTAGCATTCTCCATTAAGTAATTACCCTAAGCAAGGGTAGGGTAAATAGTAAATCCACATCAAATAATAACAATTAACAATAACACTATAGAATCACATATAACTTAAAAAAGATGAGGCCCCACCAATTGTTGAAAATAGGCTCATGTTAGGAATAAAAATAATATAGAAAGTTGTAGAGGGATTTTTGGAAAGGGTTAGAAGAGAAAAAAAGATGAAGTTGGGGGTATTCTTAGGAAGAGAAAGAAGAGAGAAGAAAATGAGGGGGAAACAATCATCCTCGAGATACATTATTTATATTGCATAAATCTTGAGTCAAAGTAGTGGTATGCACCATTATGTTTTATTATATACTAGCGTTTGCCCGTGCCTACGAAATGAGGCAAAGTAGAAAAAATAATAAGTTGAAGATGCATTATTAATAAATGGGGAGAAAAGGAAAGACAATAAAATTAGAAAAAAGATAATAAAATTAGGATTATTTTTGGAAAGAGGAAAGAAAGTGAAACTTGTCCTCGAGATATATTATTTATTGGTATAAATCTTGAGACAAAGATAGTGGGACCCACATTTATGCTTTCATTATATATTAAAGTCTACCTGCATGGGCATCCTATTTGGGTTAAAGGGGTAAAAAAAGAATAGTGAAGTTATAGGAGTATTATTTAAAGAAGAGGTGAAAGAGAAAAGATAATAAAATTTGAGGGATATCATTAATAAAGGGAGAGGAGAGGAAAAATAGAGTAAAGTTGAAGAGAGCCAAGAGGAAAAGTAATAAAGTGAAATAATATTGAACCTGCTCCATTATAACTAGAGTGAGATGTTTATACAAACCATAGTAGGAGTAGAACCCACCATTGTATTTTATTATATAATAGAGTTTGTTTGTGCTTACATCCTCTTGGGGGTTAAAGGGGTACAAGAGAAAAAATAATAAAATTAGAGGAATATCATTGATAAAGGGAGAAGAGAAGAAAGATAAAGTAAAGTTGAAGAGGGTCAAGAGGAAAAACAATAAAGTGAAATAGTGTGGACCCCCACTCCATTATAACTAGAGTGAGATATTTATATAAAATGTAGTAGGAGTAGAACGTACCCTTGTGTTTTATTATATAATAGAGTTTGTTCGTGCTTACATTCTCTTGGGGGGTTAAAGGGGTATAAGATGAAAGATAGTAAAGTTAGAGGGGGGTTATTGAAAAAAGTGGGTAAAAGAGAAATGATGGTAAAATATGAAAGATATTATTAACGGAGGGGGAGGAGAGGAAAGACAATAAAGTTGAAATTGGTGAAGAGAAAAGATAATAAAGTGGGGTAGTATGAACCCTACGCCATTGTTGTTAGAGTGGAATGTTTATACCGTACAACTATAGTATGAGATGTTTATACCTTACATAACTATAGTTAAAATGGGATCACTATTATATTTTATCACATAGATTAGAGTTTGTCATGCCTATGAAACAAGCATTTCGTTTTGAGTTAAAGGAGTAAAAGAGGAAATATGATAAATTTTGAAAGGTATAAAGTTAGAGAAGCATTATGAAAAAGGGGGGAGAAAAGGAAACACATTAAAGTTAGTGGAGGGGGAGGAGAGGAAAGATAATAAAATTGAAGGCAATGAAAAAGAATGACAATAAGTGCGGAGGTGGCGAGCCCACTCTATTATGGCTAATGGGACATATATACCCCCATAAAACTGTAATTAGAGTGGGACCCTCTATTGTATTTTATATATAATAAAGAGAAGGGGTGGGCAAAGTTGTTCTTAACTTTTTTACTTTTGTTCTTTTATTTATTGTTATGTCTCAGAAAAAATGATTACATACTCTCACATTTTTGTGAATATATTAGATACCTTCTTATATTTTCAAACTAATGACATACCCCTTGGCCTTGTTCTTCTTTTATGGATTACTAGAAAATGACCCTAGTGCCTCACCGTCATTGTCATTTTTACATATTTTCAAATTAATATGCCCATTGACCTTCAATTTCTCTTAAAGACTATTAGAGAATGATCTCAATACCCTCATCACCATCATCACAATCATCATTTTTTTAGGTAAGTTGAACTTGAATGTATGACCTCAAAGTTGTTTTGCAATGTGTCAAACTAGCTGATCTATGGGTCTAAGCCCATCACAGACACCATTGTTATCATCACCATCCTCATCATGGCTTTTATTAGAGTCGTAATTTCTAAGTCCCCCCTCTGACATACTCTTCTGATGTGTCATGTGCTAAAAAATAGATTTTCCTTGAGATACACAATTGCACATCCCCATAAATATGTGCAGTTGTGGGTCTAAGCCAATCACAGTCACCATTATTACCATCACCATCATCATCGTGGCTTTTGTTATTCACATCTCCATCATTGTTGTATCATCAACATTTTGTATTTTAAAATTATCAACAAAAAAATCAAATTTAATAAATATTAATAAAAAAGGTAATAATTTTCAAAATTACAATTAGGAACCAAAATCGCCACTCGAAGGGGCAGATTTTCATAATTACAAAATTGCCCATTAAAAAAGCCACTTAAAGTGGCATTTTTTATTTAATAAAATATACTATAAAAAAGCACCACTTAAAGTGGCGAAAAAAAAAAAAAATTTAAAAACAATGTCAGTTAAAGTCGGAATTCTTTTTTTGCTTTTTATTTTTAATCGTGCCACCTGAAGTGGCAAAAGTTTGCTCATAACCTTGTTCCAAACTCCTCCTTCCTCCTTTAAGTCAAAAAGGTACTATGTTTTTTATTATCTTTATTATTTGTATATCTACGTGACATTTTTTATTTGGAATTAAAACACATAGGGCTGCATGCACTTTTTTTAATTTAAAAAATTAACTAACTTAATTGAAATCCCCCTCAATTTCTAAAACTTTCTATAATTTCCAAAAACATTATCTAAAAAATGATTTTTAAAAGCAGAACATTCTCAACGCATTTTGAGTTTCTAAGCTGGTTCAACCAACTTCTAGGATTGACTTAACTCAAAAGTCAAAGGAGTTGAGTTGACTGTGTTAACCCATTCTTACTTTTTCCCCCCTTTATTTTAATTTTTGGTATGATTATCTGATTGTGATATTGTGGAGTTGGGCCCACTTTATTAAATAACCTTAATGTTACACCCTAATTCCTAAACGACAAAATCTGATATTCCTTCACTAGGATTTCTAGTTTATCAATCATTTAAGTTAACTCATTTCAATCATATTGTATTGAATGATTCAATGGAGTTGAGTTGACTGTGTTAACCCACTCTTAGTTCCCCCCCCCCCCCCCCCCCCTCCGGAGTTGAGTTTTGACTGTGTTAACCCACTCTTAGTTCCCCCTCCCCTTCCTTTATTTTAATTTTTGGTACGATTATCTGATTGTGATATTGTGGATTTGGGGCCTCTTTATTAAATAACCTTAAAACCTAATTACAGAACCTCAAAACGATTTGTCATTTATCAATCATTTTCAACCAAAACATTATTAGCTTTATTTTCAAAGCTAGTGGTGACGTCAACCATCAACACAGCTCCTCTTTTCATTTCTTATCTTAACGATCCAAAGTTCGTATACAATCACTCCTATAAATAAGTCAATGTTGGGGTCCAACTTTCTTATTTTATTGAAAAATAAAAATGGGGCCCACCACTACAACCCAACCTCTATTATTTATTGATTGTCATGTCCTTTTAACTTATCAAATAATTCATTTTATTAGCCCATATTATATAAAATTCCAATAATTGAGATATCATAAGCCGTGTCGTCATTAGACATTTATTACATTATATTTATTATTTGTATATCTACGTGATATTTTTTATTTAAAGTTAAAACACATAGAACTGCATGCATCTTTTTTAATTTAAAAAAATAAACTAAATTGAAATCCGCCTCAATTACTAAAACTTTCTATCCTTTCCAAAAAAAAAATTATCTAAAAAATGATTTTTAAAAAGAAAAAACATTCTCAACGCATTTTGAGTTTCTAAGTTGGTTCAATCAACTTTTAGGATTGACTTAACTCAAAATTCAATGGGGTGGAGTTGATTGTGTTAACCCATTCTTACTTTTTCCCCCCTTTATTTTAATTTTTGGTATGATTATCTGGTTGTGATATTGTGGAGTAGGGGCCACTTTATTAAATAACTTGAGTTAACTCATTTCAGTCATATCGTATTGAATGATTCAAATAATTTAAATTTATTTATTAATATATATTTTACAAAATCCAATTATCTTTGACCTCACATTTTTTTAATTGAATTCATATAGACATGTAGATTATGTAATTCGTGACATTATGTAGATTATGTAATTAAATAAAATCTTTGGACAATTAGGTCGGCATCAAGTCAATGACAATTTTTTTTTTTTGATTAATCATTTAAGAGGTCAATAATAGCTCTCCATTTTTAAAGTGAGTCATTGGATCCTCACAGTGTTTTCTTTTGATTCTTTGCCAACTACGATAAACACAAATGACCATTTTTGTGATGTTTTATTAAAATCATTAAAAGTATCATAGACTTAAATAATTTTTTGAGGTACGTGATTGTTTTATCTTGGGCGGTGTGTTGGTAGTAAAAGAAAATTCTTTCACTTCGTCCGTGATGAGAAAAGTTTTTTTTTTTTTTTTTGATAAATAGTATTGTATTCATAAAAAAAACCAAGTCGGTCGAGTTGACCAACCGGGGAAGGCCTTACAAAGAGAACTATTCACGTACAGACTGACACAACCCATCCCACCTGTACAACAAATCCTCAAAAAATAGGCCCCTAAATTCATTATGTACTTTAGACCAACAAAAGATGAGACCAAAAATGGACAGAATCGTGTCTTGACAATCCTTTTGTTTCCCCTCGAAGACGCGCCTATTCCTTTCGAACCACACCCCCCAATAAATTGCAAAAGGTGTAATGGTCCACAACCACCTCTTTGTGCCGCCAAACGCATGGCCCATTGATGACCAACCAAAGAAAATATCCTTAATTGAATTCGGTAAGCATGTTGAAACCCCATACAATTTTAAAAAATGAGTCCAAATGCTATGAGAAAAGTTAAAAAAACAAATTGAAAGAAAAACAGCATTTTATGCATGTGTGCCAAATAGTAAAATTAGTTTTTCGCTTTTTGCTATCTTCTTCGTCACATGGTAAAGAAGAGACAGCAAAGAGAAACGCATTTTTTTACTGATCTCTCTCTCTTCTCCTCTGTCCGCCTAGTTTAACCGAGTTTTTTTTTTAGTTCTAATGAATTCTTTGAATCTTCACTTGGATTTGATCCAACCAAACAAATAAAGATAAAAAAAACAAATCCAACGCCACAAACAGATTTTCTCTCTTGATCGGTCGCGCCACGAGTCATAGAATCATTTGTAATCCATCACTTTTGGTTCGCGATTTTGCTTCCGTACAATTGGGGAATCGACAGTCTGATGGGGAATACTTGAAAAGCCCATATATAGTATTTCTCGATGTAATTTGGAATTTGGCCTTCGTTTTGATCTCATCAATTGTGCTTTCAATGATGATTTGTAAGAGACCATCCACCCCTCTTAAGGTTTGGATCGCTGGGTACGCTCAGCAGTGTCTTTTACATGTGGGTTTCGTTTATCCTGAGTTTCGAATGAGGAATTCAGTTGGCGATGGTCAGGGAGATGAGGAAAATCAGATTTCCTCTTCATCTGATAATAGGGGAAACCTGAATATCCTCTATTTATTTTTCAAATCAAGTCCAAGGAGAACTGCTGGTTTAGAGAGTGAATCAGATTTGTTGAGGTTTTGAGAGATTTAGAAGGAAGAAGATGTATCTGGTTTTTTTTTTTTTTTTTTTTTTAACTTTTTTTGGTTTTTTGTTTATTTATTTACTTGTTTTACTCTTGCTAATGGGTCATCTTCAGGTGGTTAACTGAAGCCCAGGTTTAACCCCTCTCAAGTTAAAAAGGGACTGATAGAGACTGAGGAGATGAATTATTAACTATAGTGGCAATGTGGCGTTGAGCCCTCATTTCTTGTCTTATCAACGAAGAGTTTTGATTGAGTGTGATGGTGCCAGCACATATAAAAATAAAAAAATGTGTTCAAAAGTGATGGGTTGTGAGTGGATGGCAACAATAAAAAGGTCGTTTGTTGGCATAAAAATAAATAAATAAATAAGTACGTGGCAGCAATACTTTTATTAAAAAAAAAAAAAAAATCATAGATTTACCTGGCAAATTCATTGTTGCATTTGGATTTAAGAAAACAAAAAAAGATTTGCTTTCCCCACTAATTTAGTAAGATTTTAAATCTTGCTAATGGTTATTGACCTCACCACGTGATAATAAAAAAGAGTTTTTTTCTTAAAAAAATTAATTTTTTTTTTTTGAAAAAAAAAGGGAGGTCATAACATCTTATTTCAACAAGTATCATTCTATTCTCAATTTGGTCAGGATCACCTAAAGTGATCTTTGATTGGATCATAAAAATTAGAAAAATTATTTTGATTCATTTTTTTAAATAAATAAATAAATAAAAATTCTTTGCATGTTCAATATTGGATCTGATTGATTATTCTGTATTATATTCATTGACGAAGATCGGAGAAAGCAAAAAAAATTATCATCAATGATACGTATCTCGAGGAGAGTGGAAGATTTGAAACATTCCCCACAACACAAAAAAAAGATTTATGATTATGCGTATCCTAAGGCAACTGATCTATGATTTTGTGATGGGGGCGTATGGGAGTGTGTGTCAAATGGGGCATCAGAAAATTATTGCACATTTAAAAATAGGGGCATCTAGTTGACCTACACAAAAATAAGAGAAATTTACCAATTTGTGGAGGAAAGATCTCCTAATTAACATGACTGAACCAAAATGGTTTTTTTTTTTCTTTTAATATTATTATTATTGTGGTAATTGTTTATTTATTTTCAAACCGTAAGATAACAAGAGTAAAATCGATATTTCAACAAATTAATATCAGGAACATCTAATTTACCAAAAACACATATTGACTTTCTAATAATTTGAAAATTTTACCAATGAGGTAAATAAAGATGATTTCATCAAAATAGAGACGGACTTTTCAATAACCAACGAGTTAAGCATTTTCCTTTGAGGATAATTTTGGTCCAATAATTCACTAAACTTATCGGATAGGATTTAACAGAAGACCCAAACAATGGGTGGTTTCTGCTTTCTACGTTGTTAGCTTCCATGGCTTTGTATCCTCTCCTCAAGCTTCTTCTTGTATTATTAGCCAACACTGCTGGTTCAGTGTTGTGTTGCTACACCTCCATCTTCAGCTTTGGTGATTCACTTGCTGACACAGGGAACTTACTCTACTTAGAAGGAGATCATCCTTCCACCAAAGGCCGATATCCCTATGGAATGACTTATTTTCATCGTCCAACTGGTCGAATATCTGATGGCCGCTTGATTATCGATTTTATTGGTAAGTTACATCATAAAATATTTTTTTAATGTCTCCCAAAATTGTCTCTTTTCTACTTTAAATTTTTTTAATATTTTTTTTTTCTCTTTTAAATATGACTCCAATTTCTTGAAATGTTTCCTCATTCAGCCAATTTTAATAGTTTATGTTTTAAAACTCTTCTCAATTTGGATGTCCATCGAGTCAAATCAATTCAATGATTTGCTTATCATATAAAATAAAAATTGACCCACCCATGGGTTGCCTAAGTGGTAAGGGCGAGAGCACGTGAAGTGTGGGTTAAGTGCATGTCACAGGTTTGATTCCTCTCTTGGGTTTTTCTCAGGATTTAAGTGGAGGACCATGGCAGTGAGTTGTTGTGGTAGTCCCCGAGATTAGTTGTGGTGCGCGCAAGCTCACCCGGACACTCGGTTAGTAAAAAAAAAAAATTATATGGGTTGGGATTTGGTGACAATTTTATTTGGCAATCCAGTTGACAACCCTATATCTTATATGGATTAGAAGTTTTGAAATTGGCTGATTTTTTATGAAGATGATCTCTATGGTGAGGAGATCACCTTCATAAAAAATTCAGATCATTCTAAAACTTTGAACCCTAGCAAAAGTGATTTACAAGTTGAAGAATCACCGATCATCAATTTTTACCATTAACTTGTAAACAACTTTTGTAAAGATGTTCTCCATCTTTACGAAAAATCAACTCATTCCAAAATCTTCTAACCCATATAAGATAATGGGTTTTCAACTGGATTATCAAATAAGGATTGTCTCCTTCTCCCATCCCATAAAAACAAAAAATTCTTTTTTTATTCTTTAAAAAATAAAAAATATTTAATGTAACACATAACATGGCTGAATTTTAGACATAGATTTTAGGGTAATTTGGTCATACCCAGTAAGAT
The DNA here is from genome assembly GCF_017979445.1 of Akebia trifoliata. Lineage (NCBI taxonomy): Eukaryota > Viridiplantae > Streptophyta > Magnoliopsida > Ranunculales > Lardizabalaceae > Akebia > Akebia trifoliata. The sequence continues at coordinate 8,401,466 of NC_141387.1, forward strand.
GGGCAACTACTAAAGGTTGGACAGTAGGAGTGCCAGTTTCGTTAACGAGTCCAAGTTTGAAGATGATGGTCTCTCATATCTGGCAAGAAATTTAAGATGAGGGTATTTTGGTCATTTTGGGTTAGTTTTCAATAATTTTGAGCCAGAGAAGGGAGTCATCTCCAAAAGTTTGATGGGTCAACTCAACTGACTGGTATTTTTAGGTGACTGCTTAGGTACTTTCAACCAACTTGTTGAGTCAATGGGTAAATCGTCCGAGCTATCCATCATATTTAATATTTTTCACCATTAATTATAATTATAAATATTAATTTTTTAAAATATTTATTAAATTTAATATATATTTAATTTTACTTACTCTAGTCAACTCACTAGTCCTTGCGTTGACTTGACTCAATAGACATAAATAAGACTATAAGAGTCAGAGTCGAGTTTAAAAATAATGTTTCCAGGTATTTTACTATGCCATATGCTGTTTTAAAATATTTTTGCATCATAAGGGGGAGTCCCTTTTTAGGTATTTTCTTTTAATTATTATCAAAAATGATATTTGATACATGGTATACTTGCATTTCTTTAATTTACTTGCTATTGGTATTACTTTAAAACTTAAAAAAGTTATAAAAACATATTTAAATAAATACAAGTATATATGACAACTTGCCAAGTTACTTGTCTGATAAATAAATAAAAACATCATTAGCATTAAGGATATCCCTACCTTCCCATTGGGATGCTAAGTGGGTGTCTAATTGTCTATATATATCCTGAGTTGGTGGATTAAAAACCCACCGTCTGCCACTAATTATTAATCGGAAAATGCTGGAATGACACACGGTATTTACTACGATTCTCACAAGTCTGACGTGGGATGTGCACTAACCATAGATGTGTTTTCTAGCGATACGAGTAAAAACCATCTACAGTTATGTATGCACAAAATTGTGAGAATCACAATAAATCCTGTGTCATCCCAGGGCGACTCTAATTAATCTGCACCCATGTTGGCTGTCCAAGAAAAAAAGCACATTCTAAACGGACTTCCTTTACACTATGTTGATGTGGTAGTGTGCAGAGAATCAAAGATTTTTTTCCTTGAGATACAGGAAAAAAAATCTATGGTAAAGCACACTGTTTCATTAGCAAAGTGCTGGCTGCAGTGTTGAAGGAATTCAGTTTAGCATTTTTCAAAACAGAAAAATCTCATCTTCTACATATTTAAAGTGGGTGGAGATCCCCTCATGAAAAAAGAATTCATATGTTCATTCACAATCCCGACCGTGGAAACATGAAATCCAATGGTCCGAATAAATAACTAAATAAATAAATATACAATGATGGGTTCTCAACATAAATCTCTTATCCTAATTGTTTGATTTCATGTCTATATGGTCGGGATTGTGAGTGAACATATGTATTCCCTTTCTACCAATCTCTTGATCCTATCCAATTAAAAATTGGGAGTAATTTTTTGCTCACAAACTCTTCAATGTGTGATAAGTCATGCAAGCAAGGATAGTTTTGTAACTAATAAAGATAGTTTTTTAAATCAAAGATGATTTTTAATATATAAGTTCATGTGATTGGTGTATCCCCCTTCTCTAAAGATAAAAAAGAGTCATGATAATTTGACTACCCCACATGGCCTGTTCAATTAACTCTCCTGATGTGACAAGTTCGAGAGTCGTAGATCTGTACATCTCTGTAGACACCCCATTTTTGCATCCGCCTGATTAATCAAGTCGTCAACCCGATCGCAAAGGTTCCCAATGATGGATGTCTATTCCAATTCTTTATTTTGTTACCAGATATGTTTCAGAAATCCGGATGAGGTATCTCGAACTGACAAAACTTAGAAACCATGCTACGCTAGGAAAATACGACCCCAGAAACATAGAAATCATCATCTTGCAAATCAAAAAGAAGCTTCACGATAAAAATCACTAAAAATGACTAAATTACCAAAATACCCCTAACATCAAAACAACCCTAGAGCCTGCAAACAACAAATCGAAACCAAGTAAACCATTTCACCAATTTTCACAAAATTTGACAAAATTACGAAAATACCCCTCATAAAATTCACGATCATTTCACACAAAAAATTTCATAAATGACAAAAATCAACTTTTCCATTGAATTCCTTACGAGAAACTGATTCTAAAACATCCTGGAACATTGAAAAACGACTTAAAACGTAAAAAATCCTCTCCGAGGGCAAAATGGTAATTTTACAATTTTAATAATTAAAAATTTTGAAATTAATAAATAAATCATTAAATAATGTAAAGTGAAACATTAATAAAATTAATTTTAAAATGTGAACAAAAAAATCGATCAATCAGGCTTTCAGGCAAAATTGTTGAGGGTTCGTAAGATATTTCTTTAAGGACCCCTCCATTTGGGGGTCCAAAGAATTAAAGATATAATAGAGAGGGGTTCTCCAAAAATTTAAAGTCAATCAAGCAAGACTAAAGTCAAGATATTAAAGTCAATCAAATAAGACTAAAGTCAAAATTAAAGTTAATTAAGTAAGACTAAAGTCAAGTATTAAAGTCAATCTCATAAGACTAAAGTCAAAACCCTAAGTCAAAACACTAATCAAGTCAATCTCATAAGACTAAAAGTCAAAACCCTAAATCAAAATCCTAATCTAAACTAATCAAGTCAATTTCATAAGGCTAAAAGTCAAAACCCTAAATTAAAACCCTAAAGACTAAGTCCATCTCATGAGACCAAAGTCTAAACCCTAATTGAAACTCTAAAAGAAACCCTAATCAAACTCTAATGCTTCTAAAAACTTTATAAATAGGAGCCTCCACACCCTATTTTCGTATCAAAGAAAAAACCCTAGAAAAAGTAGGTGAAGAAGCCTTCACAACCCCTTCAAAACCCTAATTTTGGAGCCCCAACTCCTTCCCTAACACCCCTACTCCGATTTTAGCATAAAAAACACTCAAAAACCTATCAAAAACATCCCAAAAATCCACAACAAATTCGAAGCACCCAGATCTAAGAAGGAGATACTTTACCTCGGAGATCAGAAATCAGATCCGGAGATAGAACTAAGTAAAGAATACGGTACAAGGAGCAATTCTCACCAGATCTGAGGGAATAACACTTTTGCAGATCAAAGGTAAGTTTTTTATTATTTTTTTCTAGGTTCATCATTAGCGATGTAGATTTATTTGGGATAAGTAGAGACCGGCATTGGTCAGGCGGGGTTGGTGCCTAACACCTTCCAACCCCATAACATGATCCCCGAATTCAGATTTTTTGTGGTAGATTAGTTCTTTTTATCCATGTTAGAGTCAGTTTGGTTCCTAGACCACAATAACTAGGTGGCGACTCCCAAACCTCAAGGGTCAAAAGCAGATCTGCGCACCCCGCGGATCGAGGGCGCTTTCAGTGGCGACTCCACTAGGGACCTTCGAGGATCAAACTTGAAAAGCCCCAAGTATGGGATACGTCGCTAATAGGACCATTTTATTTGATTTAGTTGATTATTTGTTTATTGTATTTTATTTATTTATGTTTTTTTTTTTGTTGTTATTCTTTTGGCTTAATCATAGATCACATGATTCAATCTTGAATATCCTAATCCGATATATCATTTTTTTTATGGTTCAATCGAAGTCATTCGGAATGATCCTAAATAATGCGAGATTTCAAAGGAATAATCTTATTGAGGATGAGATAATGGTTTTCAGACCATGATTTTTTTTACGCACATAATTATATTTCGATTCAAATTTTAGGTGTGTTTGATTTGATAGTTGACCATTTTACTTAAAAAAAAAAAAAGAGCAAAAAAATAATTTTTTTTAATGGTTAAGCGTGTTGCCCTATGAACAACAAGGAAGAAAATAAGAAGAAAATAAAAGAAAATTTTTTTTAAAGGATTTATCTACAGCAACGTTGGGCTATGTAGTAGCAAGAAAAAAATCGTTTTATTTTAAATAAATTTTTTTTTTTGAGGTTCTGTCAACACAAACATGCTGGAAAAGTGGTGTGCCATGAATAATATGTATTTCTTTCGATTTACACACCATCTTAACATTAAGAGGGCGCTGGTGGGTTTGGTGTGCTCTACTAAAAAATATTATTTTCATTCTGGCACATCATCTTCCCAAGATGATAAACAGCTGGGTTTAACGCTGGACGAACTCCTCTCTTTGCTGTATCGATTGGAATTTCGGCCCCATCCATGTCGATTTTAATTAAGATCGTTGATTTCTGTTGATTCAAAGGATAATTTTTAAAGAAAACCGACTCAAACGTGATGATCTCGTCGTCTTCAACAAGAACCGATTGGTTTTGATCAGAAATCAGTCATCTTGGTCTCTCAACCCTCGTCGATTTGAAAGCTTTATTTCAACAGATTTATAGCTTTGCTCCCCCTTGGCCACAAGAAGTTTCGATCGATTGAAAGAATATGGGAGCTCTCTGCTGAAGGAAACCTTTGTAGTTCCTTTGGTTTCATCGTTTTAAAAAAAAAAAAAATCTGCAATGTGGTTTCCATGAGAGATTTTGTTGGTTTCTAACGATTTTCAAAGCTTTAGAGATTCGATTCAAGCTTTGAGCTTTCTCTGTGATTGTTTTTAAAAAAAAAAAAATTGATTCAACCGTGATTTTATGTGAATTCAAATCTCATACAGTGTTATCTGTTTTGGTCTATCTTGTTGGCTATTTATGTTCTTCAACTCTCATACATCAGATCGGCATTGTGAATGTGACCCAACGGTAGAAACTCTCATATATCAGATCGGCTTTGTGAATGTGAACCCAACGGTAGAAACTCTCATATAGCAGATCGGTATTGTGAATGTGAACCCAACTGTAAAAGCGTTGAATTTCTTTTAGTTGTTTTTAAACCGTGCATCGGAAAGGTGTAGGGAACCTATTGGATTTGGACTTTCGTTTTTCTGTTTAGAATTCCAGGGAATATCGATTTGTGATTGAGATCGAATGAGAGATTTTTCCATGTTTCTGATTTAACAGCGCCAAACAATTTAATCGTTGGTCGGACCTTTTTCGATTTGTCATGTTTATTTTTAAAATTTTTGAGGTCAAAACCAATGGATCAGACGGGAATTCGCGACTAAATAAGCACATTTTCATGGAATGTTTGCTTAATTTAACTATTGAAGAATGTAGTTGTTTAGTTCATCTCCAGCTTTTATTAACACCTCAATATTCATTTTAACACACCAATCCATATGTGGGCAATTATTTATCTTTTATAAAGGATTGATATGTTATAAATTAATAATGGGTTGCTAATATACCTCAATGTTGTTCTAATTGTTGGCAACCCACACACCAATTGTTCTAATGACACCTTGATGATTTACGTGGAAATTTGGGTGACACTAGTAAGAGATGGTTTGTCAACAACGATCCATTTGTTGGCTAAATTTTTATTGGGATTTTGTTTTTGATTTTTTTTTTTTAAATGGGTATTTGATTTTAAAATCTCCATCCTGACGAATATCTAGTCATCCTCAATACAATATGATTTGAAATTCTGAATTATTTTGGGCCATTCGAAATAACCTTCGATTGAAATACATAAGGAAATAATGTTGGATTAAATGCTTGCTATATGCTTGATATGCTCATCTTTAATCATGTGATTTGAATGGTTTTGATCTTGATTAAGTATTCATGTGATCAGGATAGTGTTTATTTCAATTAAATATTCATGTAATTCATTTTGTAATGATTGATTTGATTGGATCCATGGGCCCATTTACTTGAAAAAATCTTGGGCACACCCTACCCTGTTTTGCACACACCACATGCACGTTTACCGCTTTACTCACTTACACGTCCCATTTAGCCAACGTGGCACTAGTGCGTGGCCCGGTCTCTTCGGAGATGCGACGTCATTCATGAAAAACAAACTCCAGTCACGTACCTTAGGGTATATCAAACTGGGGGCATCAATACCATCTGATCAGGTGATTCTGAGAGGTATATTGATGCACCCAGGCTGGAGCGACCTGAGCCTTTGACCTATTGTGAGCCACACAGTCACATGTCCCGATTGCTAACGTAGTACTAGTACGTGGTCGGTCCCCTCGTGGGATGCCAAACCATTTATGAAAGCTACAACCCTTGACTCGTACCCGTAGGTATAAAAGATAATCTAAGTGTATCAATTGAACTTCTTGGTCAAAACCGGTGCCTAAGAAGATCTTGCCCCGCTGTACCCTACTGTACGAGGGGGATAGACTACGTCTATTCTAGACGAGAGGTATTTAAGTGGGTCCTTGCTCAGCATTGTGCGTCACCTCTCAACTGGAGATCAAACTGGCTGTTTTTGGCTTCAGAGAAGTGAATTGAGGTTTTAGATTATCACATATATGGTATATCAAACCAAGTCACCACGTATCGAAAGGTATATAGGTGTGCTTGGGCAAGGGTGGCTAGATAAAAATGCATTGCACGTAGTAAGCTTAGAGTCTAGAAACCTTCCCAGTAGGTCACGACTCGAACTTATCGTGGGTGTTCCCGGGTTGTTCATTGAATGGAATCTTATGAGACTTGTGATTGATATGAATGTATGTGAATGATGAGATCAGAATGCATGTGAATGATGAAATGGATGTATGTGAATGATGAGATCAGAGTGTATGATTGTCCTCAAGGATAAAAAATGTTATTTTTGAAAATCAAAATGGGTGCACCGACCCAATAAAAAATCCATCTCTTGCAAATGACCCAACCCAACTCGATCCAACAATCCTGATGGACCGGGCCATTTAAATCGAAATAGAAATCAAATTTTCAAAGAAGAAAAATAGTTTACAATGGGAAAGTATTTTCCAAAAAAATATTTTTCAAAAGAAGTGTTTTCCAAAAAAAGTGTTATTCTTTAAAAAAATGTTTTCTAAGAAAAAACGTTTTCCAAAAAATATTTTCCAAGAGAAGATACTTTCCAAATAAAAAACTATTTTTCAAAGAAAAAATATTTTTCAGAAGAAAATGTTTTCCAAAAGAAAAGAAAAAGAAGGAAAAATAATTTGCAAAAGATCTATTTTTGCATGAAAAGTTTTTATGGACCTTGGAAAACTACCAAAAAATGTTGTAAAAAAATAATCAGATTTGTGAAATAAAAACATTATTTTCCAATATTTTTCAAGAGTGCAACATAATTATTTTTCTTCTGAATAATCATTGAATGGATGAATTTTTTAATGGATTGGTGCACAAAATTCAATAAAATCTCAGGGTTTATTTAAATTGTTATCAAGGGGGTGACACTGAAATTGGTTAAATTCACCTTCAAAGAGGTTTAAGGGTTATCATTGTGTCTAAGCTCAATCGTCCATCGTCTAACTAGGGTTGTAAATCCGGTCAGTTAGAGTAAACGTCAATATCAAATCAACAATCAGAAATGACCTCAAAATTTCTCAACATCGTCCAGTTGTTCTTTGAAGATCATAGTGCTTCAATCCTACCGGCTATAAGCAATATCTCAGTCCTCAGTCCTCAGTCCTAATCAAACTCGTGTGGGTACTTGTCTTGAGTTTTCATGAGTCATTTGGGTTAACCTGAGTCCTTTTTTCCAGCAAGGTCATGTCTTCTTTTGATTGAATCTACTCTTTCCTATTGAGTCAGGTTAGTTCATCGAGTTTATAGGTGTCTGTTGCCCCATCTGAAATTGATCGGATAAAGGAAATTTTTGAATACCTCGAGCGCATTAACGAATTAACTAATAATTTGATAGATTTCGTTTCTGAACAAGGAGATAAGAGTCGGGCTCAACCTTTAATCGAGAAAGGAAGGTCTTTGACCTCGAAACAAAAAATAATTCCTAAAGAGATTCAAATAGAAACCATCTTATCCCTAAAGGAACAGGAGGGGATAATGAATTTACTCAGAAATTTCAAAAGACTTGTTCGTGTGATCATATGAGGGTATGTTAGGTACAAGCTTGGGTGTTGTTCAACATAGAATGGATATTCGTCTATATCAATGGAATCAATCAAAGAAGATGTTATAAAAATGTATCAGTGCTATCCTCACTACATCTTGAGTTTCAAATCATATATTATCAGTCGATATGAGGATACCTTTTAAACTAATCTCTGATAATGGGTCGTACTTCAAAGCATAAATCATTACTCTATGTTTAAAGTTGAAGATCCGGAAGCACAAATCATCCCCCTACCGTTCTCAGATCAATGGAACGGTTGAAGCAGTCAGTAAGAGTCTCAAGACTATCATCAGGAAAATGTGACAATCACATCGAGATTGGTCAGAAAAATTATCATTCACGCTATGGACATATCGAACTTCAATTCGATCCTCTAGTGGAGCTACTCCCTATTCCTTAGAGTATGGCATGGAAGCAGTCTTGCCAGTTGAAATGGAAATTTCGTCTCTCAGGGTCTTATTGGAAAATCATTTGTTAGAAACAGATTGGGTTCGTCAGCAGTATGAAGAATTAAACTTGATCGAAGAAAACGAGTTAAAGCCCTGTACCATGTGCAAGCTTATCTAAGAAGAGTCACCCGTGCATTTGACAAGAAGGTCAAAGCTCATCATTTACAAGTCAAAGATTTAACTATCAGACTTCAAAAAAAAATTGAACACTCCTCCTCGATTATAGGAGAAAGTCTAAATTGGAAAAATTCATTAATTAAGGAAATATTGTCTGGAAAAGTCGTCAGGCTTCAAGATCATGATGGAGGTGAACTACCAGAACCAACCAACCTTGACCAGATCAAGCGGTACTACATTTAAGGAGGCCATCTTTGGCCGAATCAATTCTCCTATTACCCAGTTCAATATATCCTTTCTCAACCCCTTTGCAGCCTGTTCAAAAAGAGAAAAATTGTGCCTTTTATTTCTTAGCCTGATCACCTAACCTAGGGGAGGGAAAAATCCGAACTACGTTTTGGTCTGATCTAAAAAAAAAAAATTTGGGGTACGTAGGCAACCTGAGAAGTTACTTCAGGCCCGACCACACCAAAATAAAAAAATAGATTCCCCGATGAAGAAAAAATCTAAAAAGAAAAAATTCAAAGGAATGGGGAAAAAATTCAAGAAAAAGTTTAAATGAAATGCCAAACAAAGGGGCATTTGGGTTTTTGAGCCTCAAAATCCCTTTAATTTTATGCCTAGTCCCAAGCCTACCTATAAAAGTCCTCCTAAGTACCGTGTGAAAAGGTCAAGGAGGGTAGTAGAACATGATCAGATAGTAATTCTAGAAGGTCAGAGGAAAAGAAAAAGATAAAAAAAATGATGAAGCCTGCTAAGTTGAAAATCCGAAAAGGGCGACTTAGGCAAAAATTAAGGCAAGCTCGCAAAGTTGAAAATCTGAAAGGACAACTTTGGCAACAATCAGAGCCAAGAAAAAAGAAAAAAAAAGAAAAAGAAAAGAAGCTCGCTAGATTGAAAACCTGAAAAGGCGGATCTAGGTAAAAGTTAAAGCAAGCTCGATAGATTGAAAACCTGGAAAGGCGATCTAGGCAAAAGTTAGAGCAATAAAAAAAAAACAGAAGAAAATCCCAAGCTGAGAGCAGTTCGAGCTGAAACATCAGAAATCCGAATAATCAAGTTCAATACTTAGCTTAAACCAGGCATATATTCAGAAGCCACAAGTATCTTGTCTACGATCGATCTGAAAATTCTTACTTCCCCAAGTGAACCAATGGAGAGAATGGTGAATTCTATGATGAGTCTCAAAAGGAAATATTTTGTTCTCTGGAGCCTGACTCAAAATCTTTAATAAAATTAATCAAAATTAAAAGTTTGATATTTATTGCGCTTGTGGTAATCAAATATTTCAAACCTTCATACAAGGGGCATTTTTTCTTTTTCCTCTAGATATGTAATTTCCCCCCTTATACTAGGGGCATTTTTTAATGATGTGTTCAATGCCATGTTTATTGTCAAACTAGGGACATTTTGTTTTTGAGCAATGTTAATCCCAAAAAAATAATGAGAACTCCAAACTTAAGGTTACCATCTTGATAACAGTTCTTCAAAAAACTCTTGAGGTTCAAAAGAAATAAAAACTCAGGTTTTAAATTCATAAAACTTTTGGATAAATCCTTGAGGTTCAAACAAAAGCACTTCAGATCTCACATTTGACTGCGTCCAGAGATCAACTAATATGGTATTCCCAGATCCAATCATTCCTGGATTCAATCATTTCTTTTCCAGATCCAGTATCTTCAAGATTTATTCAATTCACTCTGATCATTCTTTTCCAAATTCATTCTTTCTTTCCCAAAAGTCCTTCATTCCTTTGTCAATTTTGCTCAGTTGTCGCCAAGGGTTAACTTGGATTTTGCTCAGTTGCCGCCAAGGGTTATCTTGGATTTTGCTCAGCTTCCGCCAAGGGTTAACTTGGATTTTGCTCAGTTGCCGCCAAGGGTTATCTTGGATTTTGCTCAGATACCGCCAAGGGTTTTCTTGAAATTATGCTCAGATGCCGCCAATGATTTTCTTGGAACTATGCTCAGATGCCGCCAAGGGTTTTCTTGGAATTATGCTCAGATGCCGCAGAAGGCTTTCTTGGAATTATGCTCAGATACCGCCAAGGGTTTTCTTGGAATTATGCTCAGATGCCGCCGAGGGCTTTCTCGGAATTATGCTCAGATGCCGCCAAGGGTTTTCTTGGAATTATGCTCAGATGCCGCCAAGGGTTTTCTTGGAATTATGCTCAGATGCCGCCGAGGGCTTTCTCGGAATTATGCTCAGATACCGCCAAGGGTTTTCTTGGAATTATGCTCAGATGCCGCCGAGGGTTTTCTCGGAACTATGCTCAGATGCCGCCAAGGGTTTTCTTGGAATTATGCTCAGATGCCGCTGAGGGTTTTCTCGAAACTATGCTCAGATGCCGCCAAGGGTTTTCTTGGAATTATGCTCAGATGCCGCCAAGGGTTTTCTTGGAATTATGCTCAGATGCCGCTGAGGGTTTTCTCGAAACTATGCTCAGATGCCGTCAAGGGTTTTCTCGGAACTATGCTCAGATGTCGCCAAGGGTTTTCTTGGAATTATGCTCAGATGCCGCCGAGGGTTTTCTCGGAATTATGCTCAGATGCCGCCAAGGGTTTTCTCGGAATTATACTCAGATACCGCCGAGGGTTTTCTCGGAACTATGCTCAGATGCCGCCAAGGGTTTTCTTGGAATTATGCTCAGATGCCGCCGAGGGTTTTCTCGAAATTATGCTCAGATGCCGCCAAGGGTTTTCTTGGAACTATGCTCAGATGCCGCCAAGGGTTTTCTTGGAATTATGCTCAGATGCCGCCAAGGGTTTTCTCGGAACTATGCTCAGTTACCGCCGAGGGTTTTCTCGGAATTATGCTCAGATGCCGCCAAGGGTTTTCTTGGAATTATGCTCAGTTTATATTTACTTCATGCTCAGATTTGACTCATTTCCAACTCAAACTCTTTGCAATCTATATCAGATTTTGAGCCCACACACTTGCACAGTTGTTATATCAGTCAAGGAGAATTTTTTTTAAAATTCAAGGATCTGACACTGCCAGTGAGAGCTCGCGCTCAAGGACTTGACATTTTTCTAGTTCGAGGAGAGTTTTATGCTCAATGATCTGAATACCTCGACGAATTGTTAAATCAGGCTGCAAAATGAACTGTCACTAGCTTTGGCATTCGGATATCGCACTAATCTACCAAGATAGATTTGCTATCTAGTTTGCTTCAACCCTCTGCTAAAGAGGAGCATCTGTAGACACCCCATTTTTGCATCCGCCTGATTAATCAAGTCGTCAACCCGATCGCAAAGGTTCCCAATGATGGATGTCTATTCCAATACTTTATTTTGTTACCAGATATATTTCAGAAATCCGGATGAGGTATCTTGAACTGATAAAACTTAGAAACCACGCTACGCTAGGAAAATACGACCCTAGAAACATAGAAATCATCATCCTGCAAATCAAAAAGAAGCTTCACGATAAAAATCACTAAAAATGATTAATTACCAAAATACCCCTAACATCAAAACAATCCTAGAGCCTGCAACCAACAAATCGAAACCAAGTAAACCATTTCACAATTTTCACAAAATTTGACAAAATTACGAAAAAACCCCTCATAAAATTCACGATCATTTCACACAAAAAATTTCATAAATGACAAAAATCAACTTTTCCATTGAATTCCTTACGAGAAACTGATTCTAAAACATCCTGGAACATTGAAAAATGACTTAAAAGTAAAAAATCCTCTCCGAGGGCAAAATGGTAATTTTACAACTTTAATAATTAAAAATTTTGAAATTAATAAATAAATCATTAAATAATGTAAAGTGAAACATTAATAAAATTAATTTTAAAATATGAACAAAAAAAATCGATCAATCAGGCTTTCAGGCAAAATTGTTGAGGGTTCGTAAGATATTTCTTTAAGGACCCCTCCATTTGGGGGTCCAAAGAATTAAAGATATAATAGAGAGGGGTTCTCCAAAAATTTAAAGTCAATCAAGCAAGACTAAAGTCAAGATATTAAAGTCAATCAAATAAGACTAAAGTCAAAATTAAAGTTAATTAAGTAAGACTAAAGTCAAGTATTAAAGTCAATCTCATAAGACTAAAGTCAAAACCCTAAATCAAAACACTAATCAAGTCAATCTCATAAGACTAAAAGTCAAAACCCTAAATCAAAACCCTAATCTAAACTAATCAAGTCAATTTCATAAGGCTAAAAGTCAAAACCCTAAATTAAAACCCTAAAGACTAAGTCCATCTCATGAGACCAAAGTCTAAACCCTAATTGAAACTCTAAAAGAAACCCTAATCAAACCCTAATGCTTCTAAAAACTTTATAAATAGGAGCCTCCACACCCTATTTTCGTATCAAAGAAAAAACCCTAGAAAAAGTAGGTGAAGAAGCCTCCACAACCCCTTCAAAACCCTAATTTTGGAGCCCCAACTCCTTCCCTAACACCCCTACTCTGATTTTAGCATAAAAAACACTCAAAAACCTCTCAAAAATATCCCAAAAATCCACAACAAATTCGAAGCACCCAGATCTAAGAAGGAGATACTTTACCTCGGAGATCAGAAATCAGATCCGGAGATAGAACTAAGTAAAGAATACGGTACAAGGAGCCATTCTCACCAGATCTGAGGGAATAACACTTTTGCAGATCAAAGGTAAGTTTTTTTATTATTTTTTTCTAGGTTTATCATTAGCGATGTAGATTTATTTGGGATAAGTAGAGACCGGCATTGGCCGGGCGGGGTTGGTACCTAACACCTTCCAACCCCGTAACATGATCCCCGAATTCAGATTTTTTGTGGTAGATTAGTTCTTTTTATCCATGTTAGAGTCAGTTTGGTTCCTAGACCACAATAACTAGGTGGCGACTCCCAAACCTCAAGGGTCAAAAGCGGATCCGCGCACCCCGCGGATCGAGGGCACTTTCAATCTCGAGATACACGATTCATTTGGGATACACTTTTTTATGGGGAAGTTCAATTGTGTATCCCGAGACGTACAGATCTACAGCTTTCAAACATCATGTCAGCAGAGTTGATTGAGTGTGCCACGTGGGGTAGTCAGATTATCACTATTCCAAAAAAAAAAAAAATTTAAATCTATGACTTCCCAGCTTGTCAAGAGGTTGGTTGACAGCTAAATTGAATAGATATTTATCTCTTTTTGATAGTGAAACCTATAACGTTGTTTTAGTGTGTTAGCTAGAGCAGTTTTTGTCCTTAATTTTATTTCTTTTAATGGGTTCTTTAAACCATCAATTGGATTTCCATTGTTTTGGAATCTAATTGCTTCTATGAGGGTTGTCCTATGAGGATTTGCAATCATATTTATCTTATTTAATACACTTTACTTAATTAGCCAAAAACCAAAATAAATTATTTTAATGAAAATGATGGTGATGTGAATACAACCTAATCTCTTGAAGTTCCACTTTTACGTCCATATTTGATGCCCATGAACATCCAAGATTTTAGGCAAGGAGTAAATTTATTTTATCGCGGGGGCTACAACTTTAAAATACGAAATATCTCAAATTCCTATGCAAACTACTCTTTGAACATTCAATTTAGTTGGTTCCAACAACTTCTTCCTTCTCTTTGCGACCCTTTGCCAAATTCTTAAAAAAAATTAAGTATTTGTGCATAGTACACAATGTTTGGCATGCCTCTATAAGATGGTATAGGTGAAAGGCGTAATCAAACATTTATAGAGATGGTTAGGAATATCTTAAGTCATTCAACAATTCTAGAATTCTTGTGGGGAGAAGTATTAAAGACTGTTATATATATCTTAAATAGAATTCCTAGTAAACCAACTCCCAAAACTTCTTTTGAGTTATGGACTGGTAGAAAATCTAGTTTAATACATTTATATGTTTAGGGTTGTCTAGCTAAAATAAGGATCTACAATCCACAGGAAAGGCAATTTGATCATAAGATCATTTCTAGATATTTCATTAATTATCCAGAAAATTTTAAAGGATACAAATTCTAAAGGGAGCAGATGAAGAATATTTCATTCACTGTTGGGAGTTTGATGTACACTCAAATATGTACTAGACCAGATATTAGTTTTGCAGTTGGGATGTTAGGTAGATATCAAGTTAACCTAGGAATAGACCATTGGAAAATTACAAAGAAAGTTATGAGATATCTAAAACGGACGAAAGACTATATGCTTACTTACAAAATATCAAATCATTTAAAAGTGATTGGAGTAATCAAATTCAAATTTTGTTAAATGTTCTAATAGTAGAAAGTTTACATTAGGTTTTATATTTCTTCTAATGGGTGGAGCTATCTCGTGGAGGAGTGTGAAGTAGAGTATTATTGCTTCATCTTTTATGGAGGTAGAATTCATTGCATGCTTTGAGGCCATGAGTCATGCTCTATAATTGCAAAATTTTATCTCAAGCCTTAGGGTTGACGATTCAATATCTAGTTGCTGAAGATATCTTATGATAATATCGTAACTGTATTCTTCTCTAAGAATGGAAAGAAGTGGAACGGTACAAAAAATACGAGGGTCAAGTACTTGGTGGTTAGAAAAAGAGTTCAGAAATAATTAGTGTCAATAGAGAACATTAGTCCCAATCAAATGATAGCCGATCTATTGACAAAAGCTTACAAAAAACATGTTATCAAGATAGGTCTTCTGGAAAAATCTTTTATGCATTTAACATTAGTTTTAAATAGAGTTTTGTTTCTGTTTATTTCCTATTTCCATTTATGTTATGATTATATTCTATTTTGGATTTACATGAAATGTCTTAACAATACAAATAATAGGGGGATAATTAAAGATTATATGAGTAAAAGTATTAATGATGTGGTATATGGAAGGAAGTATGACATAGATGACATACAAACACCATGACTCACATAAGTATATAATATAAATATGATATTATAGAATCTAATTGAATATTAGGAGTATTGATAAATTTCAAAATTCGTAATCGAGTGTAAATTTTTTATTATTTATAGAATCCTAAATTGAGTTTTTTCCAAAAGAAAATTATTTTGTAAAAGAAAATTTACTTTAACACAATCAGTTTAATAGGTCAAATAGGAGAATGTTAGAACCCAATTTCATGTGGCCCAATTGATCTACACATTTTTAGTACTTTATTTGTACAAGGATTCTCTATATTAAAAATGTCAATAATAAAGGATAATTTCCAATATAATTAGAATTAGAAATACACTCTTTAAGATTTAGTAAAAAACCTTAATGGACAAGAATTTTACTAAAAAATGATATCTAGGCCCACTATTTCTATCTATTTAAGTGGATGACACCTTATAATAGTAAGAGAGACACACAACATATACATAGGGTTTTGAATTATAGTGATATCCATCAATCATTAGAACTCAACCGATTCAAAGAGAGAGGAGTGAGAAGGTGAGTCTGGAAATTGAATAACACGATTGGGAATTTACAAACATAGGTTCCTTAACATGTGGATGCAAAAGGCACACCTTTAACATAATCTTGGATCATCGATTTGACTTATGGCACAAAAGAAGTACCATAAACTTTGATTCTTAGGAACATGAATAGATTTCTTGAGATATATGAATGATTCTTGATCTTTGGGAATTATAGATTAATAGTTATGTGAATAAGATTTTGTATGTTTTAAATCTAACAATGGATTCTCAAGATAAATCTCGTATCCTAATCGTTAGATTTCATGTCTACACGACCGGGATTGTGAATGAACGTATGAATTCTCTTTCGACTAATCTCTTAGTCCCTACCCAATTAAAAATTGGGAGTAATTTTTTGTTCACAGACTCTTCAATACGTGTCATATCAAGCAAGCAAGGGTAGGTTTGTAACTAGCAAGGGTAGCTTTGTAACTAACAAGGATAGTTTTTTAAATTAGGGATGTCATTCAAAATATGTACGTTTACTTGATTGGTGGATCCCCCCTTCTCTAAAAAGAAAAAGAGTCGTGATAATTTGGTTACCCAACATGGCACAATGAATCGATTCTCTTGACGTGACAAGTTCAGTAGTCATAGATCTATATGCCTCGGGATTCATGGTTCCCTCGGGATTCGTGATTGGTGGATTCCCCTTCTCTAAAAAAAAAAAAGAGTCGTGATGATCTGGTTGCCCAACGTGGCATATTGAATCGATTCTCTTGACGTGACATGTTCAGTGGCCGTAGATCTATATGCCTTGGGATTCATGGTTCCCTCAGGATACACTTTTTTATGGGGAAGTTTAGTTGTGTATCCCAAGGCATATATATCTACAACTCCCAAATTTGTCATGTCAGGAGAGTTGATTGAGTGTGTCCCGTGGGGTAGTCAGATTATCGTGATTCAAAAATAAAAAATAAAAAATAAAAAGCAAAATAATAAATAATCTATGACTTCCTAGCTTGTCGAGAGGTTTGGTTAACGGCTGAATTGAATGGGATCTTTCTCTCTCTTTTTCACTGTGAAACCCATAACATTGTTTCAGTGTATTAGCTAGAGCAGTTTTTGTCCTTAATTTTAGTTCTTGTAATGGGTTCTTTAACCCATAAAAATATTATTATTATTATTATTATTATTATTATTATTACTATTATTATCTTTAGTCCAAAATTGCTACTAGTAGATTGTGTGACTAAATAAAGCGAGACAATCTAAGGACAGTTTTTTATTTTTCATGTTTTTGATTTTTGATTATGAAAAATCAATTAGATAAATGATACATCGCTAGGAAATGGACTGAGTTATTTAAGTCCACTACATTTAATGTATTTCTGAAAAACAATTAAATATTCTTAAATTAATTTAATATATATTTATTGACTCACCAGATCAACTCGCTAATCCTTGAGTTAACTCGATTAAGTTCATGTTTGATCTCTGGGTTCATTGAGATCTTTAAATCTCTCTCTTTGTCTCTTTCATGGTTTTAATGAAGATGTATGGTGGTGATGTGAATACGTACAGCCCAGGCTCTTGGAGTTCCATTATTGCCTCCATATTTGAAACCCAACAACCAAGGTTTCACGAAAGGAGCGAATTTCGCTGTCTCGGGAGCTACAGCCTTAGAGGCCAGTTTCTACGAAAAAAGAAATATTGAAAATCCAGATGCCAACTACTCTTTGACCGTTCAAGTTGGCTGGTTTAAACAACTTTTGCCTTCTCTTTGTTACCCATCATCAGGTACTCCCTCCCTAATTTAAGATGGATGAGTCATAGGTTAGAAAAGAAAAAAAATTAATTATAATAATTTTTTAAAACTTGTGTGAGACTACTAAGACTGAGATTTATCAAAAAAAAAAAAACTGAGTTTAAGACGATTCAGGTGTTTTCATTACTCTGAGTACGGACCAGTAGCAAAACTAGATTTTCTTTGCCTAGGTTTTGAGTGCTTCTGAAGTGGTCACTGTTTTACATTGGCCTTCTTTTATTTATTTATTATTATTTTTAAATATGATGGATGAGTCAAAGATTAGAAAAAGAAAAAAAATTAATTATAATTTTTTAACACTTGTCTGAGACAGACTGAGACTGAGACGATTCAGGTGAGTCACTCTGTCTTGGATGCGTCTAGCGAGAAAAAGTCACAATGAATCATCCATCACATAATTGATTTGCTTGATATATCTCAAAAAGGAAAATCCCCGGGTGATTTTGTTTTTCACTGTGATTTTCATTGGGTGGATGTGATAAATAGATGTATTTCCTCGAGATATGAGTAAAAAGTATCTACAGTTAAGTGCACACCACCATGTCAGCAATGTGTGAGAATTGCAGTAAATCCCAATGCCACCTAAGTATTACTCTTCCGAAAATCATTGGAATTGAAATAAGATTCGTATTAGTGCCCATTTGAATACTCCTAAAAAAGTAATATATATTTACCTTTTTGAAAGTTCAAAAGTAAAAACAATTGTTTCAGTTAATTTCAAAAAACTAATTTTAAAGAATAAAAATCTTAAATTTCTTGAAAAACAAAAGAAAATTACTTTTTACTATCTAAAAGTTTTTGTTTTGTTTTTTTTTTTTTTTCCGTAATTACTTTCTACTTTATATCCAATTAACAGGAACTTAGTATGTGTTATTATAAAAAAAATATTATTATTTAAACACACATTCACATACCCACAAAAATATATACAAGCATGATTGAAGTGTTACAATAATTATACTTCATCTTAACCCTTTGTTTCTTTCTAGGTTTTCCATGTGTAATTAAGTTTCTATGATTCATAGATTGTAGTGACTACTTCAGTACATCTCTATTTGTTGTGGGAGAGTTTGGAGGAGATGATTACTACCATCCTGTCCTTGATGGAATAGATTTTGAAGAGATTCGAAGCTTTGTACCCTTAGTCATCAATTCTATATCCCAGGCAATCCAGGTGAGCACATAAAATTTAAAAAAAAAACAAAAAAAAAAAAGAATAAACTACTATTTCATGAGCCGAATTTGATGAATTTACAATTCTGACTAATTGTTTATATTAATTATCAAAACATGAACATGTAAAATCACAAGTTTTTCAAGTGACCAAAGCGCAAGTTTAAGGTGACAAACTCACTGATTTGAATATGGACAATCTCGCTAAAAGTAGTGAAACCTGCAAGATGATCACTTTATACTTGCGAAATTGTCACTTTAAAACTCCAATATCGTTACCGTTCACATTTTGATAATTAAAATGAACAATGAGCCGGAATCGTAAATTCATCAAAAGTTGATCACATTTTCATAAATATCTCATTAAAAAATGATTTAAGAAAACATTGTAGACTTATATATAAATTTTTTTTTTATGCAAATGAGTTAATCCAGTCATGTTAAGAGCACGGTAGGTTTCCAATAATAATGATTATAATATTAATAAAAGAATAGGGATCCAGTCAGGTGTCCCCTTCCTAACTAAGGTCAGGTGGCACCCCATATTGTACGTCTCATTTAAATATAAAAATAAAACATAAAAAATTTCAGACTAGAGTCACAAGAAAACCTTTTGTTGATGTAAATATATATATATATTCTAATATTGGGGCTTAGTCCCATTGTCCAATTGGCTAACATGTCTAATGCAACTTTGAGGTCTTGGGTTAAAGTCCAGCCTACCAATCAGAAAGAACAAATAGCAGACAGTTTAAAATATCGTCTCAAGCGCAATGGTCTAAAGAAAAGTTGAAACAGCCTCCATTGAAACATTCCAAAACAAAATTTAAAATATTTTATGTTTCATTCCAATATTATTGGAGACATGTATGTCTCTAAGGAACATTCCAATCAGGTAAGAAACTTTGAAAGAAGCAAAATAGAACAGAGATATTGTTCTAAATATATGCCAATAATATCAAAATGTATATTCTATGATATCCCAAATAAGTTATCTTTTAGGAAAATCATAACTGAAAAATTCTACAAGAAAATTCGACAGATGAAGACCCACGAATTTTAGAAACCGAATTTCCATGATTCGAGCCGTACAAATTTGTTTTATGTTCCCCAGATTCAATGTTACCAATTAAAAAGTTTAATAAAATTATTTGATATTTTATAGATTAGTAAAATAAATATAATTATTTCTTAACTTTTTATCTTAATTTCATTTTGTAAAATTTGGACCCTTGGGTAAAAGAAAAGCACATCACAATTTTTCTAAGTAATGGAAATTAACTTAATTACTTTCCCTTTTGAAAATGATAAAATTCGTCGAAATTTGAGGGTCTAAATAAGTACGTCCATTTACAACTAAAATTCGTATAATAATAATTTTAGGATTTCTCTTAAAAATATCTTGAGTATTTTGAAATCTTAGCACTTTAAGATTGTTTAAAACATTAACAAATATTTAGGAAAAAACTAACCAATCATCTAGTAAGAAAAGTGATAGGCAATTACAAATAAACAAAGAAAGCAACTATAAAGGTAAATAACATCATATAAATTAATCATCAGTACTGCAATGAACATTATTAGGGAAAATTATTTTAAAAAAAATGTATTTTTTATAATTCTTAAAAAAATAATATATATATTTTAAATTATAAATAAAGTAATAAACTGGTGGTTGGAACGCTAGTTTTCAGTGTGAAATTTGTGTTTTGAAGAAAATAATTTTTCACCATTGAAACCTGGCGGTTTGACCGCCACTTTTTCTCACAGCCTATGGAAAGTGGCGGTTTGACCGTCATTTTCGTTCTCTACATACCGCACATACTCACTTTTGTTCACATTTTCCAACAAAATCTCTTTCGTTCGCATAATTTCAACAAAATCCGGTAAGAAAGTTTTATTTTTAATTTTTTTTTTGGTAATACTTTAGTAATTAATTTTTTTTATTTTTTTTAATTTCATTTGTAATGTGTTCTAATTAATATTTATTTCATAATTTTCTACTGTTTCAATAAAAAGTGCACATCCATTTTTTCATATAATACATATTTTATATTTTAAAATATATAATAAAGTGATATAGTTAGTTTCACCACGTTTGTATTTCCAAATATTGTTTTATTTCATTATAATTACAAATTTTCATAAAAACATTACAAATAAAAAAGATTTGTAATTACAAATGATTTTATAGTTTGTAAATAAAATATTATTAGAATATTTTGTAATTATAAAATATTATCATTTTTTTTATAAAATAATTTGTAATTATAAAATATTTTATCTAATAATAAAAATTGGTAATCATTTGTTTTATAAAATTTTATAATTTCAACAGTCAAGTTTCGGGAAGGTAATGAAAAGTGGTGTTCCAGCCGAACGAACACATTTTGGGAGGTTAATTCTGTCCATTTGGAAACAGGCGCTTGGACCGCCAAGTTATTACCTTTTTGATAATTTTGAAAAAAGAATTACTTTTTTCAGTAATTAATAATTAATTTATTATTTTTCAAATAAATTTCCTATATTATTATATAAATAATGTAAAATTGTATTCCTAATGGTGCACCTCCCAAAATGTAATAACCATGACTCTTTAGATGGAATTTAAAACACCTTGGACTCCTAATAGTCCTTGCATGCAGTCCAATGTGTTTCTTTTCCAATCAAAACGTGCCATGTAGACCAATCCCATATATGGGGCACCATAGCTACTCTTTATATTTGAGATAGAATACAAACCATGAAACTTAGGGGACCCATTTTTTTTTTTTTTTTACCGTGGTGCTGGAGTGACCTCAAGAGTGTACCTCATTGCACTTTCCTAACGTGGAAGTGTTTAGGAACCATAAATGCCTTTTCACTATCAATGAAAAACAGCTACGATTCCTCAGACTTTCTTGTCAGGAAATTAAGTGCAATATGAGATACGATCTTGAGGTCACATCTAGGACTAGTAACGGATTAGTATGGTACTGGATCAATACCACTCTAATATCGATTCGAGTTTTTTTAAACATGTACCCAATCTGATCGGATTAATGAATATGGAAATCGAATAGGATCTGTTTCATTTCATCTTTGATCCAAAACCAATCCGAACACGTCTTATTTTCAAATTATTAGTGTTCAAAAAATTTAAAATCATATAAAATTTAAAGAAAAAAAAAATCCAATTTTCAACTATAAATATAGAGGGAAATGAAAAGATTAAAACGTGTTATCTATATGTATTTATATAAAATTAAGAATAAAAAAAATATTAAAATATGTTAGGATCATATATTTTCGGAGCGGATTAGGGTACATCCGTATTAGATCTAAGATTTCAATCTGATCCAAAAATCCGATTTTTCATATTTTTTTAATCAATTAGGGTAAGGTTGATTTGGACATCGGGTATTTTTTTTTATCATTGTCAGCCCTAGTCACTTCCGCATTATTCTTCTTTTTATTATTACTTATCAGATGGATAATTATTTTAAGAATGTGAAAACAATACAAAAAGACTATAAAGAACTGAAACAATTTTTAGAGCTTCTATTGGCACACCACCTTCATTACGGGCATTATGCTCTCAGTAAAAGTTGGTGTGGCAATAGAAGCTACTTTTTATCTTGAATAAGGACCAAAATAAATTAGTTAATAATTCTAAACTTTTATTTAAAATTAATTGAAAACATTATCGCAAAATAACCACTTGTGACTTCTTCTACTTCTTTTATACAGACATTGATCGAACTCGGGGCCCAGAATTTCTTGATCCCTGGAAACATACCAGTTGGCTGCTCTGCAATATTTCTTACAATTTTTCAAAGTCCAAACAAGGAATTGTATAACCCAAAAACTGGTTGTTTGGGTTGGTTAAATGAGTTTGCTGAGTTCCACAATGATCTTCTTCAGAAAGAGCTAGATAGATTGAGAAAATTGCATCCCCATACAACCATCATCTATGCTGATTACTACAATGCTGCCATGCCCTTTTATGACTCTCCAAGTAATTTTGGTGCGCACTCCTATCTATTTTGAGATTTAGATATATATATACGGAAGCACTCGAAGGCCCTAAAAAGTGTCAAACATTTTTCAATATATGAGCTAGAAGATTTGGAATAGGATGATTTTTTATGAGGATGATCATGCTCGGCAAAAATCAGCCCATTCTAAAGTTTCTAACCCCATCAAAAGTGGTTTACAAATAATTAACAGTCAACTTGTAAACTAAGGTTTAGAGGTTTTAGAATGGGACGATTTTTTGTTAGGATGATCTTCTCAACTGTAAGGATGCTCTTTATATTGAGAAGATCATCCTCACAAAAAATCAACCAATTATGAAACTTTTAACCCATGCATTAAAATAAATGTAATAGAACAATGATTGGCTCTCTTTAGGGCCCCTGAATGCTTCCTAAAGAGCATTAAGGGCACTGATTGAGATGCATTAAATACAACCCAAAACATGACTTTCCTACCAAAAATACCCTCACATGCTTGTTTTCAAGGCGTATTTAATGCACCTTAACATATGCCCTTAGGGCACATGTTAACAAGGCCCATATATATGGGGAAGGGATAGCCTACAAAAAAAAATACATTCTTTTTGTCCTATATAAGTTACAAGTTTCGGAATTGGCTGATTTTTGGGAGGATGATCTCCTCACATTAGCGATCATCCTCACTAAAATCAACTTATTATGAAATTTCTGACCCCATCAGAAGTGTTTTACAAAAAAAGGACGGTCCACAATTCTTCAACTTGTATACTGAGATTAGAAGTTTAGAAATGGGCTGATTTTTGGCGATAATGATATCCTCACCAAAAATCAACCCATTTCGAAACTTCAAAGCCATATAGAACAAAAAGCGTAGGTTTTTTATTGGTCTGATGATCCTGCCCTTATATATATAAACGTCTAAGATCTCAAGGTGACGTTAACATTCTCTAACACTTATTTTTAATAGTACCCTACCTATTTTGTCTTTTAGTTAAAATACATGGGCATATTAGTCTTTTTACATAATTAAGGCTTGTCTTTTATATACAAGATCTCATGTTTTTTACATAAATATCTTATTTGTAATAAATATTTTGACAATCAATGCAAACAAACATTTATTATGTAAAAGACTTACATACCCTTATCTTTTTCATTAAAAGACAAAATGGATAAGGGTATTATTGGAAAAAATATATTGGAGAATGCTAAGATCCTCAAGAGATCTTGGACGTTAGCATTCCCGCATATATATATATATATTGTTAGGCATCCAACGTTAGGGAGCCAATGTTGAGAGTCAAAATTTGTGTTGTATGGTTTAAATTTTTTGGATTGGGTTGATTTTTTGTGAGAATGATCTCTATGGTGATGCGATCATCCTCACAAAAAACCAGTCCAGTCTAAAACTACTAACCCCATCAAAAATCAAAAGTGATTTACAAATTAACGGTAAAAAATCGCTGCTCCACAGTTCTAAACCACTTTTGATAGGGTTAGAAATTTTAGATTCAGCTGATTTTTTGTGAGGATGATTTCCACACCATAGATCAGTCCATTTCGAAACTTCTAACCCATATAGGACAAAGGCATTAGTTGCTTAACGCCCCTCCCCCCCCCCCCCCCCCCCCCCCCCCCCCGCCCCCCCTCCCACCATATATATATTTATAGGAAATGTTCGCTACCCTACATGTTTTGTCTTACATGGGTTAGAAGTTTTGGAATGAGCTGATTTTTTATGAGGATAATCTCTATGATAAGAGGACATAAATTTCAACAAAAATCATCCCATTCCAAAATTTTGAGCCCCATGTTTCCAAGTTGAATACTTGTGGACTATCCATTTTTGTAAACCACTTTTGATGGGGTTAGAAATTTTAGAATGCATGGTTTTGGTGAGAATGATATCATCATAAAGACCATCCTCATTAAAAATCAATCTATTCCAAAACTTCTAACCCATGTAGGATAAACCATGTATGGTGAAATGTAGGGTGCCAAACATGACCCTATATATGTATATTTTCATTTCTTTCATTGTTTAAAATGGTGAAAAAAATAGGGATAGAATTCATATTTTCAGGTAAAGGTATTAAATATGTAGGTAATAGGTTACACTTAGGGGAAATGATTGTTCAGGCCAATTTTTAAAAGTTTTACTAGACAGACCTATAATTGAAGATATGGTCCACTATTAGATTTAAATGTCTTATTTTGTGGGCCAAAATTTAATATGATTTATGGGTCCAAAAAGATTGCGATGGATAGTTTCTTGGATTATTCTTATTGTGTTTGGTCTTCTCTAAGGTTTAAAATCTGATCATCTAGAAGTTAGAAGAAAAATCGACAGTCTCCCTGAAATATTTGGAAATAATCCAAAACATTCCTGTAACATCTGAGAGCTGAATGTTCCTTCCAAAAACATTTTGAAAGAGAAAAAATCTTTAGACCATGATAATATTATCCAAGCAAATCACATATGTGACCCCCTATTTTATATTATTTTTTGTATTGTTTCAGGATTTTCAAAAGGGGTACTTACAGCTTGTTGTGGAGGGCCAGGTCCATATAATGTCAACCTCACATTTTCGTGTGGAAATGTGGGTGCAAAAGTCTGTGACAACCCATCATTGTATGCCAGCTGGGATGGCCTTCATCTAACAGAAGCTGCATATAAAATAATTGCGACTGGTTTATTAGATGGATCCAACACCTTCCCTCCATTTGACATTTCTTGTTTAAAACCAGCACAGGATGTTGAAGATGTTCGATTTTATCTCAAATAGTCGACTTTTAAATATGAGTGTGCGATGGATGGTTTGATATTCAGAAAGAACAACAATTGTACGTCTGTATTCTAGTTAGAACCAATTGAAATATTGTGAAACAAATATTTGTTAATTATGCCGTAAAATTATTATGGTATAATCTATATTTTAAGACATGTTATCAATTATGTTATCAGATCATATTAAATTCCTTCTTATTATAATTGTCCATGGGTCCGAGCTCTTGAGCCAATCAATCTCTGAGAGTTTTCCGAGCTAGTGTAGCATTTACGTCTAAGCTCGGATTATGTTTCCATCACACTGGCTATCCAATTGCGAAAATACTTTCCCTTTTCGTTCACCATCCTTCTCAGACTAGATCGTCCTGTTGACTTAGCTAGGTGAGTTAGGATGTGCTCCCATTCTCCTCACTTAGATTGTTATCAACTTTATGGTATTAAATCTAACCACGATAAATACTTAGGCACTAATTTCATCCTCAGTAAATGTTTACTTTATTTCCTATAGTAATGATCTTGTGGTATTGGTAGTGTTAAGCTCGGTACTATGTTTTGGGCCCACTTAATACTTAAGAACACGTGTCCTCAACTCTTATAGGTGCAAAAATGGTCTCCACGATCCTAGATCTGATTAGTAAGAAAAGACAATCGCTGAATCTAGTGGCAGGTTGTCTCCAAAAATCCGTTATATGGTGAGTGGATATTTATTGATCGGTGCTAAGTGAGTTGCATCACATCAACTCTCTCAATACCAATTTTAACACATATTTAATTTGGGTTAAACTCTTTTTTAGCCTTTGGATTTCCCTAAAGAAAAGGTTTACGTGGTTTTCTCACACATCCTCATATTCACAATCTTAAGAATTAACTACAATAAATATCTAAAGAAAGGTTCAAATTCTATGGAAGTCTATCTTGGTGAATTCAGGATCTTGTAAATAAACTTGTTGCAGCCTCTATTCCTTTAGATGAAGAAGACGTTGTCTTACATATATTGAATGAGCTTCCACCTGAGTATCCTAAGTTTCCCACAACAATCTGCATTCTATCTACACCAATAACTATTGATGAAGTTCAAATTCAACTTCTTGGCGAAGAATTGGAAATGGCAATGCTCAATGCTCAATCTCAATTAGTCCATTTTCCTTTGCATTTGTCGCCATGTTATATACCAATACTTTCAAATTTGGTAATAATCGAAACAAAAATAAAAGTCACTTATATTTGATCTTGAAAAAGTGTTGCGATGTGGTCGTAATGGTAACAATAGTGGTAATTCTAGATTTGTAAAATGTTGGAATTTTAGAGGGTTGATTGAATTTGAAAATCACTCTTTAATATTCATTGGGTATTGAACTTAAGGTAAAAACTCAATCCCACCTTTTGTTTGTTAGTTGAAGTATAGTTTTTGCCTTAGTTATTTTAATCTCACATCGACTAGGAGTTATTTTAAGAGTTAATTTGCAACTGTTATAAGGTTGTACTTCTATTAGTTTTAAAATTGATATTGGTAGTGGGCGGGTTTATAGGCGCACACAGGAACTCAAGAGAAAAACACAAGGATCCTGTGGCATCAGCAATAATAGTTGGTGTGGCAATAGCATCTATCAGCAATAGTTGGTGTGGCAATAGCATATCTCTTTTATTATAAATACAACAGTTATTTTGTGGTAGAATAAGTTAGATAAAAATCTGTAAAATTAGAGAGAGAGCTAGGAGAGATTACAAAGGAAGAGGTTGATCTTCTCTTTGGGTAAAAATCGAGCTTTTTTCTTGGGACGAACTTGCGGGCTGTGCAAGTCGTTTGTTTCTTCATATAGTAGATTCTCCCTTCACTCCCGTGGACGTAGGCACATCGCCGAACCACGTAAATATTATGTAAGCATCTCTTTATTTGCTATTTACGTTCGTAGTTAGTTTTACTTTACTTTGATTGCTAGTGGTGTTGGTCATTGCTTGTTGGTGTGTTTTGGAACTTGGTATAAGTTCCAATAAAGGGTTTCTCTAGAGGTGGTTTGCTTCCGCGGCTCCCCTCCCAACAATTGGTATCAGAGCCCTTATTCAAATCAGGGTGGTTAAGTTTCGATTTGAGGTAGTTGCTTGGATATTGTGTGGTGTACACAAGGTGTTTGTTGAAATTCCTGAGAGAAGCTGGTGTTGTTAAACAAGTGGATAATGACGTCTACTAGCGGAACCGTCAAAATGGGAAAGTATGAAATAGAGAAGTTAAATGGGAAAAATGATTTTTTCTATTGGAGGATGCAAATGAAAAATTTGCTAATCTCACAGAAATTGTACAAGACGTTGGTAGGAAAAGAAAAGAAACACAAAGACATGTCTGACAAGGATTGGGAAGAGTTAGATCTCGAAGCACGAGCGTCGATAATTCTATGCCTTGAAAGGGATGTAGCTTTCTTGGTAGATGGAGAGGTAATGGCTATGGGTGTGTGGTCAAAGTTAGAAAGCAACTTTATGACGAAGACCCTAACAAATCGGATCTATTTGAAATTTAGATTGTATACTTGCAAGATGGAGGAAGATACACCAATCCGGGAGTACATCAACAAGTTTGATAGGATCATATCAGATTTGAAGGACATTGATGTGAAGGTAGAAGATGAGGATCAAGCACTTTTGCTACTTCTTTCTTTGCCAAAGTCATATGAGAACCTTGTACAAACATTGATGATTGTGGGTGAAAATCTAACGATGATGAGACTAGAACATCACTTCTAGCGGATGATCTTCGGAAGATTGCAACTAGTGGCATGGCTACTAGTGGTAATAAGGAGCAAGCACAGGGGCTGTTTGTAAAAAGAAGAAGAAATGAGCGAGGAAAAGGAAATGGAGGAAAGTCTAGATCGAGTTCTAGACCTCTTGCGGAAAGACCGTGTTTCAAATGCAGTGAGCTTGCGCATTTCAAGGCAAATTGCCCTAACAAAAGAGTAGGCGGGAAGAAGAATAACAAAAGCAAGTTTAATGGGAAGAAACAAGGCCAGCAAGATGCTAGCTATGCCTTGAAAGAAGGGGGCAGCGATGAATGCTACTCCGTCACGAGTGATGAAGAAATCTCCGATAAGTGGATTCTTGATTCGGGTTGCTCTTACCATATGTGTCTAAATAGGAAGTGGTTTACTACCTATAAAGGCATTGATGGTGGAACCGTATTGATGGGTTATAACCATGCTTGTAAAACGGTGGGACATGGTTCAATTAGAATCAAGATGCATGATGGAGTGGTCAAAACCTTGATGGATGTGAGACATGTTCCTGACTTGCGGAAAAACCTTATTTCTGTTGGTGCTTTAGACTCCGGTGGCTGCAAGATAGTTACTGAAAATGGAGTGAAAAAGGTTGTTCGTGGTTCCTTGGTAGTGATGAAGGGTATTCGTCATGGTAATCTCTATGTTCTTTTGGGTACTACAATTACAGGAAATGTAGCAATTGGAACAGCTGGAAGTGGTGGAGACCCAACTTAATGCACTAGATTATGGCACAAGCGACTTGGGCATATATCAGAAAATGATCTAAATATGCTCGGTAAGGAAGGTTTGCTGAAGAACATGAAGAAGCCTCGCATGGATTTTTGCGAGCATTGTGTGTATGGAAAGGCACACCAGGTTCAGTTCTCTTCAAGTAAACACAGAAGTAGAGGTATATTAGACTATGTGCATACAGATGTTTAGAGTCGGGCTACAGTAACTTCCAAAGGTGGTTCTAGGTATTTTGTCTCGTTCGTGGATGATTATTCTAGGTATGCTTGGATTTATTTCCTTAAGCATAAGAATGAGATATTCGAGACATTCAAGAAGTGAAAAGTAATAGTTGACAACAGAACAAATAGAAAATTGAAGACATTACGATCTGATAATGGTACAGAGTATACAGAGGGTGCTTTCAAGGAGTTCTGTGATCAGGAAGGTATTATTCGACACTGGACAGTTAGAAAAACACCACAGCAGAATGGAGTCGCAGAGAGACTGAACCGAACATTGCGGGAAAGAGCAATGTGTATGCGTTCGTATGCTGGTTTGGGCAAAGAATGGTGGGCAGAGTCAATTGTTACAACTTGCTACATAGTGAACCGGTTTCCACATTCAAAGTTAGATGGAGATGTACCTTACAGGGTGTGGTCAGGAGAGTATGCAGATTATGAGAAACTCAGAATTTTCGGTTGCACATCTTATTACCATGTCAACGAGGGAAAGCTTACCACTAGAGCCAAGAAGGCAATATTCTTGGGGTATGCAACGGGAGTACAAGGTGATACCTTTGGTGTGTAGAGGATTCTAAGTTCATAATCAGCAGAGATGTTACTTTTGATGAGAGCTCCATGGTAGCTTTATCAAAAGCTATAGTACCCAGTAATGAAGGTGTCGGGACTTCAAAGTCTCAAGTAGTTGATATAGAACCTAAAGACCAACTAGATTCTTGTCGTGTTCAAGAGGAGCATCATAGAGACACTCAAGATGAGAGTGATGATGAACTTGAACATAAGGAGGTTCAGCAAGAGAATGTACAAGCACTTCAACAACAACAGCTTGAGGAGTCTTTGGCTTCCACTGGGCCAAAGCGAGCATACAAGCAAGTTAAGAAGTTGGGTTCAAATCAACCTCTTAGGCATTATGGGCAAGTAAATTTGGTTGAGTACGCACTTTTAGTGGAGGATGATGAGCCGGTCACCTTCAAATAAGCTATTCATGATAACGATAGTGAGAGTTGGTCAGGTGCGATGGAAGAAGAGATTGAATCTCTTTGGAAAAACCAAACATGGGAGGTAGTCCCATTGCCCGTGGGAAAGAAAGCTATTGGTTGTAAATGGGTGTACAAAAGGAAAGATGATCCTTCCAATCTTGATGATATAATGTACAAGGCTAGATTAGTGGCTAAGGGGTTTGCACAAAGAGAGGGTGTTGATTACAATGAGATTTTTTCTCCTGTGGTGAAGCATACTTCTATTCGGGTGCTATTGAGTATTGTTGCTCACGGTGATTTTGAGTTGGAACAACTCGATATCAAAATAGCCTTCTTACACGGAGACTTGGATGAGGAAATCTATATGCATCAACCTGAGGGCTACAAGGTTGAGGGTAAGGAACGTCAGGTATGTCGCTTGAGGAAATCACTTTATGGATTGAAGCAATCTCCTTGGCAGTGGTACAAGTGATTTGACTCCTTCATGCTAAAGTATGGATTCTCCAAAAGTGATTATGACTGTTGTATCTATATTCGGAAGCTTCATGGAGGTGATTATATATATCTTCTTTTGTATGTGGATGACATGCTTATTTCTTCGTTGAGCAAGGTGGAGATAGATAGGCTGAAATCTCAACTTGGTAGAGAGTTTGAGATGAAAGACATGGGCACTGCTAAGAAAATACTGGGTATGGAGATCAAAAGAGAAAGGTCAAACCGACGATTGTTCTTGAGTCAGAAAGGCTATATTGAGCGAGTCATTGCAAGGTTCGGGATGCAAGGTGCTAAGTCAGTGGTGACTCCATTGGCTCCACATTTTAGGCTCTCTAGTAAACAATCTTCCATTAGAGCGGAAAGAGAAGGCACGCATGGAACGTGTACCTTATGCTAGTGCAGTTGGTAGTTTGATGTACGCCATGGTTTGACACGTCCAGATATTTCACAAGCGGTCAGTAGGTTCATGGCAAACCTAGGGAAGGCACATTGGGAAGCAATGAAATGGGTCCTGAGGTACTTGAAGGGTACCGCTGATATGGGTTTGTGTTTTGATGGAGATACATGTCAGATTAGCGGGTTTGTTGAGTCAGATTATGTAGGTGATCTAGATAGACGACGGTCTACTACTGGTTATGTGTTTAGTATACATGATGCTCCAAGTAGTTGGCGATCGATGTTATAGGCTACAGTGGCACTTTCTACTATAGAGGCCGAGTACATGGCCATGGAAGAGGGCGTGAAGGAAGCATTGTGACTGTGGGGTATTCTAAATGATTTGGGGATTAAGCAGGATTGTGTGATCTTGTGGTGTGATAGTCATAGTGCGATTCACTTGGCTAAGAATCAAGTTCATCATGCTCGTACTAAGCATATTAACGTCAGGTATCATTTTGTGCGGGATGTCATAGAGGAAGGTGATGTTAGAATGGTGTAGCTGGGTTGGTGTTACAGGTTACTCTTGTGTGGTATAGCTTTCCATGCTTGCAGCTTCTTCTTATGTTCGTCCAAAATTTGAGGTGTTTTCAAGTTATGTACGAGGTGGAGAATTGTGGCATCAGCAACAGTAGTTGGTGTGGCAATAACATCTATTAGTAATAGTTGGTGTGGCAATAACATATCTCTTTTATTATAAATATAGCAACTATCTTGTGGTAGAATAAGTTAGATAGAAATCTGTAAAATTAGAAAGAGAGCTAGGAGATATTACAAAGGAAGGGGGTTGATCTTCTCTTTGGGTAAAAATCGAGTTTTCTTCTTGGTACGAACTTGCGGGCTGTGCAAGTCGTTGGTTTCTTCATATAGTGGATTCTCCCTTCACCCCCCGTGAGGGTAGGCACATCGCTGAACCTCGTAAATATTGTGTGAGCATATCTTTATTTGCTATTTACGTTTGTTGTTAGTTTTACTTTACTTTGATTGCTAGAGGTGTTGGTCATTGCTTGTTGGTGTGTTTTGGAACTTGGTATAAGTTCTGATTTTGGAACTTAGTACGAGTTCTGATAAAGAGTTTCTCTCTAGGTGGTTTGCTTCCGCGGCTCCCCTCCCAACAATTCCAATTAGGATTTGGATCCACTAGTTCAAAAACTTTAATGTGTGTGCATACATACGACGTGTGCACATGGGGGGGGGGTGCAAAATCATGAAGGTTCATTTTTGCGTTAGTTTCCAAGACCCATTTTATTTAAATTTCCAATTGTTTTTTAAACGTTGGTGTTTTGATTATTCTGATTTCATGTCTATTTTGAACAGTATAGACCAAAGAAGTTTGTGACTGTTCTGAACAATCACTTTCTCTCACACAATATCATCGAGTTCGAAATTACGTTCCAATTAGAGTACCCTCTTGGAACTTGAGTTATTGTATCCTAGAAAGTGAACACCTATATACTATCGTACCGTAGCAAGGATGAAACTCGCTGTAGGACAGTATTTCGTGCATGCCTCAACCATTACTTCTAGGTTAAGTATTTTTTCTATTACATTCAATTCAGAAATCAGAAATTTATTCAATCTCCTTCTTTCTCATTTCAAAGAAATCAGCACCAATATAAAATACTTTGAATTTGGAGGGTCATACAGATTTACTGGACATTTTACCTCTATTGGTCAAGGTCGTTGTTCATCTTGAGTTTCTTGCCAAATTTGTGGTAAGATGAATCACTATGCTGCGCAATGTTGGCATCGAATGGATAATGCTTATCAAGGTGCTCCCCCAACTCGTCAACATGTTTATTCTGTTACAAACCCATCTATTGCCCAATCGTCTTGGTTTGTTGACTTGGGTGCAAGTAGCCATGTAACATCAGACTTAGATAATCTAATTTCGTATTACAACATTGTGAATAGTGTTTGATGAAGAAAAGTATAAGCTCTCGTTTTGCTCCTCAAACAATTTTTTTTTTTTTTTGATTGATAAGCTGGGGTTTAAGGGACCCCTAACACTTCTAACGAGTGTAGATACAAGATGAATCTTCTTCTACAATTCTTAGAAGATCTTGAGGAATATTGGAAATATTCTGAATTATAAAAAAACCATTCGAAACAACCCCCAATTTAGCAAGATAATCCGCTGCCCTGTTTGCTTCTCTCCATTGGAATTCAAAATCACATTCGTCAAACTCTCGGCCTTGATTTGTGATTTCCATTAGCGTCTCTACATACTTCCATGACGGACTAAACTCTCCCTTTATGCACTTGATAGAATACATCGAATCTGATGAGATCAGAACCCGTTTGAACTCCCTCATTCGTGCAAACCGCATCACTTCCAATATTGCTTGAAGTTCGATCTGGATGATATCCTCTTCCTCACTATTACTCCAGCCAATGAATTGGATTACCCCTCTGTATCTCTTCCAATGAAGCCAAAACCAGCACCTTGCATTGATAACGACCCATCTGTATTAATTTTCAGCACATTAGTCACTGGAGGTATCCACGTTAGAGTTTGAATTAATCTTGGAATCAACGAAAATCCACATGACCAGTTCTTCAACACTTGCAACGTCACCTCTGTATTAATGTTCACAACGATCATCCCATCAAACCGATGCCTCACTACCTTTTCTACTTTTTTTAGAATCACTTCCTTTCGAATAGATATTTCAGCAAATAACCGTTGATTTCTCTCTTTCCAACAAAGATAAATAACTGCACAGAACATTACATACAACATCTGAGAAACCTGTTTTTCCTGAAATTGGACGCTTTTGAGTACCTGCATTTCCTCTTCAATTGTACCCATTCCAACTCTTGTAATTCCAAACTTTTGCAAACATTTATTCCAAATCCATTTGGTGTAAGGACATTCAAAGAAAATATGATCATTCATCTCTTGATTACTACAGCACAAGACACACCTTGAAATCCCCTTTTGTTAATATTTTCCACAGTCGATAATTTCCTTTGAATCGCTAACCAAGCAATAAAGGAAAACCTTGGAATGCCCTTCTTACTCCAAATGATCTTCCTCCATCCCACTGATTCCTGACCTTCTTCTAACACATCATAAGCTGATTTCGTAGTAAATAGACCATTTGATGTAAGTCTCCAGATTATTCTATCTTTTAACAACATCTTAGGAACTCGTATAGTTGAAATAATATTCATAATTTCTTCCATACGATCATTATATGGTCTAGGAAACACCCATCTATTCTCCACAATGAAATCTCGAATCATTGCATTCTTATGGCTATCGAATTGATTAATAATTCGGTTTCCAAATCTAGAAATAATACTCCCTTCCTGTAGCCAAGGGTCTCTCCATATTTTAGTGCCTTCACCATCCCCAATCAAGAATCGAACATGCTTCCTCACAAATTCTCTTTCCTTCAAAATACCTTTCCATGCCCAAGAAGCACTATTTGGAGGTTGGCATCCCCAAACATCAGCCTCACCCACATATCTTGCTCTCATCCATTCCGCCCAAAGAGAATTATTTTCCAACAAACGCCAAAATAATTTAGCCTGCCAATTTTATTGATATCCCTAAGTCGTCGAATGCCAATGCCTCCCTTATCAAAGGATTTACAAATTTTTCCCCAACTAATAGGATGAATAGAACGACCAAGAGAAGGACTACTCCACAAGAAATTATTAAGGATATTTTCAATTTTTTTCAAGACACTTATCGGGATATTGAAAGACGCCGACCAATATAATTGGAAACTAGATAAAACCGATTTAATGAGCTCTAATCTCCCCGCATAAGATAACAATTTTGATTTCCACCCCTCCACCCTTTTTGAAACTTTATCAATCAAAGGTTGACAAAGAGAATGAGTTAATCTTGAAGAGAATAAAGGAAGACCCAAATATTTAATAGGAAAATTTCCCTTCAAAAAACCAAGAATCATCAGAATATGATTTTGATTTTTACATGATTCACTGAAAAAGACTTGACTCTTTGTATCATTTACTTGAAGACCTGAGACATTGTAGAAGAGATTCAGGGTATCTCGAATAGATGACGCTGAAGAGACATCATTATTTGCAAAAATAAGAATATCATCTGCAAATACCAAATGTGATACTCCTGGAACACCTGAAATATTAGGAATACTCAATTGATGTGAAGAAATTTTTTGAGTTAGAATGCAAGAAAATGCTTCCATAACTATTGTAAACAAATAAGGAGAGAGAGGGTCTCCTTGTCGCAATCCTCTTTCACTTTTAAAAAAATCCATGGGACGACCCATTGATTAGAACTGAAAACCTAGGCGTGGAAACACATTCCATAACTCGATCAACCCAAATAATAGGACACTCTAATTGAATGAGAATTGATTTCGAAAATTCCCAATTAACACAATCATAGGCTTTTCTAATATCTATTTTTGCACAAAAGGATTGCTGAGAGTTAGGCCTATGATAATTGTGCACCATTTCATGAGCAAGGAGAATGTTATCCTGGATTTTTCTACCCTTAACAAAAGCTGATTGATTAGGAGAAATTATCTGGGGAAGACAAATTGCTAATCTATTAGCTAACAATTTGGAAATGATTTTATAAATGAAATTGCAAAGAGCAATGGGTCTAAATTTTTCAAGGCGATTGGCATTCTCTTCCTTAGGGATCAAACAAATTAACGTTGCATTGATCTCCTTTAGCAACTTCCCTTTCTTGAAAAAATCCATCACTGCCTCACATACATCTTCACCAACAACATCCCAAAAATTGATAAAGAACTCAACTCCAAAACCGTCCGAACCTGGTGATTTATTTATCGGGGATAAAAAATAACAGATTTTATCTCCTCCTTACTAATAGGTCTTGATAAAATATGCACATGATCCTCAGAAAATTTAGAATTAAAAGGCACCGTAAAACTTACAGAATTGTTTGTATTACGGAACATTGAAGAATAATATTGTGTTGCCCAAGCTCCAATTTGATCTTCATCTTTAAGCAGAATTCCTTGATCCGTTTCCAACTCCATTATTCCATTTCGTGCAATGTTTGTCGCCACTGAAGAATAAAAAAATTTGGTATTTCTGTCCCCCTCTCTAAGCCACTGAACCCTTGACTTTTGCCTGAACAATTGTTCTTCAAGATCTAGTTCCTCATTATAAGCCCTCAAAGCTTCCACCTCCCGGTTTTGCAATGAACTCTCCATTAGCTGTTTCTGAATCATTTGTTGTACTTGGTACAATTTCTCCTTTGCCCTCTCTTTTCGACCATGAATATTACCAAAATAATTTTTATTCCATTCTCTTATTGCATATTTTACCATCCGAAGCTTCCTGGTGAGTTTAAACATAGGAGTTCCCCTTATATCTTGATTCCAAGAATCAAAAATCATTTCTTTCAACCCTGGTTTTCCAATCCACAACGCAAAAAATTTAAATACTTTGGGACCCCCCTTAGAATTATTTGGAAACACCAATTTTAATGGGGAGTGATCTGAAACACCACAAGGCAAATAGCTCAATCTCAGCTGAGGAAATTTAACCAATCATGACAAATTGATTAACGCCCTATCCAATCTGCATAAAATTCGTCTCTCACCAACCGATTTATTTGTCCATGAGAACCAATCATCATTGGTCCTCAAATCTTGTAGACAAAAGTAGTTGGACCCAAAAATTTAGATCTCTACACCAAGCTCCACTGTTTAAAAAATGTTAATTATAAAAATCAGGTTTCTACATGTGCTTAAGTAGGGACAGGGATGTCAATTGAGCAATTTTTCCTGACTAACCCACCCGAGAAAACAAGGAGCAGGGCCTTCGATCACGAGCCAGCAAAGTAGGGATGGCCTTATAATTTTTAGACCCACAAAATTTGGGTTGGGCTAAGACTCGGTAACACTCTGCCAGTCGGGTCCAAAATAAAAGCAGTGCAGACACGGCTCATGGTAGTCAAAAAAAACAAAAATAAAAAATAAAAAATTTGAAGAACAAAAAAGAGTCATAATCCTTTACAGCAATTTGAAAGGTTCTTGATGGTGATTGGGTAAAGAACATGTGACTATTATTGAGGCTGCAAATAGTGTTTGTAGGTCTCAAATATCATTCAGGCCAGAGTCGTGTATAAGCTTCTTAAAAGTTGTTGGAGTCTCCAACATGCAATTATTGAATAAATTAGGCAGATTTAAATTTCTCTCTCATATTTTGTTGAATATTTGAGATACCCGTGCTTTCAAACTGATGATGTTTCACTTGACTTTGGGCTTTATAATTCATTAATGAAAAATAGCCCAAATGTCCTCATCTTCAACCTTTATGTAAAATCCCTTGATTTTTCTTTCCATTACTAGTCACCTTCAATTCTTGGGTAAAATATTAACCTCATCTTCAACATTGGTTTTATCTACTTGAATCTTCTAACCTCAAGAGCAAGATAGGATTATGATAAAAGTAGAATATGATGGAGTTTTGTTAGAAAAATCAAGGGGATTCCTACAAATAAGTTTAAGATGAGGTTGAAAATGATGGATTAAAGATGTGGTTGAATGGATTAAAAAAATTTTACCATTGAGGTCGATGAGCTTGAAGATGACAGAATCTTAGAAGAAAAAGCAAGGTTTTTGACTTGAGACTGACGATGAGGGGATTTGGGTTAATTTCCATTAGGGACCGACTAATTGCACACCATCCTTGAAAAATAACCTTATTTTTTTATAATTTTTATTCTGACCTACTAATTGCACTTCATTGTTGGTATTACTGACTTTGTTTTCTTTGTTTTTGCATGTAAATTGTAAGCATACTTGTTATATGACCAGATATTTTCTTACAAAAATTATTTAACCAACAATAACTAATGTGAGCATGGCTGAAAAAGTATGAAAAACAAATAACAAAGGAGTACAATATTATATATATTTTTTAGTTTTAGTGTAATCATCCAAATGGATTTGGAAAATTTTAAGTGATGGACTGCGATTAGTAGTAGATGGTGTGCACCTAGCCACTCACTTTCCATTAACCTATAAGAAAAGAAAAATGTAACGGGTCAATGCATCATCAGTTTGAAAATATATGGGGGTATCTCAAATATTCACAAAAATATGGAGGCGTAGTCTTAAATCAGCCAAGGAATTGTTATTTCACATCTCCAGTTTAATAAAACTAATATTTGCTGTTTTGAAAGTTATGTGCTAAACTGATGAACCAAAGGCATGAGAACATGTGTATTAAATAAGCAAAAGTGATTGGCCACTGGGAAAATTTGGAAGCAGTTTAAGTATTTTATTTTTAATAATTTTCAGTACATATTGCATGGTGTCATTAGCTCATCAACTTAACACATAACTTACTAAATAATAGAATCTCTGATGAATTAATAAGTCTTGTCTAGACTCAAACAGGAATCTTTATGGACTGCACCTTTCATATAGACGTTTGTGGACTACAAATCTGATCAATTAATAAGTCTTGTCTAGACTCAAATAGGAATCTTTATGGACTGCACCTTTCATAGAGACGTTTGTAAACTTCAAATCTCGAGTCAATTAATAAGTCTTGTCTAGACTCACATAGGAATCTTTATGGGCTGCACGTTTCATAGAGACGTTTATGAACAACAAATCTCTTATCACTTAATAAGTCTTGTATGGACTCAAATACTTCATAGGAAAATTAACAATGGCCAACACTTTTTTTTTTTTTTCCATAATATCCCTTCGCATTTTGTCTATTAGTGAAAAAAACAAAAATATGTTAGTCTTCAACACAATAAATATTTATTTACATAATAGATGATATGGGGATTTAGGTATTTTGAATTAAAAATCATTGTTGAAGTAAATGCTTTAACAATCAATAGGAACATACTAAGTGTAGACACCCCATTTTTGTACTCGTCCGATTAATCAACTCGTCAACCCCATTGTGACGATTCCCAATGATAAATGATTATTTCAATGTTTTATTTGGTTACCAGATGTGTTTCAGAAATTCGGATGAGGTATCTCAAACTAACAAAATTATAGAAACCGCGCTACGTTAGGAAAATATAACTCTAAAAACATAGAAATCATCATCTTGCAGACAAAAAGAAGTTTCACGATAAAAATCACTAAACCATGATCAAATTACCAAAATACCCCTAACATCAAAATATCCTTAGAGCCTACATTATGCTTAAGAAAATATTTTCAAACACATAAAACAACAAATCGAAATCAAATAAGTCATTTCGCCAATTTTCAAAAAAATTGACAAAATTACGAAAATGCCCCTCATAAAGTTTACAACCATTTCGCACAAAATTTTTTATAAATGACACAAATCAATATTCTTATTGAATTCCTTATGAAAAATCAATTCCAAAATATCCTAGAACATCGAAAACTAACTTAAAATGCAAAAAATCCTCTTCGAGGGAAAAATGATAATTTTATAATTTTAATGAAATTAATAATTAAAACATTAATTAATGTAATGTAAAATCCTAATCAAAATCTTAAAGTCAATCAAGTAAGACTCAAGTCAAAATCTTAAAGTTAATCAAGTACGACTAAAGTCAAAATCTTAAAGTCATTCAAGTGAGACTAAAAGTCAAAACCCTAATAGAATTCTAATTAAATTTTAACTGTATTTAAAACAATTATAATTAAACTATAATCCTATTTAAAACAATTCTAATTAAACACTAACTCTATCTAAAAAGCACTTAAAAAATCTATAAATAAGGGTCCATACAACCTATTTTCGTATGAAAAAATAAACTCTAAGAAAAGTAGGTCAAAAAGTTTCCCTAACGTCCCATAAATCCTAATTTTGAAGTCCTAACTCCTTACCTAACACCCATACTTCAACTTTAGCTCAAAAAACATCTAGAACCCCCTCCAAAACAACTAGAAATCCATAAACAAATTCAGATCTAAGGAGGTACTTCACCTTGGAGGTCTGAAGCGAATCCAGTGACAAAACAAAGCGATGAATACTGTACAAGGAGCTGTTCTATCAAATCTGAGGAAACAAAACTGTGATTATTTCTATTTTTTTTAATTTAGGTATTTTTAGCAATGTAGTTTATTTGAAAATTAGTGGAGACCGGCGTTTGCAGGGCGGGGTTAATGCCTAACACCTTCCAACCCCGTAACGTGACCCCTAGACCCGTATTTTCTTTCTTAAATTAGTATTATTTGTCTTTTAGAGTCAAAGTTCGATTCCTAGATCGTAACAACTAGGTGGCGACTCCCAAACCTCTAAAATCAAAAGCGGATACGCGCACCCCGCGGATCAAGGCGTTTTCACTAAGTGCATTTATTAATGACATAGTAAATATACTTATTTTATAAAATACTAACATATCATTTTATTTTTCGCTAAAAGACAAAACAATGAAGGATATTATTGAAAGAAAAAAGTGTTAGACAATGCTAACATCCCCATGAAGTCTTTGACGTTAGCATTCTCCATTAAGTAATTACCCTGAACAGGATGAATAGTAAATCCACATCAAATAATAACAATTAACAATAATATTATAGAGTCACATATAACTTAAAAAAGAGGAAACCCCAATTTCAAGTACATGATGAGAGAGAGCAGACCGTGTAACTATTAACAAATCTGATTAATTACAACTGGAAAATAACAATCCAGATATGTTGGAAAATGGAAATAGATATAAGTATTAAAAAAATTAACCATGTTTTTCAGGGTAGATAGAATATAGTTTTCATTGATTCATGAAAATTGATCAAAGGAAAAAAAACTATATATCCCAATTATGGAAGTAAGAAATCCAATGGTTACGAGACATACAAAATTACCATCAAAGAAGTATCAAAATATCTTTTCTTCTAATACAAAAAGACTAACCAATGATATTTTTTCAAATATCCTAAATTGTGGAGAATGCTAACATCATGGAGTTTGCCCATGTCTACGGTATCACATGAACAAATAAAAATAATATAGAAAGTTGTAGAGGGATTTTTGGAAAGGGTTAGAAGAGAAAAAACGATGAAGTTGGGTATTCTTGGGAAGTGGAAGAAGAAAGAAAAAAATGAGGGGGAAACATTCATCCTCGAGATACATTTTTTTATATGGCATAAATCTTGAGTCAAAGTAGTGGTATCCACCATTATGTTTTATTATATACTAGAATTGTCCCGGGCCTACGAAAGGGGGCAAAATAGGAAAAATAATAGTTGAAGATGCATTATTAACAAATAAAGTAGAAGAAGAAAGACAATAAAATTGGAAGGTTAATATTGAAAAAGGGTGGAAGAAGAAAGAGAATAAAATTAGGGGTATTTTTGAAAAAAGGAAAGAAGGTAAAACTTTTCCTCGAGATATGTGTTTATGAGTATAAATCTTGAGATAGAGAAAACGGGACCCATATTTGTGTTTCATTATATATTAGAGTTTGCCTGCATGCGCATCCTTTTTGGGTTAAAGAGGTAAAAAAAGGATAGTAAAGTTATAGGAGTATTATTTAAAGAGGGGGTGAAAGAGAAAACATAATAAAATTTGAGGGATATCAT
Source organism: Akebia trifoliata (assembly GCF_017979445.1). NCBI lineage: Eukaryota > Viridiplantae > Streptophyta > Magnoliopsida > Ranunculales > Lardizabalaceae > Akebia > Akebia trifoliata. The sequence goes on from NC_141387.1 coordinate 8,443,250, forward strand.
TAATAAAGGGAGAGGAGAGGAAAGATAAAGTAAAGTTGAAAAGGGTCAAGAGGAAAAGCAATAAAGTGAAGTAGTGTAGACCCCCACTCCATTATAGTTAGAATGAGATATTTATACAAACTATTGCAAGAGTAGAATCCACCCTTGTGTTTTATTATATAATAAAGTTTGTTTGTGCCTACATCCTTTTAGGGGTTAAAGGGGTACAAGAGAAAAGATAAAATTGGAGGGATATCATAGATAAAGAGAAAGGAGGGGAAAAACATAGTAAAATTGAAGAAGGTCAAAAGGAAAAAAAAAAAAAGTGAAGTAGTCTGGACCCCCACTCCATTATAGCTAGAATGGAGATTTATACAAACTGTAGCAAAGTAGAACCCACCCTTGTGTTTTATTATATTATAGATTTTGTTCGTGCCTACATCCTCTTGGAGGTTAAAGGGCTACAAGAGAAAAGATAGTAAAGTTAGAGGGGCATTATTGAAAGAAAAAAAGGGTAAAAGAGGAATGATGGTAAAATAGGAAATATATTATTGACATAGGCGGAGAAGAAAAAGACAATAAAGTTCAAATGGATGAAGAGAAAAGATAATAAAGTGGGGTAGTGTGAACTCTACGTCAATATAGTTGAAGTGGAATGTTTATACCGTACAACTATAGTTTGGGATGTATATACCTTACATAAATGTTGCTAGAATGGGACCACTATTATATTTTATCACATAGATTAGAATTTGTTGGGCCTATGAAACAAGCATTTCATTTTGAGTTAAAGGAGTAAAAAAGGAAATATAGTAAAGTTTGAGGGGTTTAGAGAGGTATTATGAAAAAGGGGAGAAGAAAGAAAACACATTAAAGTTGGTGAAAGGGAAGGAGAGGAAAGATAATAAAATTAAAGGCAATGAAAAAGAAAGACAATAAGTGCGAAGGTGTCGAGCCTACTCTATTGTTGCTAATGGGACGTATATACCCTGACAAAACTGTAGCTAAAGTGTGAAAGCGCCCTCGATTCGCAGGGTGTGCGAATCCGTTTTTGATTTTTGAGGTTTGGGAGTCACCAGTTAGTTATTACAGTCTAAGAACCGAACATTAACTTTAAATAGATAAAAATAATTAATCTACGAATAAAAAAAAATTATGGTCCAAGGATCACGTTATGGGTTTGGAAGGTGTTAGACATTAACCCTGCCTGGCAAACGTCGATCTTTGTTATTTTTCAAAAAAGATTACATTGTAAAAAAGACCTAAAACCAATAAATAAATAAAAATAAGAAGTATACCTAGATGATCGCAACGATTTGTTCCCTCAGAGCCGACGGAAAAACTCCTCGTATGAGATTCCTTACTTTGTTTCCGTCATTGGATCTGCTTCTGATCTCTAAGTTAAAGTATCTAGATCTGAGTGTTTTCTGTATTTTCTTGAAGGATTTCTGAATATTTTTGAAAGGTTTCTGGGTGTTTTTGGAGTAAAAGCTAGGGTTTATATGATTAGTAAGGAATTAAGACTTCAAAATTAGGGTTTGGATAAGACTAGGAAGACTTTTTGACCTACTTTTTATAGGATTTATTTTGACCTACGAGATTGGGTTGTGGAGGCTCCTATTTATAGATTTTTTAGAAGAGTTGGTGTTCCATTAAGTTTCTTTTAGATAAGGTGAATTAGGATTTTGACTTAAGTCTTATTTGATTGATTAGGTTTCTTTAGATTAGGATTTTAATTAGAGTTTTGAATTAAGTCTTATTTGATTGATTATGTTTTTTTAAATTAGGATTTTAATTCTTACATACAATGAAAGAATATACTTTTGATTTTTGGAGAACCCTCCTTAATTATATTTTAATTCTTTAGGTCCCTAAATGGAAGGGTCTTTTAATAAATATTAGAGGGCTCCACTTAAATAAGTGGACAACCATTCACAATTTTGCTTGAGAGCTTGATTGATTAGTTTAAAATTTTTTATTTTAATTAGGATTTCATTTTACATTAATTAATGTTTTAATTATTAATTTTAAAATTTTAAATTGTTAAAATTAAAAAATTACCGTTTTACCCCCGAAGAGAACTTTTGCATTGAAAAGTCATTTTTAATGTTTTGAAATTAATTTTTCATAAGGTATTCGATGGGATTATCGGTTTGTGTCACATATGAGTTTTTTCGCATGAAATGATTGTGAACCCTATGAGGGGCATTTTCGTAAAATTATCAAATTTGGTAAAAGTTGGCGAAATGGTTTATTTGATTTCAATTTGTTGTTTTATGTATTTGAAAGGATTTTTCTAAGCATACTGTGAGCTCTAAGGATGTTTTGATATTATGAGTATTTTGATAATTTGATAAGTTTTTAGTGATTTTTATCGTAAAACTTCTTTTTGTCTGAAAAATAATGATTTCTATGTTTTTTGAGTCATATTTTCCTAACGTAGTGTGATTTCTACAATTTCGTTTGTTTGAGATACCTCATCTGAATTTCTGAAATATCTCTTGTAACAAACAAAAATATTAGAATATTTATCCATTATTGGGAACCGCCGCAATCGGATTGACGAGTTAATTAATCAGGCGAGTGCGAAAATTGGGTGTCTACAAAGTGGGGCCTTCTGTTGTATTTTTTATATAATAAAGAGAAAGGATGAGCAAAGTTTTATCAAATCGTTACATTTAATTTTATCCTTACCTTTTTAACTTTTGTTCTTTTATTTATTTTCATGTCTAAAAAAAAATTGATTACATACCCTCACATTTTTGTTAATATCTTAGATACCTTATTATATTTTCAAACTAATGACATACCCCTTGACCTTGTTCTTCTTTATGGATTATTAGAAAATGACCCCAATGCGTCACACTTGTCATCAATGTTACATATTTTTAAATTAATATGCCTATTGACCTTCATTTTCTCTTAAAGAAACTATTAGAGAATGATCGCAATACCCTCGTCACCATCATCACAATCTCAGATACCGTCGAATATTTCTTGGACTATGTTCAGATGTCGCCGAGGGTTTTCTCGGATTTTGCTCAAATACCGCCAAGGGTTTCTCGAATTATGCTCAGATACCGCTGAGGGTTTCTCGGACTATGCTCAGATTTTACTCAAATGCTGTTGAGGGTTTTATCAGATTATGCTCAAATGCCGTCGAGGGTTTTCTCGGATTTTGCTTAGATGTCGCTGAGGATTTTTGCGGATTATGCTCAGATACCATCGAGGGTTTCTTGGATTTTGCTCAGATATTGTCAAGAATTTCTCAGATTATACTCAAATTATTCTCAGTTATGCTCAATTATGCCCAGGGTTTGCTCAAATTTTATATTTACACAATTTTCTATTATGGAGTTTGTTACCCAACATGAATGCACAAAATAGAAATGCATATTTTCAAAATCATTAGTACACTATTGCACACACATGCACTCTCATTGCATTTGCATCAATTAAGGAGAATTTCTTGAAATTCAAGGATTTGACATTTTTAGTCCAATGAAAGGTTACATTTAAGGATCTAGACACCTCGACAAATTATCGAATCAGGCTGCAAAATGAGTTGTCACTAGCTTTAGATTTCAGATGTCGCACTATCTACCACAATAGGTTGGCTATCTAGTTTGCTTCCACCCTCTGTCAAAGAGGGGCATCTCTAGACACCCCATTTTGCATCTACCTAATTCGATAATTTATTACTCAATTACTGTGAATTCCTAATAATGATCGAAAAGAACTTGAAGGTTTATGAGTACTATCCTTGATTCCTCCTATTTCCAATCTATTCAACTCCCTTACTTGTTACGACTCGATATAAAAATTTACGCACGCTTAGGATCGCTACGCTTTACATTCGATTTAGCGAGCACGTACGTTTTAGGTTCGCTACATGGTTCAATAACTAAGAGACTTTGTTATGCTAAGAAAATGCGACTTTAAAACTTAGAAATAATCACGTTGAGGCTGAAAGAAACCTCACACCAAAATTCGTAAAAATATGCAAAAATTGACAAAATGACGAAAATACCCTTCACAAATTTTGGATCTCCGAAAAATCACAAAAGTACTTTCATTGCACTCAGAATATCATTTCAAGTCTAACGAAACTCAAATCGACAAAAGCAGAGAAACTTAGAAAAAATCATAAAAATGGCTGAAATGCCCCTCAACATCCAAATTTGACCTAAAGCCTCGATCCCTAGGAAAACATAATAAAAAATCAAATCAAAATCTAATTAAAAATCTAATATAATGAAACAAAACTCTAATTAAAAATCAAACAAGTAAAATTAAAATAGAACAATTAAAATTTAATCAAGCGATCGAATTTAATCAAAATCAAATTAAAAATCACTCAACCAATTAAAATGCAAAATCAAACTCAAATTTTATCTAAACCTAATTAAATTAACAAATTTAAAATTCAAAATTGAACTTAGTCGATCAAATCAAATTGAAATTAAATATTAATTGAATAATCGAAATCCGAAATAAAACGCAAATTCAAATTTAAATTAAAAGGAAAATTTTAAGTATCAAATCAAAATCTAAATTAATTAACCAATTAAAACTCAAAATTAAAAATTAAAATTAAATTAAATTTTTTTAACCAAATCCAAAACAAAAATTAATCAACCAATATAATGAAAACTAAAATCGACCAATGACAATTCATCAACAAGAGACAACCAACGAGATGAGTAGCGTTGGATCGTCTCCCCATCATTCTCCAAAAAAAAAAAAATCAAAAGTTAAAGAAAAGAAAGACGGTAAAAATAAGAAAAAAAAAAAAAAACAAAATTTTCAAAAGAGTAAACCAAAATAGAAACTTAGAGCCTGTGTGGATTGACTTTTCTAAGTACTTCTGACTTTTGTGGGGAGTTAGAAACACTTTAAAGGTGTTTGGATAAATAACTCCTGGAAAGAATTACTTTACTGTGAATTAATTTAGTGCTTTTTCACAAAGTACCGATAGTGCTACTTCTCTAAACTACTCTCGCATGGAGCCACAAAACATTGTCAAAATGACGGGATTAGGACAAGTATGCCTCTCATAAATTTTGAAAATCACAAACCTAACCTCAAAAAGAAAATTAGAATAATATTATATTATTATTCATTGATATGGTGGTAGCCTTTTATTGTAACATTTAGGACAAGTATACCCCTCATAAATTGTGAAAATTACAACCATACCCTCAAAAATGCAATTGTAGTAATACTATATTACTATCCATTGATGTGGTGGTAGCTTTTTGGTGTAGCATTTGGGACAAGTATGCCCCTCATAAATTTTGAAAATTACAAGCATACCCTCAAAAATGCAATTAAATAATAATGTTTTACTATCTATTGATGTGGTGGTAGTCTTTTATTGTAGCATTTGAATTTGGATTTCTAGCTCTCCCAATTGCTCACTCAATGATTTATCCATGAGCATTCCAACTACGGTTGAAATTTTCTTATTGCAAGATTGATGTGAAACACACAAATTTACTATCCATTGATGTGGTGAAAGCTTCTTCATATTTTTAGTGATTGTATATATTTGCTCACAATATCTTTTATTTGTTTATAATTATTGAGTGTTTATATTAATTTTTATGGATAAAAAAAATAGCTTTTATTTCTTTTGAAGAATAATTTTTCGAGTTATAATGTTAAAAATAGTAACTAATACTTATAAGGGCATTTTGATCGTTTTAACATAATCCAAAATAGTTTTCAAATATAAAACTCTATCAAAAATATTTCTGACAATACTTTTCAGAACCTGCATCCAAACACACAACAGTTATCCACCTACTCTAGACAGTACTTCAAAAAGTACTTATGAAAGTATTTATGTTCTAAGTACTTCTGGTTCTTGTATCCATATGGGCCCTTAGTTTCTATTAAAGAGAGAACGCTCTCTCCTTCTAGGCTCTCTACGGTTTGGTTGATCTCTCTCCTCAAAAGTTCTTCACATCTTCTTCCCAACGAGCTGAAGCTTTTCATCACTTTATGGCCGAATGTTCTCCCTTTCATGTTCTGCCATTAAATCTTCTCTGATATCCCCTTAACCTCTTCTTCTAGGCTTTAATCTTCTTCTTCATCCTCTACCTACAACACATTTTTCTCCACACATCTCTCTCTGTTTTAGACAACAACCATAGCTCCAAGACGACCTCCCTCTCTATAAGAAAAAAAAAATGTCCATTGCAGCTCACTTTCTCCTCCCTCATTAAATCTGCAATAGCCCACTCCAGAACACCTTCCTTGCTGCCCCTTTGCTCCTCCATTCAATCCGTAATATCATCTTCTCAAAACGTCCCCTCATAGCCCACTGCTTTTTCCCCAACAAATTGAAGACTCACTTCTCTCTGTCTGCAACATCTTTTCCAACCCCGTCTTCTTCTCTGTCCATTACAGCACTTACAACGCCCCAGCCATAGCTTTGCCGTCACTCCTCACTTCCATTCCATCAGCCGCAATAAGGGCTCATAGGATTTCGGTTATATCTGAAGGAATCGACGCTTGGCTCCTTCTCTTATAGGTGAGCGTATTTTGGGTCCATCCTTATTTTTGTCCTTGCCTTCTTATTTTTCATGACTCACTTTTTCACATATTTTTAGGATTAGAGAAATGGTATTTTGGTAACTTTATTTGTTTATATATTTAGTTTTCTTTTGTTTATTATATGTATCGATAAGGTAAATAATATATTTTTTTTTATATTTTTATGCCTCTATATCGATAGGCTTAGGAGAATTGTTTTTTTTTTTTTTTTATGTAGTTTTTATTTTTGTTTTATATTAATAGGATTAGGAAAATCTTTCGTGTATATATTTTCTGTTTTTCTCACAAATTTATCTATGCTTTAAGGTTTTTTTTTAGTATATTGATAAGATTGGTAGAATATTTTTGTATGCCTTTTTTATTTTTCCTTTTTTGCTCATTGATAGGATTAGGAGATATTTTTAGTTCTTATAGTTTTTCTATGTTTCTTAGATCGATAGGACAAGGAAAATGTTTGTTTTATGTAGGTTTTATTTTTCTATTTTATTTTTTTGCATATTGATAGGTTAGGAGAATATTTTTATGCCTCCATCTTGTTTATTTTTATTTGTTAGTTTTATATATATTTTTTTTTTTTGCATGTTAGAAGGATTAGGAGATTTTTTTTATTTTTTCTTTTTTATGACCATTATACTCAAGATGGATTTACATGATTTACGACGATGCTCAAGCTCTCCGTATTATTTTAAGACTTTTCCATATGATTAGTGCACTCCTTAACTTGACAAATATGCATGTTGTTGAATAATAGTTATTTTGACAAAATCAAAAATCATGTATGCATGCTCTTGGTTAGTTTAAGGATCCAATGAATCATGGGTTTTTCTTTCAAATTTGGAAATATTATGCAATGATATTTGTCAATCTCTAATTTGATAAGTATGATAACTTGGATTCTTTGTTGTTAGTAAATTTTCAATTTGGTGATTCTTGGCAAATCCATAATCTTCTAATTTGAGACTTCATTCTCATATAATTATTCTTTTAGAAAATTATATGTGAATCATTGGAAAACTCATATTTGGAAACTTTTTAATATGAGATTGTATAATTTTCTATTTTAGAGAACGTATGTTTATAGATTTCTAATTTAGAAATTTCATACTTCAATAATTTCCTAATTTAGAAGGTTCATGTTCATAGAAATTTGAGAGTTTCAAATTTAGAAACTTTCATTTTTGGAATGTTCTATTTTAGAGAATGTATCTTTTTAAATTGTTAATTTGGGGGTTCAACGTATATTTTTCGAATTCTAATTTGGCAGCTTCTACTTTAGACAGTTTGGGAAGTACATCCATGTGGAACTTCTTAATTGATGTTAGATCATGAGGCCGAAATTAAGGCTTTTTCAAATCTTTCAATTTTGTGCGGAATTTGAAAATCGTGTAATAATTGTAGAATCTTAGCCATATGATTCATTTGACAAATCCAATATAAATTGATGATGATGATTGGACCACAGTCTTTCCTATTGACCATAAATCAGTTTTGGATCGTAGTAGAGATCGATCATGTTGATCGGATAGGTTCGGTGCCAAACACCTTTAGAAATCGATAATCTGACCCCTTACTCATCTCTCTGATCCATGAATCGACCCATATCCATTTGGAGTTATTTTTTATTTTTAGACCTAAACTAAGTAGCGCTCCCATTTTTCAAAAATCTCCATTTACCAATCGGACCCCTTCTTCATTATTTAGTGAAAATGGATCGAGGCGATTTCACCGGTGGTCTTAACTAATTGATTTTATTTGTTCAAATTTTTTAATTTAATTTATTAAGATTTCACATTACATTAATTAATGTTTTAATTATTAGTTTAAAATTTTTGAATTTTAGGATTGAAAAATTATCATTTTACCCTCAAAGAGGATTTTTGCGTTCAGATGTTTTTCAATGTTTTGGGATATTTTGAAATGAGTTTTCTTGTAAGGAATTCAATGAGAGTATCGGTTTGTGTCACTTTTGGATTTTTGGCATGAAATGATAGTGGACCCTATGAGGTCGTTTTTAAAATTTTATCGAATTTTATAAAAATTGGTGAAACAGTTTATTTGTTTTTTATTTGTTATTTTATTTTCGAACTGATTTTTCTAAGCATAATGTAGGTTCTAAGGATTTTTTGATGTTAGGAGTATTTGGTAATTTTGTCATTTTTATGATTTTTCTTGTAAAGTTTTTTTTTTTCAAAATGATGATTTCCATATTTATGGGTCATATTTTCCTAACGTAACGTAGTTTCTAAAGTTTGTTTGCTTGAAATATCTCATTTGAATTTTGGAAATACATCTAGTAACAACAAAAGTATTAGAATATTTATCCATAATTGGGAACCGTCACAATCTAGTTGACAAATTGGTTAATCGGGTAAATGTGAAAATGAGGTGTCTACAGATGCCTATTTTTGGTAAAAGATTGAAGCAAACTAGATAGCAAATCTTCTTTAGTAGATAGTACGATATATAAATGCCAAAGCTAGTAATAATTCATTTGCAGCCTAATTCAGCAATTCATCGAGACATTTAAATTTTTTAAAGTAATACTCTCCCTGAACTAAAAGTTGTCGGGTCCTCGAGCGCGAGCTCTCACTGATGGTGTTAGTTCCTTGAGTTTCATAAAACTCTCCCTGACCAATGCAAATAGAATAAATGTGTACGTGTGTGTAATTGTGTAATGATGACTTTAAAAAAGATACCTCTATTTTGCGCATTTATGATGAGAGGATGATAAACTTCAAAATAAAAAACTAAGTATGATAAATTTGAATAAAATCTAAGTAAAGTTTGAGTAAGTCTGAGAAAAATCTCAGTAAAATCTGAGCAAAAACTGGGTAAAATTTGAAATATAGCTAAGAGGGTCTAAGCAAAATTTAAGATAAATCTCAAAAGGTCTGAGCAAAATATGAGATAAATCTCAGAGGGTTTATGTAAAATTAGAGATAAATGTTAAAGGATCTAAGCAAAATCTAAGATAAATCTCAAAGGGTTTGAGTAAAATTTGAGAGAAATCTCAGAGGGTCTGAGCAAAATCTACGACAAATCTCAGAGGATCTAAACAAAAACTGAGCAAAGTCTGAGTAAAATCTGAGATAAATCTCAGGGGATCTAAGAAAAATCTCAGAGGATTTGAGTAAAATCTAAGCAAATCTGAGATAAATTTCAGCGGGTTTGAGCAAAATCTAAGATAAATCTCAAAGGATCTCGGCAAAATCCGATAGGAGAGAAAAAAATTAATGAATCTAAGAAAGAATAAAGAAATCTATGAAAGAATGAATGCCCTATCTATTATTTTGGGTGAAAGGGTGATGAGTTATTCTCTGGGCAAAATCAAATGTGAGATTAGAAACGCTTCTATTTGAACCTTAAGATTTTAAAAAAATGTTATGAATTTTAAACCCAAATTTTAACTTCCTTTGAACCTTAGGGGTTTTCAAAAAATTACTATCAAGAGGGTAACCTTAAATTCGGGGTTCTCATTATCCTTTCGGATTAACATTGATCAAATTTGAAAACAAAATGCCCCTACTTTGATAGGAAACATTACACTGGAGATAATTGAACATAGTTTGAAAAAAGGGAAAAACTATATGCTATAAGAAAGTGCCCCTTGTTATGAAGGTTTGAAATATTTGATTACTACAAGCGTAATAAAGATTCAACTTTTAATTTTGACTTCTTATATTGAAAATTTTGAGTCAGGCTCAAGAGAACAAAATATTTCTTTTTGAAATTCATTGTAGAATGCACCCTTTTCTCTCTTGGTTCACTTAGGGAAGCAAAAACTTTCAGATCAATCGTAGACAAGATACTTGTGGCTTCTAAGTCTTTGCTAGGTTTAAGTTGGGTATTAAAAATTGATAATTTAGATTTCTGATGTTTCGACTCGGACAGTCCTTTTAGCATTTCAACTCAAAAAAAAATTTCTTTTGATTTTTGGTTGCTCTAACTTTTACCTAGATTGCCTTTTCAAGTTTTTAATCTAACGAGTATGCTCTAACTTTTGCATAGATCACCTTTTTCAGGTTTTTGATTTAGTAAGCTTATAATTTTTTTTTTATAATTGTTGCCAAGGCCGTCCTTTCAGATTTTCAACTTTGCGAGCTTGCCTCAATTTTTGCCTAAGTCTCATTTTCGGGTTTTCAACCTAACAGGCCCCATTTTTTTCTATTTTTTTCTTTTGAACTTCTAGAGTTACTGTTTGATCATGCTTTACTACTTTCTTTGACTTTTTTACATGATACTTAGGAAGACTTCCATAGGTAAGTTCAGGAGTAGGCATAAAAAGAAAATAAGTTTGAAGTTCAAAAACACAAATGCCCTTTGTATGACATTTCTTTTAAATTTTTTTCTTTTTCTTTAAATTTTCTTTCCCATTTTGACAATATCTTTTTTTTTATTTTTTTCTTTGTGGGAGAATATAGATTTTTTTATTTTGACATGGTCGGGCCTAAAGTAACTTCTCAGGTTACCTACATACCTCAAAATTTTGGGATCAGGTCAAAACGTAGTTCAAATTTTCCTTTCTCTAGGTTGGATGATCGGGCTAAAAAAGAAAAAGGTATTTTTTTTAAAAAGAATACAAAATGCTATAAAAGAGATGTTGAACTAGGTAGTAAGGGAATTGATTCGATCGAAGATGGCCTTCTTAAATATAGTACTGCTTGATCTGGTTGAGATTTGTTGGTTCTGGTAGTCCAATTATATCATGATCTTGAAGTCTGACGATTTTTACAGACAGTATTTCCTTAATGAATGAATTTCTCCAATTGGGTTCAGACTTATGGTAGAGGAGTAGTGCTTAATTTTCTTTGGAATCTGATAGTTTTCCTAGGCAGTGTTTCCTTGTTAATGAATGAATCTCTTCAATTGAGTTCATACTTCCTCCTATGATCGAGGAAGGGTATTCAATTTTTTTTTTAGTCTGATAGTTAAATCCTTGACTTGTAAGTGGTAAACTTTAACCTTCTTATCAAACATGGGAATGACTCTTCTCTTATAAATTTACATGTGGTATAGAACTCTAAGTTATTTTTTCAAGCAGGTTTAGTTTTTCGTATCGATAATGGACCAAGTCTGTTTCTAACAATTGACTTTCCATCAAGATCTTGAGATATGGGATTTCCATTTCAATTGATAAGATTGCTTCCATATCATACACTAGAGAGTAGAGAGTGGGTCTAGTGGAAAACTGTATTTGTGGCGCCCCGCCGAAACGCTAACACAAATCCCCATGTCAGATCTCGAGGTATTATGTAGCACCTCGAAATTTCGGCATGGTCTCCTCTGTTTATGTTAGCATTCCAAGGCGTTCAACCTGCACCTGATAAACAACATACAATCCTGCATACATATACAAAATATAATACTAGCGGAAGCCTATATAAGTCTAATAACGTACGAATTATCAGAGTGCGGAAGAAGAAAATTTACGGGATTATACAAAATTTTCTCACTCTAACAAGAATCCTAACGCTCAATACAAATCTATAATACTCCTAGACAAATGGAGTATAACTCCAATACTTACCAAGTGACAAAGTCTGGCTATCTATTTGACCCACCAGATGATTCTCACTCGTGCTCTATACTTGTCTCGCCAAGCTTTAGATCTGAAACCAAAAAAAATTGAGAAGGAAAGGGTGAGTAACAAGGGTTACCCAGTAAGGAAGCAACAATTTCTGCCAATAACCTCTCCTAACATGAACGAATAAACATACTGAATCATTTTAAAATAAACAAAATTTTACAGAAGAAAACTACGATTAACTGGTACATATAGCCAGGGATGAGCAACTAAACATTTTAAAACTCACATTACATCGATCAGCAGTACTCACTATAATATTCTCTTTTTTATACAAATCTAATTGATCAAATGGAAACAATAAACATTCATTTCATCTTATATATCAAAATAAGCAACAGATACATAATACACAATGGGGTGGAGTATTGGAATTAGAGAGTTGGGATTCACGACTGGATCGCTCCCAGTCGGGACATGATGTTACAATTCTTCTCGGGCTTTTAGTTCCTGATTTTGTGGCTGGTCGCTGTTTACCACGCTTGGTTGACCATTTATCCGGCTCAGGCTGGCCGTTTGACGTGACCGTAAGCAATGGGTCTCTTTTCGATGTGTCAGAACGTTCGACTACTATAGATTGTTAGTGATCACTGACTAATCATCTTCGTCTATGCCTATCAGGCGTACATGTGATTCCCAAATATACAAACCATTCGTATACGACCACATTTACATTACAAGTTCATTGTAAAGATAGAGAGGAATAAACCCGGATTCCAGTTGTGACTCCACTCTCATACGCGTCCCATACCACGTATGAGTTTGGTGGTCCCTACCGTACATCCCAGGATAGTACACCACTCCGGATGATATGATGCACTATCCCTTCAGGCATTCACAAACTCTTTAACAGCTCACAAAATAGCTACTTATATATATTATTTTCATTTGAAAATAAAAGAGAAATTAACAATACAAGGTTGAGAATAGATATCTAGTTTCCTACCATGCAAGTGTGGCCACCCGGCCTAAAATAAATAACATAACAGAGCGCCTCGCGCTAACAGAAAGTAAATAAACATGCAACCAGTAACATTATCCCTGGATATCCGTTCACCAACCTGCATACAACACAACAACGTAAAATGCAGACATCACCCCTCGGGTGTGTGTAGACACCCCATTTTTGCATCCGCCTGATTAATCAAGTCGTCGACCCGATCGCAAGGGTTCCCAATGATGGATGTCTATTCCAATGCTTTATTTTGTTACCAGATATGTTTCAGAAATCCGAATGAGGTATCTCGAACTGACAAAACTTAGCAACCACGCTACGCTAGGAAAATACGACCCCAGAAACATAGAAATCATCATCTTGCAATAAAAAAAAAGAAGCTTCACGATAAAAAATCACTAAATTACCAAAATACCCCTAACATCAAAACAACTCTAGAGCCTGCATTACGCTTAGGAAAACCCACTCAAACACATAAAATAATAAATCGAAACCAAGTAAACCACTTCGCCAATTTTCACAAAATTTGACAAAATTACGAAAATACCCCTCATAAAGTTCACGATCATTTCATATAAAAAACTTCATAAATGACAAAAACCAACATTCCCATTGAATTCCTTACGAAAAATTGATTCCAAACATCTCCTGGAACATTGAAAAACGACTTAAAACGTAAAAAATCCTCTCCGAGGGCAAAACGGTAATTTCACAATTTTCATAATTAAAAAATTCGAAATTAATAAATAAAACATTAATAATTAAAGTGAAACATTAATGAAATTAATTTAAAAAGTTGAACCTAAAAAATCGATTAATTGGACTCTCAGGCAAAATTGTTGAGGGTTCGTGGGATATTTCTTTAAGGACCCCTCCATTTGGGGGTTCAAAGAATTAAAGATATAATAGAAGGGGGTTCTCCAAAAATTAAAAGTAAATCAAGCAAGACTGAAGTCAAGGTATTAAAGTCAATCAAGTGAGACTGAAGTTAAAATTAAAAGTAAATCAAGCAAGACTGAAGTCAAGGTATTAAAGTCAATCAAGTGAGACTGAAGTCAAAATTAAAGTCAATCAAGCAAGACTGAAGTCAAGGTACTAATCGAGTCAATCTCATAAGACTAAGGACAAAACCCTAATCTAAACTAATCAAGTCAATCTCATAAGACTAAGGTCAAAACCCTAAATCCAAACCCTAATCTAAACTAATCAAGTCAATCTCATAAGACTAAAGTCAAAACCCTAAAACCCTAAAGACTAAGTCAAAACCCTAATTAAAACCCTAAAAAGAAACCCTAATCAAACCCTAAATGCTTCTAAAAACTTTATAAATAGGAGCCTCCACACCCTATTTTCGTATCAAAGAAAAAACCCTAGAAAAAGTAGGTGAAGAAGCCTCCATAACCTCCCCAAAACCCTAATTTTGGAGCCCCAACTCCTTCCCTAATACCCCTACTCCGATTTTAGCCTAAAAAACACCCAAAAACCTCTCAAAAATACCTCAAAAATCCACCACAAATTCAAAGCATCCAGATCCAAGTAAGAGACACCTTACCTCGGAGATCAGGAATCAGATCCGGAGACAAAACGAAGCAAGGAGTACGGTACAAGGAACTGTTTATTTTCAGATCTGAGGGAATAGCACCTTTGCAGATCAAAAGTAAATTTTTATTATTTTTTTAAATCTAGTTTATCATTAGCAGATCAAAGGTAAATTTTTATTATTTTTTAAATCTAGTTTATCATTAGCGATGTAGATCTATTTGGGATAAGTAGAGACCGGCATTGGCCGGGCGGGGTTGGTGCCTAACACCTTCCAACCCCGTAACATGATCCCCGGATTCAGATTTCTATGTAGATTAGTTCTTTTTTATCTATTGTAGAGTCATTTATGGTTCCTAGACCATAATAACTAGGTGGCGACTCCCAAACCTCAAGGGTCAAAAGCGGATCCGCGCACCCCGCGGATCGAGGGCGCTTTCAGTGTGACTCTGACATTTTACCATTTCATACCCTTTTTCCCTTTTTTTCGACTTTTACAGTTTTCAATCTCTTCATAAAATATCCATTTTCTGATATTCATCAACTCAATATGAGTTCATTGAATATTAAATCACATTTTTCAACTATACAATTTATTTCTATCAATAATATTGAAAAAAAAAATACAAATTTCATATCAAAACGGGGTCCGAGCAGTGCACAAGACCCAATTTATGGCAATAACCCGTTAAAATACTCTACCCACGTATAATTTGTTAAAAATACAATTAAACATATCAAACATGCAATTTCTGGCGTGAATTTTGAAATAAACAAAAAATTCTATATTTCGAAAATACATCCAAATTTTTCCAATAAAATCCTAAATGCAATTTTCACAATCTATGATTATTAATAGAAATTCAGAGTTCCTTACAATCTCTAGGCGAAAGGATCAAAGCACGTGCACGGAAATCGAGGCGATCGGTACGGAAATCGAGACGGACCGAACTTCGAAGCGGCTGATTTTTGAAATCGACCTGGTAGTTTTGAAGATCTCGATGTGCTTGTCTCTTCTCCCTTCTACGGCGAAAGACAGTTTGACCCCGAAATCGATGAAAACCGAGGTCGAAGTTACGAAAATCTCAGTATAAAAATACGGCTGATTTTTGACTATACGGGGTGAAAAACACGAGAAAACGGAAGGAACTTGGTTGGGTTATGTAGAGAATGAGGCTGTGGACGTTTCTCCCTTCTGCGTCGGAAAGCGATTTGACCCCGAAACGGACGAAATCCGAGGTCAAAGTTTCGAAATTTCCGTATCCAAATACGGCTGATTTTTGACGATATCCAATGAAATAGAAAGTGAAATGAAGAAAGATTGGGTGGGTTTTGTAGAGAACGTAGCTGCGGACATTTCTCCCTTCTGCGTCGATTGTCGACGGTGAGCCGTTTGTGAGAGATCTGAGGTGGAAGGTCGAAGAGAAAAGAAAAAAAAAAATATATATATATATATGTTTTATATGTCTCGGCCGTATGGACGCGTTGGGGAAGATGAGTTATATAAAAAAAATTAAAAATATTATTTAAATAACATGTGGGACAAATTCGGTATTTTGTCAATTGTTTCGATCGTCGATAACTTTATCATCCGGACTCCAAAACTGACAAATGAATACTTTATTTCGCCTAATTTTTCGTTCCGGATCTAATGGTATAGTCAATTTCTACAAATTATGTCTCCATCAAAAATTTACATTTTTGGCCTGACGTGACCCCTAAACTTGATGTCGTTTTCGTTTTTGGCGATAATTCAACTTCCTAATCTCCAAAAATGACAAATAAATAGTCCATGTTGAATAATTTTTCGTTATGAACCCAATGGTATAATCGAATTTTAAAAATTATTCCTCTAACAAAAAGTCACTGTTTTAGCCTGGTCCGACCCGGTAATCGAGGATTTTGCAACTTTTATATTCGGACTCGCATTTGAGCTTGCTTACAGGCTAAACTATGTTTTTCGATCATTTTAAATCTAATGGTGAGGTCAGATTCCATTAAAAATGATCAAAAATATCCTAAAGTTTTACCTCTAAATCCCACTTTCAAGATTTTCTTAAAATTCCACTATTTATTTTTTTCCTCGAGATACGAATTAAAAATTCGGGGTGTTACAGTATTGAAGTACGATATGCCCATAATGTGAATGATAACTTCTCTGACCAATCCCGATGTGATTGATACATTTTTCTAATGATTGCTTTGAGATTTTTATTGGTTGCCTCAACTGTTCGATTAGTTTGAGGATAGTAGGGAGATAATTTGTGATGTCAAACCTTAAACTTTGAACATAGAGTAATAACCTCAATTTTTAAGTGTGATTCGTTATCTGAGATCAATTCTAAAGGTACTGTATTGACTGACAATATTTTTTTGGATGAACTTTGCAATTCAAGATGCAATAAGGACAACATTGATACATTTTGTAACATCTTCTTTGATTTCATCAATATTTTTCATTTTATCAGGCAAGTATCTATTCTATGTTGGACAACAAATAATTTTACACCAAACATATCCTCATATGACTACACGAACAAGTCTTTTAAAATTTTTGAGTGAACTCATCATCTCCTCGTGTTCCTCTAGGGATAAGATGGTCTATATTTGAATTTCATAAGAATTATTTTTTGTTCCGAGGTCAATGACTTTTGCTTCCTCTATTAGAGATTAAGCATGACACTTATCTTCTCATTCAGGATAGAGTTCTTTATTAGAGGAATCTATCCTTGAAGTTAGATTATTAGTTAATTCGTTAATGCGTTCGAGGTATTTAAAATTTTCATTTATTCATATGGAGCGACGCTTGCCATTGTAGACTCGACAAACTAACTCGACTCACAAAAATAAACGGGAGTAAAGTTGATTTAAATAAAACATGACATTGCTGAATTGATAAACAAAAATTAAACTCGAACAAGACTAGAGACAAGTACCAAGAATGGGCTCGATTACAGACTGAAGACTTGGGACATTGTTTCCAACTAGTAAGACTGAGGCATTGTGATTTTTCGGGAACAACTAGGCCATGTTAAGATATTTTGAGGGCTTCTGATTGTTAACTTGGTACTGGCGTTATTCTAACTGATCGGAATTACGATTCCAGTTAGACGATAGACGCTTGAGCTTAGGTGCAATGATAACCCTGGGATCCTATCAAAGGTGAATTTAATCAATTTTAGTGTTACCCCCTTGATAACATATTTTTGAATCTTGAGATTTTATTGAATTTTATGCACCAACTATTAAATAATTCATTCATGCAATGATTTTTAAAAGGAAAATAATTTTATTGAACTATTGAAAATTATTGACAAATAATATTTTCATTAAATAACAACTTTCAACAAATCTGATTTAAATTATTTTTTACATAGACGTTTGGCTTTATTTTGCTAGTCATTAGGATTGCTAGGTTAATCAGGCTTGTTTTTCTTGAATCTAACAATTGATTTTTAAACTCTGCTTGTCCATCTGGATACTCTAAGAAGCACTTATTCAAGTTTTTTAAATGAAATGCACTAAATTGTCAGTCAATGACTCGAGAGGGAAGAAAGCTTTGTGTTAAGACAAAGAGAAATCTATAGGTACTCCGTATAGTTCTGGAATCAAGTTAAGTTGGTAAAAAAATGTCTCTTCCAGTCCGATCAGACAAACATAATAAGATCATTTGGTACCTATAACAAGATTAATCCTTCATCCACCTAAGGGCATCTTAAACTAATATGATGGGCGAGACGGGAATCCAACAATTTGCTCCAAGCTTTGATTGAGTTGTGATGCACTATCAGGTTTCTTTTGAAAAATGTTCTAGCCCATACTCGATGGTTGAAATAAGGTCCACAATTTTAAAATGGTCACAAAGCCACATATAAAGTAGGTGGGGGC
Organism: Akebia trifoliata; assembly: GCF_017979445.1. Classification (NCBI taxonomy): domain Eukaryota; kingdom Viridiplantae; phylum Streptophyta; class Magnoliopsida; order Ranunculales; family Lardizabalaceae; genus Akebia; species Akebia trifoliata. The sequence continues at coordinate 8,461,756 of NC_141387.1, forward strand.
TCTTTTGAAGCCTTTTCCTTCACCATTTTTCATGACGTCTAGACCTGATAAGGTCTCAGCTAAAATGAGAGGCACAGGATTACCTTTCCTTAAGAGTTGCGAGGCTATGTTTGTGAAGGATTCTAAGATAGTTCAACCCTCACTTTTAGAGGTCAAAATGTATTGGGTTAAGATTCCTAAGTACAATCCATAATCTCTAATGGCTCACCAAGTTTTTAGTTTTACATTGATAGGATGACTGCGAAAGTGGTACAAGCCCAATAAAGGTAGTAAATCTAATCTCCCATTGCAGACTAAGGTTTTGCCTTCTTCTTTTGAGATGTCTAGTCTTGTGATGAAGTCATCAAAATATCTTGTCTTCAACGAGAGCCTGATTAAAGGTCATGAAGTAGATATTCCCATGATTCCCATGATGTCACAATATTCTTCATAAGTAAGACACAAGTACATATGCCCAATATGAAAAATATAGAGATAAGGGTTCTAAAGCTTAGTCATAGCACACAAAATGTTCCAATCTATCTCAAACTTGTGGAAGTAAAAGGCATATGTCAAAATAAGTTTCCCAAAGTTGATTTTTTCTATGATGTGCATCCTCATGATGGTTGTTTTGACTAACTGGTCAATTGGGTTGTTTCCTGCGGCAAGCATCTTGAGTTGAAACAAAATGGTATTTTCAATATTTTTCCAAAGTCTATGCATAAAATAGATACTTATTAGTCATTTTTTCTTTAAAAAATCATATTTTAGTAATTTTCTAAAGTCCATGCAAAAGAATAGATATTTTGTAAAAGTCTTTTTCTTCCCTTTCTTTTCATTTAGAAAAATATTTTTCTTCTTTTAAAATGGGTTGGTACCCGAATTAGAAAAATGTTTGAATATCATTTTGATTTAAATGGTTCAGCCCATCGCGATTGTTGGATCGAGATGAACTGGGTCATTATGAATCATTGCCACAATTAAAATGGATTATTTTTTGGGTTGGTGCACCCAGCGATATGATAGCCTTGAATTAGATTAAACAAAAGTTTAATCATCTTAAGGACAAAATCATAATTTCCTGATCTTAACATTTGAAAAGTCCATTTTCAAAAAGGAAACCCGAGAATACCCACAATAAGTTCCAGTCATGACGTATGGAGAGTTTGTAGACTCTAGGTTTACTATGTGCAATGCAATTTATCTGGCTACTCTTGCCCAAGTACACCTACATACCTCTTGAGCATACTCAATCAGACGATACATGGTGACTTGGTTTGATATACCATATAGGTACGAGTCTAGAGTTATAACTTTCATAAATGGTTTAACGTCCCACAAGGGGACTGACCACGTAATAGTACTACATTGGCAATCGGGACATGTGACTTTGCACCTTACAATAGGACAAAGGCTCAGGTCACTCCAACGTGGGTGTATTGATATACCTTTCAGGGTCACCTAATCAAACGATAATGATACCCCAGTTTTATATATAATAAAGCTACATGACTGGAGTTGTGGTTTTCATTAATGACGTTGTGTCTCACGAGGAGAACAGGTCACATACTAGTGCCACATTGGCTATAAGGGTCATACAAACGTGTAATGCAGTGTAATATAAACGTGCTAGTGGTGTGTGCAAAATAGGATTGGTGTACTCGGGGCGTTTTTCAGTTAAATGGGCCCGTGGGTTAGATTAAATCATCACAATATGGATATCACAAAAATATTGATCTGAATACACAAAATTCACAACATCGAAATCAAGATTAAGACATGCGCATGAAAATGTACAACAATCAGGATCATGGCATATCAAATAGGCAAAAAATAATAGCACAAATCGACCAATTAGTGAAATAAGTACAATAAAAACTTTTTTACTTTTATTTTTTTAGGAACATGCATGGCAAACCTTTTTGTTCAAAAAATCCCTTACTTTATTAAGTTTGTTACTTAAGAAACTTTGGGGTAAGAATTTGGCTAACCTGACTAATCCAGTAAGATTTTCGATCTTATTAAGAGTCGTTGGGCCAACACCACAATAACTATCCAATGCCACAAGTTTCATGGGGAATAAAAAAAAAGGGGGAAAATTAAGCAATTCTTGAAATTCCATATTTATAATTAAAATTCAGCGATTAGAACCCTTATGGCATTAGATCATAAAGCAAGAAACTGAGATTTTTACCAATGATCAAGATCCAAAAGGCTCTTTTTTTTTAACAAAAAAAAAAAATCTGTTTTTTATTTAAAAAAAAAATAAATTTTGTTTTATTTGAAAAAAATTTTATTTGAAAAACATAGATTTTTTGTTCAAAATCTAGAAGACCATCATATCAGATTTTTTATTTGTCAATCCAAGTGGGCCCAATGACATTGAGTAAGATGTAATATCTTACAAACATTGTCATGGTAGCATGACCCATAAATTGGGTTCCTAACCAAGTTTGTTTGTTATGTAACAAACTTCAAGAAGAGCATTTGGATACACAATGTAACAAAGAGATCTGCCAGCAAGTCCATTTCTCCTTACTTATTTTTTGTTGCTTGTTTTTTTAAATCAGACTATGGACCTCTTTTAGACCAATGTCCTAGCATAACCAGGGTAAGCCCTCTCGCCATAAATCTCAAGAGAAACCAAAGCCGCCTCGAGAGGCACCTCGGTCGGACATTGGAAGTAACCATCACCGAATCGTGGCTGTTCCAACCAAGAGACTAGCAAGATTGATGACCATACCATCAAGACCCACATCATTGCTTAGTACCTCCAATGGTGGGATTTGTTGTCCATTGATGGGCTGGTAGAAGTTGTCAGCACAATATACCCAAACTGTCATGAGGGAAGCAACCGTGCAGTCCAGGGTTCGATCTCTTTGACACCAACATCAAAATGAAGATTAATGACCCCATACTTGTTAAGGCTGTCGTTCAATTTGACCACAATTTTTCCTGACCTATGATTATCAACGTACTCAAACTCCCCAATATGACCATGCTTATGCATGTAGAGGAGGAACTTAATGATCACTTTTGAGGATGGTCTTATCATAACCTGACGCTTCCCTCACTTCTCAACACTATACATGCTTTTAAGAGCATTCTTCAAGACGTTGAATCTAGCCATCCTCAATAATGCTTGCTACTGGAAGTAGATCTGTAGTCGACGCCCTTTTTTGACAGTGGAGAGGGAAAGAGAGAGAGCCCTTTTATTTTTCTTGCATATATTTTTTTTCGATTTTTTTAAGACTCCGTTATCACGCACTGATGAGAAAAAAAAAAAAGAAAACAAAATTTTTTTTACTAACAGCACACCAAGAAATTCATCTAAATCCCTATCATTCCATCCTCAATTCATTATTATTTTTGAAAATTTAAAATTATTATAGGTCACCAAATGTACCCACGTAATCCTTGATTACGACCCTAAAAAAACGAAAATGTCTTATAAGCAATAAAAGCAACTAAACAATTTACAACCATACCAAAAGAATTGAAAAAATATATTAAATAAATAAATAAAAATAAAAGAAAAGAAAAAGAAAAAGAAAATTAAGCCAATTTTGCATTGCATAAAGATTTGAGATTTTTCAAGTTTGATCCTCAAACTGTTCCTACTGGAGTCGCTATTGAAAGTCGATCCATGGGTACGTATCCGTTTTTTATTTTTTAGGAGTTGCCACCTAGATTTATGGTCTAAGAATCGAAACATGACTCTAAACGAATAAAAAGTACTGAATTACAAAAAAATGGGTCCGAGGATCACATTACGAGATTAGAAGGTGTAAGGCTCCAATCCCATCCGACAAAGGTCGATCTTTACTTTTCCCAAAAATTATACATTGTAAGAAAAAACGGCTTAAAAATTAAAATAAAAAAACTACCTTCTTTACCCAAGTGATTGCAACGGTTGATTCTCTCAGAACTGGCGGAGAGCATTTCTCTTATGAATTTTTCTAATTTTGTTGTCATCGCTAAATCTGCTTTCGATTTTCGAGATGAGGTTTTCTCCTCTTAGATCTAAATATGTTTGACCTTTTTGGGTATTTTGAAAATTTTTAGATATTTTAGGTTAAAAAATAGGATTTGGGTGTTAGGTATGGACTTGGGACTTTAGATTTAGGGTTTTGGAAAGTCTTTGGAGAGTTTTTGGCTTCTCTTTCTTAGGATTTTTCTTGACTTACGAATTTTGATGGTGGAGGCTTTTTTTTAAATAGTTTTTTAGATATTAGGATTTTGATAAGGTCTCTTAGAGATAAGGTTAAGTTGTTTCAATTAAAGTTTAATTAGGTTTTTTAAAATTTTGAATTTTAAGTTTTGACTTAGGTAGAATGAATATTTTTTAAAATTTTTTGGAGAACCCCCCAAATGAAGGGTTCTTTATTAAATTATATTTTTAATTCTTTAAGACCCCCAGTAGAGAGTTCTTTATTAAATATCATGTGGGTCTTACTTAAATAAATAGGTCACCACTTAAAATTTGACTCGTAGGCTTAATTAATTAATTTTATTTATTCAAAAATTTTAATTTAATTTATTAAGATTTTTCTCTATATTAATTAATTTTTTAATTATTAGTTTTAAATTTTTGAATTTTAGGATTGAAAAATTACCGTTTTACCTTTAATGAGGACTTTTGCCTTGAGATATTGTTTTTCAATGTTTTGAGATATTTTGAAATCAATTTTTCGTAAGAAATTCAATAAGAGTATCAATTTGTGTCACTTAAAGGTTTTTAGCGTGAAATGATTATTGACCTCATGAGGGCGTTTTCATAATTTTGTCAAATTTTGTAAAAATTGACGAAACAGTTTATTTAATTCTAATTTGTTGTTTTATATGTTCTAAAGAATTTTCTAAGCATAATATAGGCTTTAAGGATGTTTTGATGTTAAGGGTATTTTAGTAATATAGGTATTTTTTATGATTTTTCTCGTAAAATTTCTTTTTATTTCAAAATGATAATTTTTATGTTTTTGGGTCATATTTTCCTAGTGTAGCGTAGTTTCTAAAGTTTGCTTATTTGAAATATTTTATTTGAATTTTGAAAATACATCTAATAATAACAAAAAATATTAGAATATTCATTTATCATTGGAAATCGTTGTAATCGAGTTGACGAGTTGGTTAATTGAACAAGTGCGAAAATGGAGTGTCTACAATACCCACTCCCAAACAAGGGATCTACTTCGAAGGCTTTAAGGATTGACACCCAAGGACCCATGGACCCGTTTGCTAAATTTATTCGACCACAGTCCAACAACAATGCAGATCACATAGCCAACTCAACTCATGATCACATCATTCATATCATTATCAGCTACAAATCATGATACACTTGCCATCATTAATAAAAATAATTCTCTTTCGACAAAGTAGAACAAGATTACAATGCATCATTTTACTATTTTAATACAATAATTAAAATCAAGGAAAAGGAATCTACCTGGTATTCCAACATATATGTGATTTGGCTTTTCTAACAACTTTAAATTTTGACTTCTTCACTGCTCCTTGTCTGAAGTTGTTCCCAATTACATTTTCAAACTTTTCTAACCAAAATCCCATTACGTACAATAAACCACTGCGAATACAACTAACTATGTCATTTTAAACACAACACATCAAGTCCTTTCTAGCTCGAGACGCACCATCCCTTATTTCCTTCAAGTAACTTATTAACTTATTCGTATAGTGATTTACTATAATGTAGAGAAATACACACTCTATTTGCATTCCAAATATCAACAAAATTTATTTAACTTCCCAGCAATTTTTAGATTCAATCCAACATCCATTTTTATTCATGAAACACGATTTATCAACAGTATTTACATATACTCCCACTTCGGTTAAATAATATAGTGCATCTCAAACCAACTATAATTCCTAAAAATAAATGTTTCAAAATAATTAATCATCTTGATCCTATAAATAGGTAATAATGAATTGAAATAGAGCATTGTATTTTAACATAAGAAAATATATATGCATAGAGTCCAAAATCAAAAAATTTGTTGAACTTGAATATATAGGACCTCACCAAATCAGCAATGATTATTTTTTTCTAGGATTCTTATTTCACGTGGTATCACCAAATCAGACTTTCTAACGCAGTTGGAAATTGTTTACCCATACATACGACTAATTACTAAAATTTAATAGCGGAAATACAATTTAAAATGTCTTCATTTGAAATTGTACATAGAAAACCTTTTCAAATCCTTTCATATAACTTTAAATTGTTGTAAAACAAGAAAACTTTACTAGTTGCTTACCTTCTTTACAAATAGACGAACTGTACCAGTAGAATCGAAAATTTCTTCCCCTTCTCCTTCTTTTCTTCTTTGACTCTCTCTCTCTCACACACACACACGCGCATACACACACATCAATGCCTCATTCTCCTCCCTTCCGTTTTCTTTTTTGGGTACTTAATTGGTTATCCAAAGCCTTTTCTTTTTTTTCTTTCTACTTAAAACAATGGTAGGCCCCACAATTTCACAATATCAAACCACTTTCTTTCTATTTTTGTTTTCTTTTTTCTATATTTCTAACATTTTCAACCCAACACATTATAGATAAATTTTTAATTATTATCTTTATTTGCAAGCTAGTGGTGACGTCAATCATCAACTCAGCCCATCTTTGCATTTCTTATCTTAGCATTCCAACTTGCATTATAACTCCTATAAATAACGTAATGGTGTACCAACCCACATGTTAAACTTTCTTATTTTATTAAATAAAAAATAAATAAAAATAGGATTCGCCTCTATAACCCAACCTCTTCCATTTATTGATTGTCATATCCTTTTAACTTAACAAATTTTATTCAAGTTCTTATTTCTTTTTTCATTTAAATTACTTTAAAAATCAATTAGGAATAATTTTTATATATATTTTTTAAAATAATTCATTTTATTAACCCATATTATCTAAAATTCCATGGGGTATCATAAGAAGTGTCATCATTAGACATTTATTACGTTATATTTGTGATTAGATTTGTTAATATATTTATTATTTATATATCTACATGACATTTTTTATTTGGAGTTAAAACACATAGGATTGCGTGCATCTTTTTTAATTAAAAAAAATGAACTAACTTAATTGAAATCCGCCTCAATTTCTAAAACTTTCTGTCCTTTCCAAAAAACTTTATCTAAAAAATGATTTTTCAAAAAAAACAGAAAATTCTCACTGCATTTTGAGTTTCTAAGTTGGGTCAACCAACTTTTAGGAGTGACTTAACTCAAAATTCAATGGAGTGGAGTTGACTGTGTTAACCCGTTCTTACTTTTCCCCCTTTATTTTAATTTTTGGTATGATTATCTGGTTGTCATATTGTGGAGTAGGGGCCACTTCATCAAATAATCTTAATGTTACACCCTAATTCCTAAACCACAAAATCTGATATTCATCCTCTAGGATTTGTGTTTTATCAATCATTTGAGTTAACTCATTTCAGTCATATCGTATTGAATGATTCAAATAATTTAAATTTATTTATTAATATATAATTTACAAAATCCCATCATCTTTGACTTCACATTTTTTTAATTGAATTCATATAGACATGTGGATTATGTAATTTGTGACTTTATATAGATTATGTAATTAAATAAAATAATTAAAATAAAATCTTTGGACATCTAGATCAGCATCAAGTCAATGTCAATGTTTTGTTTTGATTAATCAATTAAGAGATTAATAATAGCTCTCCATTTTTAAAGTGAGTGATGGATCCTCACAATGACCATGTTTATGATGTTTTATTAAAATCATTCAAAGTATCATGGACTTTATTAGGCTACTACTTGCTATTAAAAAATTCAAAAACTAAAAATAATAATAATAATAATAAAAGATTCATCAATTTTGGCTGGAGTGTTTATTACGATAATTTTTATTATTTTGAGCAGTTCAAGGATAGTCGTATGACAAGGAAGTTCCAAATTAATCCAGCAGCAATGCTTATACCAATTGTAAACGTAACCCTTGGAAGAAAAACACACATATGTGTTGACCCCGATCCTAACTATTTAAACTATATAAATCTCGAGGATCATTCAAGGGTCTGTTTTTTATTAAAATCTTTCTTAGAATATTATTGTCTGCCTTAGGAGGATTTGGTTGATGCAGTAGTTTATGGCTGCACGCAACTGTAAGCTTGTGCTTTGGAATCAGTCAAACTTATCCATCTGAATAAAATATTTTTTATTAAATAAATAAATCCCAAGATGTGGTGGAGTGACACTCAAAAGTACATCGGTTTGCACATGTATCCAGAGATGCTTTTCACTTGTATCTCGATGAAAAGCATTTATGGTTATGTGTGCACCCATAGTCACAAATGATTATGTGTGCATTGAATTCGAATCGAAACCGAAAATCCCAATTTCAATTCATTTTTTATTGGAACTGATTAAAGCCGGGTCTTAAATGGAATCGAACCGATAGGAACTAAAATCATTAGGTTCTATTCAGTAGAAACCCATGGGTACCCAAAACCGATTTATTTTGTCATTTTTATTATTATAGTGTAGATGATTTAAAATATTTTTTTTAATTTCAAAATAAATAAATGTTATACACAATTCTTCAATTTTTCATATAAATTATTGATTGGAGCTTAAAATGAGTTCTTTTCTAATTTTTTTTTTTACTTTAAACTAAGATAAAATTTTTACTTTTGAAAAAAAATCATTAATTTGCATCTCTAGCATAAAAAATTATAACTATGTTAATAATTTTGTTGATAATATATTAATTTTTTGAAAGGAAAAAAAAAATTATAATGATTTGAAATACGTTTTTCTCTTATTCGATTCTTGAGAACCGGAACCAATGGGTAATCGTGATTTGTGGCGGTTCTGGTTTCGATTTCGTTTAATTTGGAACTAAACCTGAAATCGACAAGAACTAGATCTGAACTACATACAATGATTATGGTTCTAAGTTCCTGAGGAATGGAACCGGAACCGACCCATTGACACCCCTACCTGATAATTAAATTGGTAAAAAAAAGATGTTACTTTTTCGTTTGTCACAAAAATCATCATTTTTTCAAGTTTTTAACCAACTTTTTTCCATTTTTTTCACTAACACAAAAAAATGAATTTTTTTTTCTCGTTTTTTAAATGTGGAACTTGATACATAATATAATTTGGTAATTCATAAATGTAAAAATATGGGATTTGATGATAATAACTTGATTTTATGAATTTTCATTGGATATGTATTTTGTCATAACTCTTAATATATTTTTTTTTTATCTTATAGTTTTATTGTTTTTTTATCTTGTTTATAAAAAAAATTCTGAAGTTTTCCCTTACCATTTTGAACATGTTCTCCAACTTTGTATGTGTGCACCACCACATCAGAAAGTACCATCGATGTACATTTTAGTGTTACTTCAGCATTATTCATAAGCCCCTCCAAATATTTGGAAAAGGGAAATCCTATACTAACATTAAAATTGACATCATTTCAGAGATAGCTGATGTGGATATATTTATTGAAGCATAGATGCTTTTCATCGAGATACAAGTGAGAAGCACCTATGGTTCACTGCACACCAATGTCCCAAACGTTGTAAATTTCAGTGTTACTCTAGCACGACTCTATTAGAAGAGTGATGATAATGGATGTTGTCTTTGGCCAACGCCCCTTTCTTTCTACTATGCATAGTGAAAGAAAAAAGAAAAAAGTACTTTCTGATTTGATCACCGTGTGACATTCAAAAACATAATCCGAAGCAATGAAGTTGTAGAGACGTTAATTTTGATAGAAACAAAATAGAGATCGTTCTTGAAACATGAATGTGGAGTAGCAAAGAAAGTAAATTAAAGTAATAGTTAAAAAGAATAAGAAAGGATTTAGGCACAATAGTTATAGTTGCGCCATCGTTGAAGATTGAACTACCAAGATTGTACTCCTTACTCATTAGATTGCAAATCAAAGATACCATTTTTATTTTTTTCATAGTTTCACATTGAAATTGAAAAAAGAACTACAAGCGTAGTTTGCAAAGCGAGCTCTGATGCGAGCTATACAAGCAACTAGTGCTTAGGCTTTAAGACGATGTAGAAATAAAACTTTATGTATGATTTGCAGAAGATAATTACATTTTTCCATTGATGAGTTTATATAGATTCAACCTACCCACCAATAAGGGAAGACAATTATATAATCTAATATACTATGCCTAATTAACTATATTTATGTAGATCTAAATCAATCTTGATTGTCAAGATTTGTGATGAGATACGCTAAAGTCTTGATATATATCTCGTGCAGTCATGCACATTTTATGATGCATACACCTTACCTCTATCGCCATCGCATATTAAAAGAACATAATATTTTTTTCACAAACTACACATTGTTTATTGTTTAGTCGGTGCAAGTTGCACATTCTTCTTACGAAAATGCTGAAGTAACATTGAAAATCGACATTAATTCGGACATTGTTGACGTAAATGTCTCTATGGAACCATAGATGCTTTTCATCGAGATAAGAGTGAAAAGCATCTATGGTTCTGTGCACACCAAGGTCCCAAACGATGTCAATTTAAATGATAGTATCCAACACGGCTCTTCTTCCTATATGTTACCTTGATACTTTTCCAATACCTTGAAGAAACAGGTGAGGAGACCAAACTAATATTTTATATTAAACTTCTTATAAAAGAGTGTCAATGTCTCCTACAAGAAAGTTCACTCTTTATCTTCCCAAGGGGGGCTCACCTAGTTTAGTCGAATCAGAAAACTCACATTTGTGTCCAACCCTATGGCCTTGTATCCTATTCTTAGGCTTGTTCTTATATTATTAGCCAGCGCTGCTGGTCCAGTTTTGGGTTGCTACAACTCCATCTTCAACTTTGGTGATTCACTTTCAGACACAGGAAACTTACTCTACATGGAAGGTGATCATCCTTCTGTTAAAGGTAGATTTCCTTATGGAATGACCTATTTTCATCATCCAACTGGTCGATGCTGTGATGGACGTTTGATTATCGATTTCATTGGTATGTATATATATAATTTTACTTTTCCAAATCAAAGGGTCTCAAAGAATAATTACCATGATGTAGGGTGGTTTAATTTTGATTTTGAATTTAATTTTAATTTTAATTTTAATCTGTATTTTAAATCTGGGTGTCCAAATTAAGAATTGAATTAGAAGAGAATTCGGAGAAATTTCTTACCATTCAATTCAGCTACTAGAAAAGTCTTTCTGGTTTTGCTGAATTTTTTACCTAACTCCCTTACTGTTTTCAAAACTGATGGCATATCCTTTGACCATAGTCTTCTATGTAAGACTGCCAAAAATGAATGAAATATCCGTGTTTAACATATTTTCGAAAAGTCCTTGGGATATTATGTTTTTTTTGGTTCTGGTATGGATTATTAAACCTGATTCTTGATTATGGATTATCAGAGTAAGATTATAGAAACTGATTTTCACAATCCAAAATCTTGTTTAGCTAACACTAATTCTGAAAATTGATCTTTTAGAAAACAAAATTTACACAATCACACATCTACAGGGTAAAAATATTTATCTTAGAGATTGAAGAGATGACATTTTGAAAAAAAAAATTTGGGTTTTTAAAAATAAATTGATGAAGAGGGCAATTAGGTCATTTTCTATTAGTTTTAAATAAGCTAATAAGGCATATGTCTAAATTATCCAAAGAATTATGATGATTATATTTTTATATAAAATTATTATTATTATTATATCTTGATTTTTGATTTTTCATGTTTTTGATTTCTGATTTTGAAAAGTCAATTAGATAAATGATGCATCGCTTTGTATTAGGAAATGGACTGAGTTATTTAATTCCACTACATCTAATATATTTCTGGAAAACAATTAAATATTCTTAAATGAATTTAATATATATTTATTGACTCACCAGATCAACTCGCTAATCCTTGAGTTAACTCGATTAAGTTCATGTTTGATCTCTGGGTTCACTGAGATCTTTAAATCTCTCTCTTTGTCTCTTTCATGGTTTTAATGAAGATGTTTGGTGGTGATGTGAATATGTACAGCCCAGTCTCTTGGAGTTCCACTATTGCCTCCATATTTGATACCCAACAACCAAGGTTTCAAGAAAGGAGCGAATTTCGCTGTCGCAGGAGCTACAGCCTTAGAGGACAGTTTCTACGAAAATAGAAATATTGAAAATCCATATGCCAACTACTCTTTGACCGTTCAACTTAGCTGGTTCAAACAACTTTTGCCTTCTCTTTGTAACCCATCATCAGGTACTCCCTCTCTAATTTTTGTTTTTTTGTTTTTTTGTTTTTTTGTTTTTAATATGATGGATGAGTCATAGATTGGAAAAAGAAAAAAAATTAATTATAATTTTTTTAAAACCTGTCTGGGACTGAGACTGAGACGATTCAGGTGAGTCACTCTGTCTCCGACGCGTCGAGTGAGAAAAAGTCACAGTGAAATCATCCATCACATAATCTGGGGGGATTTTGCTTTTCACTATGATTTTCTCTATGTGGATGTGATAGACATAGGTGTGTTTCCTTTGTATATGAGTAAAAAACATCTACAGTTAAGTGCACACCTCCACGTTAGAAATGTGAGAATCGCAGTAAATCCCATTGTCACCCAAGCATTACTCTTTCAAAAATCATTGGGATCCATGATCTATTGAAATAGGAAAATGCTGAAATGACACAAAGTATTTACTGTGATTCTCCCAAGTCTGACATGGGATGTGCACATAACCATACATGTGTTTTCTTACGATAAGTGTAAAAAATCATCAATGGTTATATATGCACGTCCACGTTAGAATTGTGAGAATCACAGTAAATCATGTGTCACCCCAGCATGACTCATTGAAATAAGATTTCGTGGAACTTCTAATTGTGCCCGTTTGAATACTCCTAAAAATGTAAATTTTTTTTTTTTTGAAAATTGAAAAGTTAGAACACGTATTTGTTTCAGTTAATTTCAAAAAATTAATTTTAAAAAATAAAACCTTAAATTTCTTAAACAACAAAAGAAGACTACTTTTTACTTTTTAATTCTTTTTTTTTTTTTTTTGAGTTACTTTCTACTTTGTATCCAAACAGTAACTTAGTATGTGTTATTAAAAAAAAAAATATTATTCTTTAGACACACATTCACATACCCATGAAAATATGTACAAGCATGATTAAGTGTTGCAATAATTTTATTTCATCTAACCCTTTGTTGTTTTCTAAGTTTTCCATGTGTAATTAAGTTTCTTTGATTCATAGATTGCAGTGATTACTTCAATACATCTCTATTTGTTGTGGGAGAATTTGGAGGAGATGATTATTACCACCCTGTCATTGATAGAATTGATTTTGAAGAGATTCGAAGCTTTGTACCCTTAGTCGTCAATTCTATATCCCGGGCAGTCCAGGTGAGCATAGAAAATTTAAAAAAGGGTAAATTACTATTTTCATGAGTCAAATTTGATGAATTTACAATTCCAATTAGCTGTTCATTTTAATTATTAAAACATGAATGTGCAAAATCACAAATTTTTCAAGTGACCAGGATGCAAGTTTAAGGTGATTTGAATATGGACAATCTCACTAAAAATAGCGAAACTTACAAGATGGTCACTTAAACTTGTGAAATTGTCACTTAAAACCTCCAATATCATTACCGTTCACACATTTTGATAATTAAAATGAACAATGAGCCGAATTGTAAAGTCGTCAAAAGTTGGTCACGTTTTCATAAAATATCATTAAAATATGGTTTAAGAAAATATTGTTGACTTATATATGAATTTTTTTTATGCAAATGGGCTAATCCAGTCATGTTAAGAGGCCGGTAGGTATGCAATAAAGATGATTATAATATTAATAAAAGTGCATGGATGCAGTCAGGTGTCCCCTTCATAACTAAGGTCAGGTGGCACCCCATATTGTACTTCTCTTTTAAATATAAAAATAAAACATAAAAAATTTCAGAATATAAAGGTGAATAACATCATATAAATTAATCATCAGTACTCCAATAAATATTATTCTTTATAATTATTAAAAATATATATATTCTTTATAATTATTAAAAAAATAATATATTTTTTTTAAACTATTAAAAAAATAATAAACTGACGGTTTGACAGTCATTTTTTGTTCTCCATATACCTCACATATTCAATTTCGTTCACATTTTCCAACAAAATCTCTTTCGTTCGCATGATTTCAACAAAATCTGGTAAGAAAGTTTTATTTTTAAATTTTTTTTTTGCGTAATACTTTAGAAATTAATTTTTTTAATTTATTCCATTATAATGCTGTTAAAAACTTTTATTTGTAATGTGTTCTATAATTAATATTTATTTCGTAATTTTCTACTGTTTCAATAAAAAGTGCATATCCATTTTTTCATATAATACATATTTTATATTTAAAAATATATAATAAAATGAAATAGTTAGTTTCACCACGTTTGTTTTTCCAAATATTATTTTATTTCATTATAATTACAATTTTTCATAAAAACATTACAAATAAAAATAATTTGTAATTACAAATGATTTTATAGCTTGTAAATAAAAATATTATTAGAATATTTTGTAATTATAAAATATTATCATTTGTTTTATAAAATAATTTGTAATTATAAAATATTTTATCTAATAATAAAAATTTGTAATTATTTGTTTTATAAAATTGTACAATTTCAACCGTCAAGTTTCGGGAGGGTAATGAAAAGTGGCATTCCAGCCGCCAGGTTTTGGGAGGGTAATTTTGTCCATTTGGAAACAGGCACTTGGACCGTCAAGTTATTACCTTTTTGATAATTTTGAAAAAAGAATTAATTTTTTTAATAATTAATAATTTATTTATTATTTTTCTAATAATTTTCCTATATTATTATATAAATAATGTAAAATTGTACACGGAATACTATGATTGTAGATTAATAATATTTGTTATCGTTGCGTAAGTGATGTATACATTAATGAAGAGTAAGAGTATTCAAAACCAAAAGAAAACAGAGAAAAAAGATCTCCCATAAGTGATTATTCATTTTTATTTTTTTACTTTGGAAAGTGGGGATCACCAAAACTCAAATAATGAATATTGTATCGTCCACAGAGTCGCCTTCTATCCAAACATGCTGAACTTCCCAATAGAAAAAATTATAGATAAAATAAGTTTAAAGAAAAAACAAAAAATTAAACTTTTCTATATATTTTATCAGTATAGGCATCGAGAGACTTATTCAATCCAATATGATAAATTATAGCCCCACTCCGCAATGGCTCTCCCCTCAATGTTATTGGATTCTTAATGGTACACCTCCCAAGATATAACAACAATTAGATGGATTTTAAAACACCTCCACAACGTGAAAAAAACCCTATATTCGAGGATTAAGGAGCCAAATTTTTTATTGTCAAATTTGTTTTTCGACGTACTCAAATTGTTAGATTAATAGAGGATGAGAGAAATTTGATGGCTCTAAGCCATTAAATTGGGGATCATTAAAAATTTCAACAGCTATAGGCCATCAAAATTCGCTTTCTAAAATTTGTGGGCCTTGACTTGTCGAATTTTCTTGTCAAACTTTTTAGTTTTCACATAATGCTCAGACTCCTAATTAGTCCGTGCATGCAGTCTGATGTGTTTCTTTTCCAATCAAAACGTGCCATGTAGACACCAATCCCATATACAGGGCACCTTTAACTACTCTTTATAATATTGAAAAATATTTGAGATAGAATATAAAGCATGAAGCTTAGGGGACCCATTTTATTTTTTTTACTATCGTGCTGGAGTGACCTCAAGATTGTACGTCATATTGCACTTCCTGATATGGAAGTGTTTAGGAACCATATATGCTTTTTCACTATCGATGAAAAACAGCTACGGTTCCTACACACTTCCTTATCAGGAAATTAAGTGCGATATGAAGTATGATCTTGAGGTCACATCTAGGACTAGTAACAGGTCAATATGGTACTGGATCAATACCACTCTAATATCGATCCGAATTTTTTTAAACATGTACCCAATCCAATCAGATTAATGAGTATGGAAATCGAATTTGATCTGTTTCATTTTATCTATGATCCGAAACCAATCCGAACTCATGTCTTATTTTCAAATTATCAATGTTCAAAAAAAATTTAAATCATATAAAATTTAAAAAAAATTAATAATAATCCAATTAATTTTCAACTATAAACATAGAGGGAAACAAAAAGATAAAAACATGTTAGCTATATGTATTTATATGAAATTAAGAATAAAAAAAACATTAAAATTGTTGAAAATATTCTTGCGGTAGATACCCGAGAATGAACAAATAGAAGTTTGACCGAGGCTTGTGTTGAACACAATGTCCTTAAGACAATTTTGTTCCCGCAACTTGGTGCACACGGATCAATGAACAATTGTCTCCCAGGATACAACGATCACACGTGTAGAGGCAGCACTACGCTACTGTTTGTACTCTCAAAGAATGCAAATGTAAAACAGAATGCTTGCACGTTTAAACAGCAAAGAAGAAGAAGAGAAAATTTTTGAGTGAGTAAAACTGAGGTCGAGATGACCTATTTATAGAAATTTAAGAGACAAGGTGTCTCTTAGAAAAGGACAGGTGCATGTGTGTCTCTCAAAGAAATCAAAAGAGGTGTCCTTACTGGCCGAACAGGCACCCATGGTGTTCTAATGGACGGTGAGGGGTGTGCCCACGCCCAATACGAACCCACGTGAAGCCAAATTGACGGGATTTGCACCCCCCCTGCGCGCGCATCCTGTGCCCGCATACGCATTAAAGATATTTTGGACCAATGGATCAAATCCTTCTTGAGCCCATGGGCCCCTTGTGCGCGTGCGTGGGCTTATCCAAGCCTCTCTCTCATATACACTTAAGTGATATAAGAAGTTCTATATAAGAACTAGACAATTTTCTTATTACTATCTGATGTGGGACTAAAGAGTTTCTCTTATAAACTCAATAATCTTATAAACCACATACAACAAACCATGGCTAATAGGGGTTCTTTGGAGCTGATTTGTCATTCACCCATAATGGATTTTTGACAACTTAAAACATGAAACTATTCTCTTCAATGAGATGAATAAGTTTCCAAGTGGTCCATCCTCAAAAAATTAATGGGGCCCACTTGTATCGTAGCTCGAATATCCCTACTTGATCACAAAAAATCTGGATTAAACAAAATGCAGATTTTTCCAACAAAAATATGTTTGGATCCTATAATTTCATAACAGATTGGGGTACATCCGTTTCAAATCTAAGATTTCAATCCGATCCGAAAATCTGATTTTTCATAAAAAAATTTTTTATCAATTAGGGTAAGGTCGATTTGGACATCAGGTACATTTTGTATCATTGTCAGTCCTAGTCACTTCAGCATTATTCTTCTTTTTATCATCACTTACAAGATCCCTAATTATTTTAAGAAAGTGAAAACAGTGCAAAAAAACTATAAAGAACTGAAACAATTTTTAGAGCTTTTATGGGCACACCACCTTTTATTAAGAGCACTGTGCTCTCATTAAAAGTTGGTGTTGCAATAGAAGCTCCTTTTTCTCTTGAATAAGAACTGAAACAAATTAGTTAATAATTCTAAACTTCTATTTAAAATTAATTGAAAACATTATCGCAAAACAACCACTTATGACTTCTTCTGCTTCTTTTATACAGACATTGATCGAACTTGGGGCCCAGAATTTCTTGATCCCTGGAAACATACCAGTTGGCTGCTCTGCCGTATTTCTTACAGTTTTTCAAAGTCCAAACAAGGAATTGTACAACCCAAAAACTGGTTGTTTGGATTGGTTAAATGAATTTGCTGAGTTCCACAATGATCTTCTTCAGAAAGAGCTAGATAGATTGCGAAAATTGCATCCCCATACAACCATCATCTATGCTGATTACTACAATGCTGCCATGCCCTTTTATGACTCTCCAAGTAATTTTGGTGCGTACTCCTACCTATTTTGATATATATATATGGGTCAGGTTCAAGGGCCATATGAGAAAACTTTCGTTTTTAATAAAATTTTAAAATATGGGTTAGAAATTTTGGATTGAGCTGATTTTTTGTGAGGATGATCTCTATGATGGGAAGATCATCCAAAAAAAAAATCAGCCCAATCTGAAACTTCTAACCCCATTAAAAGTGATTTAGAATGTGGACCGTCGATTTTTTACCAATTTTTATCACTAATTTGTAAATCACTTTTGATGGATTTAGAAGTTTCTGATTGAGCTGATTTTTTGTGAGGATGATCTTCTCATCATAGTGACCATCCTTGCAAAAAATCAGCTCAATCCAAAACCTCTAACCCTTATTTTGAAAAACGAAAGTTTTTTCATATGTTTTCTCATATGGCCCTTGAACTGCCCCCTATATATATATATATATTGGGAAATGTTCAGCACCAAACATTTTGGCAAAACATTTTTTAAAACATGGGTTAGAAGTTTTGGAATGAGCTGATTTTTGGTGAGGATGATCTCTACGGTGAGGAGATCATCATCACCAAAAATCAGCTCATTCCAAAACTTCTAACCCCATCAAAAATAGTTTACAAAAAATGGACGGTCCACGATTTTTCAACTTGTAAACATAGGGTTAGAAGTTTTGAAATGGGCTGACTTTTGGTGAAGATGATCTCCTCCTCTCCAAAAATCAGCCCATTCCAAAACTTCTAACTCATGTAGGACAAAAATGGTTGGCTAAAATGTTGGTCAAAATGTTTGGTGCTAAACGGGACCCATATATATATATATATATATATATATATGGGTCCCTATCCATGGCCATCAGTTTGGCAAAACATTTTGGCAAACACTTTTTCAAAACATGGGTTAGAGGTCTTGGAATGGGCTGATTTTTGGTGAGGATGATCTCTACGGTGAGGAGATCATCCTCACCAAAAATCAGCTCATTCCAAAACTTCTAGCCCCATTTTACAAGTTGAAAAATCGTGAACCGTCCATTTTTTGTAAACCATTTTTGATGAGGTTAAAAGTTTTGGAATGGGCTGATTTTTGGTGATGATGATCTCCTCACCATAGAGATCATCCTCACCAAAAATCAGCCCATTCCAAGACCTCTAACCCATGTTTTGAAAAATGTGTTTGCCAAAATGTTTGCCAAACTGTTGGCCATTGAACGCTACTCTATATATATATATATATATATATATAATATATATATATATATATATATATATATGGGTCTTACCACACACTTTAACAAATGCGTTTTGTCCTACATGGGTTAGAAGTTTCGGAATGGGCTGATTTTTGGTGAGGATGATCTCTATGGTGAGGAGATCATCCTCACCAAAAATCAGCTCATTCCAAAACTTCTAACCCCATCAAAAATGATTTATAAAAAATGGACGGTCCACGATTTTTCAACTTGTAAACATGGGGTTAAACATTTCGGAATGGGCTGATTTTTGGGGAGGATGATCTTCTAATCATAGAGATCATCCTCACCAAAAATCAGCCCATTCCAAAACTTCTAACCCATGTAGGACAAAAAACATTTGTTAAAGTGTGTGGTAAAACTTAGGGTGCTGAACATTTCCCTATATATATATATATAGGGAAGCATCTGAAGGCCTAAAAAAGAGACAAACATTTTCCAGTATATGAGCTAGAAGTTTTAGAATGGGATGAATTTTTATGAGGATGATCTCTATGGTGAGGAGACCATCCTCAACAAAAATCAGGCCATTCTCATGTTTCTAACCCAATCAAAATAATTAACGATCCATGATTCTTCAACTTGTAAACTGAGGTTAGAGATTTCAGAATGGGCTGATTTTTTGTGAGGATGATCTTCTCAACATAGAGAGCATCCTTAGAAAAAATCAACCCATTCTAAAAATTTTAGCTCATATATTAAAAAATGTTTGGACTTAAAATGGACTGATTTTTTGCAAGGATGTTGAGAAGATCATCCTAACAAAAAATCAGCCAATTTTGAAACTTCTAACCCATGCATTGAAAAAATGTATTGGAACAATGTTTGGCTCTCTTCAAGTCCCCGAATGCTTCCCTATATACATATAGGTTTTTTTACATGTGCCTTGCACATGTTGAGATGCATTAAATACAACTCAAAACATGACTTTCCTATCAAAAATACCCTCACATGCTTGTTTTCAATGCGTATTTAATGCACCTTAACATATGCCCTTAAGGTACATGTTAACCAAGCCCATATATATGGGAGGGGATTGCTAGCCAACAAAAAATCCATACCTTTTGTCTTATATGGTTTACAAGTTCGGAAAGGGCTGATTTTTTGGAGAATGATCGCGTCACAAAAGCGATCATCCTCACAAAAAATCAAACTATTCTGAAATTTCTAACCCCATCAAAAGTGTTTTACAAATAAGAGGACAGTCCACGATTCTTCACCTTGTATACTAGGATTAGAAATTTAGGAATGAGTTGATTTTATGATATCCTCACTAAAAATCAGCCCATTCTGAAACTTCTAAGCCATATAGAACAAAAAGCATAGGTTTTTTATTGGTCTGATGATCCAGTATGTATATATATAACGTCCAAGATCTCATGATCACGTTAACATACTGTAACATTTTTTTTTCAATAGTATCCTACTCATATTGTTTTTTAGTGAAAAGACAAAGGTATATTAGTCTATTTAAATAATAAATCCGAAGGACATTTAATATTTAAATTTAAATGTCTTATTTGTAATAAATGTTTTGACAACCAATACAATCTTATTTGTAATAAATGTTTTGACAACCAATACAAACAAACATTTATTATGTAATAAACCAACATGCCCCTATCTTTTTCACTAAAATACAAAATGGATACGGATATTATTGAAAAAATTGTATTGGAGAATGTTAATATCCACATCAGATCTTGAACGTTAGCATTCCCATATATATATATATATATATGGGAAATGTTCAGCACCCTAAGTTTTACCACACACTTTAACAAACGTTTTTTGTCCTACATGGGTTATAAGTTTTGGAATGGGCTGATTTTTGGTGAGGATGATCTCTATGATTAGAAGATCATCCTCCCCAAAAATCAGCCCATTCCAAAATGTTTAGCCCCATGTTTACACGTTGAAAAATCGTGGACCGTCCATTTTTTGTAAACCATTTTTGATGGGGTTAGAAGTTTTGGAATGAGCTGATTTTTGGTGAGGATGATCTATTCACCGTAGAGATCATCCTCACCAAAAATCAGCCCATTCCAAAACTTCTAACCCATATAAGACAAAACACGTTTGTTAAAGTGTGTGGTAAAGCTTAGGGTGCTGAACGGGACCCTATATATATAGTGTTAGGCATCCAACATTAGGGAGCCAATGTTGAGAGTCAAAATTTGTGTTATATGATTTAAATCTTTTGGATTGGGCTGATTTTTTAAGATAATGATCTCCATGATGACGCAATCATCCTCACAAAAAATCAGCCCAATCTAAAACTTCTGACCCCATCAAAAGTGATCTAGAAATTAACGGTAAAAAATCAATAGTCCGCAATTCTAAACCACTTTTGATAGGGTTATAAATTTTAGGTTGGGCTGATTTTTTGTGTGGATGATCTCCACATCAAAAGTCAACTCATTCCAAAAATTTTAACCCTATGTTTACAAGTTGAATAATCGTGGACTATCCATTTTTTATAAATCACTTTTGATGGAGTTAGAAGTTTTGGAATGGGCTGATTTTGATAAGAATGATCACATCATCATAGAGACCATCCTCACTAAAAATCAGCTCATTCAAAAACTTCTAACCTATGTAGGACAAAACATGAATGGTGAAACGTAGGGTGCCAAACATGACCCTAAATATGTTTACATTCATTTCTATCATTGTTTAAAATGGTTAAAAAAAACAAAGGGATAGAATTCATATTTTCAGGTAAAGGTTTTAAATATGTAGGTAATAGGTAAAAATTAGGGAAAATGATTGTCCAGGCCAATTTTTAAAAGTTTTATTAGACAGACCCGTAATTGAAGGTTCATTTTTAGATTTAAATGTCTTATTTTTTGGGCTAAAATTTAATAGGGTTTATGGGTCCAAAAAGATTGTGATGGATAGTTTCTTGGATTATTTTTATTCTGTTTGGTCTTATCTAAGGTTTAAAATCTGATCATCTAGAGGAAAAATTTTAGTTAGAAGAAAAACTGACAGTCTCGCTGAAATATTCGGGAATAATCCAAAACATTCCTGAAACATCTGAGAGCTGAATGTTCCTTCCAAAAAACATTTTGATGCAGAAAAAAACTTTAGATCCTGATCATAAAAGCACTGTCCTTTGAAATATTATCCAAGCAAATCATATATGTGACCCCCTATTTTATAATAATTTTTGTATTGCTTCAGGATTTTCAAAAGGGGTACTTACAGCTTGCTGTGGAGGGCCAGGTCCATATAATTTCAACTTCACATCTGGGTGTGGAAAGGTGGGTTCCAAAGTCTGTGAGGACCCATCATTGTTTGCCAGCTGGGATGGTCTTCATCTAACAGAAGCTGCATATAAAATAATTGCTACTGGTTTATTAGATGGATCCAACACTATCCCTCCATTTGACATTTCTTGTTTAAAACCAGCACAGGATGTTGAAGATGTTCGATTTTATCCCAAATAGTCGACTTTTAATTATGAGTGCGCAATGGATGATTTGATATTCAGAAAGAAAAACAATTGTACGTCTACATTCTAGTTAGAACCAATTGAAATATTGTGAAACAAATATTGATTAATTATGCTGTAAAATTATTATGATGTAATCCATTTTTTAAGACATGTTATCAATAATGCCAAGTGTTAATTCATGTCATTTTACTCTAATTCTTGGAACCTTGATCATCAACTATTGACATTGCAGGTGTAAACCCCTTTATCCAAACTTCAATTTTTTTTGTTTGATTGGTGAATGGAGAAAAACCAAACACTTTCGAAACCTTGTTCCTTATACTTCTTACTCAATTCTTTCTTCATTGTGTTTTCTTTTTTTGGCTAAATAAGCAAAAGAGTATACTAATGATAAATTGTCTTAAGGGGAAGACCCCTATTGAACATCGAGACGATCACCTAAGAATGCCTTTTTTGCCATGAAAGGGAGTTCCTCATAACAAGAAAATTGAGAAAGTGAAGAGCTCACAACTCCATAGTTTGCCAACACGTCTCCTACAGAGTTTCCTTCTCTACAAATATGTTGGATTCTTTAATTTACTTTTGATAAATGACCTCGTATTTGTTGAATCTATAGGTCAAGATGCAAACGAAAAAAGTCTTTCATGCCTTTCACAAGAGCAGTGAATCCATTTCAATTATCAGTCTAACCATTTAGCTTTTAAGAGCTCCAATGCTTCTACTAAAGCTCTACATTCAGCCATACGGTCTGTTGATTCACTGAAGATACAACTTGCCCCTGTAATAAAATCACCTTCAGTATCTCTTAAAACACAATCACCACCAGAGATTCTAGGATTACTTTATCTGGCTCCATTAATGTTTAGCTTAAGCCAACCTAGAGGAGGCTTTTACAAGCTAATCTTGATTACGTTCTTTGGTCTCGAATTGATTTTGGAAGAAAACCTATAGATTGAATTATCCTCATATCCCCTACTGACAAATTCTTTGAACTACATCCCATTGCGTTGAACTCCTTGAGCCATTTAATAATCTTCACAATAACTTGAGTCGAAGATGGCTTGGAGTTATCATAGGTAACTCCTTTTTCGAACCACACCATCTAGAAAATTCCTTGGAGCTATGCACTTGCAATGAATGAGATTTCGGACTCTATAATTTTCATGATCTCACTGGTGTGCGTAACCAACCAAGGAAAGGACTGTTGAGACTGAGCAATCGACATATTATTATTTTGTGTATTGGATGGAATGGCAGGGAGACTTGTGAGTTTAGTCCCACATCAACTGGGTAAATGTTCAAAGCTTGGGTTATAAGGATAAACTTGACCCTATCCAGTACGATGCGTTGTAAGTTGTGCGGGGTAACATCAAAAGTGAACCATATCGTATTGGTGTTATTAGAGGCGGGGATGACTCATCCTGTTGGGTGGGGAAAATGTTACGATCCCGCCAATGCATATAGCCCACGCTAGGGCAATGGTTGTTGAGACGGAGGGATCGCATGGGAGCCATCTTTTGTGCTTGATGAAATGGTCGTATGGGGAGTTGTGAGTTTAGTCCCACATTTGTGGGGTATACATTTGGAGTCTGGGCTAAGCTTGACCTTATCTTGTACGACGTGTTTTAAAGTAGTCTGAGGTAAAACCTAAAGTGGACAATACTGTATAGGTGTGAGTCAAGAACTTGACACCATATTGACCATCCATCTCTTGTAAATAGAATCAATCTCATGAAATAATTTCCAAGCAAAAGTTTTAGTATTTGCTGGAATTGTTGTAAGCTAAATTTAGATCGTCTTCCATTTCATTGAATCACACCCTATATATATATATGGATAGAGTTCCAAGAACTTAATTTGAAAATAAATGACCACCAATTTCCTTTTGGGGCATATTTTCTGTTGGGTTTGGTGATATAAAATCACCATTCCTTTGTTTGTTAAGGTTAATGGGTTTTGCCCAATGGTATTTTGAGTAATGTTATTTCATTAGCTTATGATCAACAAAAGGGCTTCCTAGATGGAAGTTGTTGTTCATAAAAGGATTTCTTTAAAAAGGGATTTCTCTTTTGGTAGAGAGAGTGAGAAAACTTTGAATCTCTATGTGGGTAGTTTTCTTCTCTTGTAAAACTTAGAAGTTCAAAATTCTTGAGGGTGATCTTCAAATGGTTGTTGCGGGTTTGTGACAACGAGATTGGGATTGAGATTTCTTTGTTTAGATTCTGACTAGAGTTGGGTGTAGAGATTTTGTGGGTTTCACCGAAGAGTTGAAGGTACGTATAAACTTTCATTCTTGTAATTTCTTCCTTGAGTAGTGGATTTTGTATTTACTGACTTGCCCATGGGTGAATCATGTATATCTTGTGTTGTGGTTGTGTTCTTTTTTCTACTTTCTTTATTATTACTTGTATTTGCTTTGAAACACATTCTTAGGGTTTGGTTGTTGGATTTAATTGCTTTGGGGTTAGAAGGGATTAGTTTCAATAATTGGATTTTCATGTGTGGCTTAGGATCTAACTACAACAAGTGGTATTTGAGTGTCCAAGTTGTGTACGTAAGGTATTTGACAAATTTGTTATAAGAGATTTTTGCAAGAAAAATGATAAGTAATCAATTTGAGGCAGAGAAATTTGATGGAAAAAAGATTTTGAATTATAGAAAATAAAGATCCATGACTTGTTAATTTAACAATGGCAACATAAGGCTTGTATGGAAAAGATAAGAAGCCGAAAATGATAAGCGAAGACGATTGGGAAGAACTTGATTTGAAGAATCAAGTTCAACCATTCATTTGTATTTAGCGAATGAGGTGACATTCAATATCGCTAGGGAGAAAACATCAAAAGACTTATGGGTGAAGTTAGAAGGCTTGTATCAAACCAAGTCTCTAACTAATCGAGTTTTCTTGAATTAAAAATTATATTTCATGAGAATGAAGGAAGACACGAAGATCTCTAAACACTTAAATGAGTTTAATAACATTATTTGTCAACTTGAAAGTATTGGTGTTAGGATGGAAATGGAGGATAAGACGGTGACTTTGTTATGCATATTGTTGGAGTCTTATGACAATTTGGTCACCACCTTGAGTTGCACCAAAGAAGATGCTTTTGACTTAGATGCGGTGTTTAGTGCATTACTTGTTGATGAGTTTCGAAGGAAGACATCCTTGAAAATCTCAGGAGACCCGAATATGGAATCTCACATATCAAGAAGCAAATCAAAGGATCAACTAGAATTTAAAGGTCATTTTAACAAACTAGGTTGTTGGTATTGTGGTAAAATGGGACACATAACAAGAAATTGATGGAAAAGAAAAGAATTGGGTAAAGATTCAAATTCCAACAAAGAGATGGGTAATGAGAAGCAAAGTGCCAAAGGAAAAAAAGCCAATCAAGTTAAAGAGTCTACATTCAAATTTATGGAAGATGAAGTATTCATGGCTCAAGACAATCCCATGTTCCAACAAAATTAGATTCTTGATAATGGTGCTACTCATCACATATGCCCTTATCGGTCTTGGTTTAGTTCATATGAACCATGTGAAAGTGGTTCAATTTTGATGGGAAATAACTCAACTAACAAAATGATTGGAGTTGTTACAGTAAGGTTGATTTGATAGGATGTTAGAACATTAAAAATTGTTAGACATGTGCCAGAGTTAAAGAAGAGTTTGATTTCTCTTTCTGAATAAGACTCAAAGAGCTATAAATTCATTAAGCAAGGTAGAGTTCTCAAAATTGTCAAAAAGGAATTGGTTGTCATGAAAGGTGTCCGGATTGGAAACTTGTACAAGTTAGTTGGATACAAACATAGTAAGAGAAAATGATGAAATTTCGATTCGGTTTTGACATAAAAGGTTAGGCCACATGAATGAAAAAGGCATGTTGTGATTGATAAAGGTGGGAACAAAAGAGAACTTAGCGGATATGTTAATAAAAATGATTCAAGTAGAGAAGTTGGAAATGAGCTCGACTTCTCTAGATTTCAATGTAGGTTGGTGATTTGGCAATGACATGTAGGTGATTTTTTTATCAAGGTGGAGATTATTGGGTTTGGTTATATAAAATCACCATTCCTTTGTTTCTTATGGTTAATGGGTCTTGTCCAAGGGTATTTTGGGTTATATTATTTCATTAGCTTATGAAAAACAAAAAAGGTTCCTAGATGGGAGTTGTCCATAAAAAAAGTTTCTCTAAAATGGGACTTTTCTTTTGTTAGAGAGAATTTCACATTGTCAGATTGACCATAAAATTAATCTTTTTTCAACTACCTAGGTAAATTGTCAAGTCAACCATAAAATTAGAAAGTAACAATGAGTTCCACATTGGTTAAGTACTGGAGCATCGAGATACAGATCAGTATTTTTGTATCAATTGTATACCTCGTCATTCTTATCAAATACACCATCAGGATTTATATTTTTATGACACGTTTATATTTATTTTATTTTATTTTATTATGAGATGGAAGATATTTCATTACTATTTTATTAAGAATTAGTATGTATCAAATTTTATTCATTTTATTTACTTATATAAAAATCTTCATTATTTATAATAGATTAACTTGTTTAGTCATTCATATTAGGACTATTAATTTAAAATATGAATTTATTCTTAAGTAACTTCCCCATTACTCATCCTTTCAACAAGACATTATAGATGTCCCAACTACTAAGATGCTTATGCTTGATGAGGAACATTATATAGAGGAATCGCAAAATCAGGATGATGAACACAATTTCTATTATATGTGAGTTGAGATTGGAGTTTAGTGAAACTATTTTTATGTACTTTTGAACTTTTTTGTATATATTAGAATAATGTGTGTTGTGTCTTTTTGTATGTATATGTCCAAAGAGTAAGAGTTAGTCTTTATGACGCAGATAACTGTCGATATCAATATGAGATGTGCAGTTGATGTATGTAACACTTTTGGGTTGTACTTATAATCATGTTTTTAGAAATAATATATATATATTCGATATGATATGGTGATTAAAATGCAGTTGGATATGGGGATTTGATTATACAAGTATGCTTAAACGTGAAAATTTTTCATAAGTTTAATTATTAAGTGAAACTCTGTCAAAATTATTTATAAAAAATTTACATCGTATTTAAGATTTAAAGATTTTGATTTTTGTTTTTTTTCTCTCCACCCTCTAGATTTGGAAAATCTAAATCCTAAATTGAGTGCATGACATAAAATCTTCAAGCTGAGTTGCGCAGAATTATATCCTAACTCGAAGATTCATTACGATAAAAAATCCATGAATAAGAGCCTATGCTAATAAAAAGAAGCCCACGCTTCACAAATACTGAGTCTACGCTAAAAAAAAAAGCTTGAGCTAATAAATAGAACCCGAGTTCCAAAAATCAAGAAGCCTGAGTTTCAAAAAGAGCTCAAGCTTAAAAACGGAACCTGATTTCCAAAACTCAAGAAGCCTGAGCTCACAAATGGAACCCGAGTTCCAAAAATCAAGAAGCCCTGGCTTCAAGAGAGCCCGAACTCACAAAAAGAACCCAAGTTCCAAGAAAAATGAAGCACGAACTTCCAAAGAGCCCAGGCTCAACCAAATAACATAAATACATTAGAATAATAACATTCATTAACATAGATTCCAAGTTTTCAATAGTGTAAAATTAAGAGTCACGTCTAGAAGTAAAGTCAATATGAAAAATAGGCCATAAAAGTAAGGAAACCAAGAAGACTTCTCAATATCTAAAGCTATTGGAGCTGTAGCAACCATAATCCAAAATTTGGGCTCAATGTCAACATCAATGGGATCAATAATAGGTAAAGAAGAACCTTCTTAAGCATTTTATACTTCCTTAGCACCTTGGGAAACCACTAAAGTGTTTCCATCATCAACAACCTAACTTAACCAAACCCAGGCTATCTCCTATCATGAGCATTAGTCACTTGCTCATTCAATTGTTTACACATACTCTCATAACTTCTCTTACGTGTCGTTTGTTAAAATTGAATAAATAAGTGCTGAATGATTGTAATTGCTGAAACTGTATAAGCACTAAATTTAAGTGTTGAAATTGTTGTCTGTTTACTTATCTGAATTGTGTTGAACTAATTCAAATTAAGTGTTGTAATCACATAAAATTGTTTGTTACTTAATGCTAAAAATTGATAAATTGATTATATTATCTTTCTCAACCGTTGTAATCGCATAATATTATTTGTTCGACGATTTTAACTGTTACTTTACATCACGTATAAAAAAAAACATATATGTAAAAGATAATCTTGTTTGGTATTTTAAATTACAAACACAATTCATTGTATCCAAATTTTGAATAACATACAATTTTATTCATCTTTTTTAGATCTAATTTTTCTTTCAAATTCTTACATAAGTGTACAATATTGGTCTAAATTTCCTCAATCTCTCTATTTTTGCACTCAGTTTTTGCTCTTTAAAAAGAAGCATACATGTAAAGGATAATCTAGTTTGGTATTTTAAATTACAAACACAATTCATTATACCCAAATTTTGAATAACTTACAATTCTATTCATTTTTTTTTAGATTTAATTTTTCTTTCAAATTCTTGCATAGGTGTACAATGTTGGTTCAAATTTTCTCAATTTCTCTATTTTGCACTCAGTTTTTACTTCATCTTCATATACGTTTGTTGATGAAACAATATTTGGCTCCTCATACCACATGAATAAGCCATAACCATTGTGTACTGGCTATAGTAAAAATAATATAAAAATTAAATCAATTAATCTATAATATGATATTGAATTATATCATTCTTTTGTTATATCACCTTTAACTAATATCTTACTGTTGATTTAGGACAACAATAAAATCTTCGTCCTTTATTATTGATTTAGGACAACAATAAAATGGTAACAAAGGACGAAGATTTTATTGTTGTCCTAAATCAACAATAAGATATTAGTTAAAGGTGATATAACATAAGAATGATATAATTCAATGATTGATTTAATTTTTATGTTATTTTTACTATAGCCAATACACAATGGTTGTGACTTAATCACGTGGTATGAGGAGCCAAATATTATTTCATCAATAAACGTGAAGGAAGATGAAGTAAAAACTGAGTGCAAAAATAGATAGATTGAAGAAATTTGGATCAACATTATACACCTATGTAAGAATTTGAAAGAAAAATTAGATTTAAAAAAAGATGAATAGAATTGTATGTTATTCAAAATTTGGGTATAATGAATTGTTTTTGTAATTTAAAATACCAAACTAGATTATCTTTTACATGTATGCTTTTTTTTTATTATATGTGATGTAAAATAGCAGTTAAAATAGTCAAGGAGACAGTATTATATGATTACAATGGTTAAAAAGGGTAATATGGTCAATTTATCAATTTTCAACATTAAGTAACAAATAGTTTTATGTAATTATATCGTTTAATTTGAATCAGTTCAGTACAATTCTGATCGGTAAATAGATAACAATTTCAGCACTTAAATTCAACGCTTATAATCATTCACCAATTATTTGTTCGATTTTAACAAATGGCATCTTAATGTCTTCTTATTTCAAGAGATTTGTAGTAGTTCTTCATTTCCTTCAACTCATGATGCTAGCCTAGTACTTATTCTCCAAAAAAGTCCAAGAACCTCTGAACAATTCTTCTGAAGTTGTAAAATAGCTACCTCGTCCTTAGTAGTTGTTAATCGATCAGTGATAATTATGAGATGATAAAAAGTCAACCAAAGATTGAAAGGAAGAACTTAAAAGAATAAATTTGAAAAATTAAAAAGACTAAAAGAAAGGAATATTTACCTCAAAAAAATGGGAGAAGGAAACATTCATAAGTGATGTCAAATCTAGTTCACTAATAGCATATTCATCTTTTACCAAATAAGAAGATTTGAGGATGGACTTAGCAACATAAGAATTTTCAAGAGCAGATTGATCTTCTTTAAGAGAACCATTGATAAAATGATAGTTCCTTCTCCAAAGAGGATGAAGATAACTTGAGGAAGGCTGGAAGGGGTATCAACAATCGGGCTAACCTGAGGAGCTAGGTCAATAATAACACCACCCAAAAGTGCAATGGGAGATGGATCAATATGAGCATTAGGAGATTGTGCAAAGTGCTCCTTAGGTTGCTTCTCCTTTCTATGAGAAGAAAGATTCCTCTTCCTTTTGAGGGGAGAATGGAAAGAAGAACCAATGATGAATAAAATAGGCAAGTTGTTTGACGTGATGACTTCAGTCTGAGAAGTTGGATTGTAATCCAAGGAAGAATCTTTTATTAGAATAGTATTCAGTAGAACGATGAAAAGGCGAAGTGGCCAAAAGATGGGAGTGGGGACGTTTCCGAAATGAAGGTAAAAAGAGGAAAAGACAGAAGTCCCTTTAAGATATGAAAAGACTAAGAGCTCGTTCAACCAAAATATGCTAATCAAGACTTAGATCTGGTGGATCCAAAGAGAGATTCCCTACAAAGAAAAAAAAAAGAAGATAAGTTATACAAGTGAAGAAGAAGATATAAAATCCAATAAAAACTAGAGAGAAAACTACCTTTAAATTTAAGAGATCTAGGAATAGGTAAGGGATTACTTTCCTTTGATAGTTTGTTGATCGTTTGTAAAACTTGCTGTGTAAATGCAGAGATAAAGATGTAAAATAAGACTTTGGGTAAGTCGAATTCGTTTCACAGGGATAGTTGGGATTCAAATGCTCACTCGGTTAAAAAAATCAAAATAGAGTTTTCAAACAGATTCTTTAAAAACAAAATAGATTTGTTGCACAAATAAAATGAAAATTAACTTGAAATTGGAATTAAAACAGAAACTAGAGGTTGAAAATAAAAGAAAGAGAGATTAGAGAGTTCAATGTAGCCTTCACAAACCATCCATAATGTAGATTAATTCTGAATCTAACTCAATCCATGTAGCAAGTCATTGTTCATGGATCAGAAAGTGAAGCCGTTTAATCATTGAATGCAACCAAAGATCATTCTTGAAAATACTGATTTAATTAAGATTGCTTAACCTATATTTCAATTCTTCACAGAGCATAGCCATTCTTGAACTTATCTAAGTAATGGTTGTCAAAGCTTGAATCATAAACATAAGCTAAGGGATCTAATCAAAGGAGAATTTATAGAATGATTAACAAGACAAGCAAGAATAATGAATTTAAAATTACATTAAATGGATGGACTTGCTCTGGCATTATTGAACTTTCTAAGGAGATTCTAGCCACTTATTGTAAGGATTATAGTTGCAAAAGATAATAAAAGAAAAGAGAAGATGGGTGAAGAAAATGAAGATGCAACTTGGTTCCTTCTTGAATGGATCTCCAAAAGAGTTACAATAAGAAATAAAGGATGAAATCATTCTTGTTTTTCTCATTACAATTAAAAGTTCTCTCAGAGAAGAAAATTACAGAGAATTAAAGAAAGAAAATAAGAGAATGACCTTTTCTCTAAAATCAACCCTCCAATTTATAACATTCGTAATCGGGTCATTGGGTTGATTTTTCGGATGATTTGCTTCGAAAGAACCATTTTGTTACAACCACCGAAGCTTCTAGAACATCTCATGCAAATCTCGAGGAAAAATTTCTCGAGATCACCACGGAGCACTAGAGCTTAACCGCGGTGCAGTGATGTGGCAAGTTTTGTTGCTCATTTTCGGTTACTTTTCTCTTTTTTGCACGCACATTGTAACCAACTTTGTTAATCGTTGTAAAACTTGTACGTGCGCTTTATTTATCTGCAATTAGCAATAATATCTCATTAGCTCTATTAATTTGGATAAATAATTTAATTTTGTAATTATTTATGGGAACTAACATTTATACGATGATAATCTTAGTGTAATTACAGTCCTAAAATCGAATAATTGGGACCTTATCATTTGTCAAACTCCCAGTTCCCTGATATAGCCATCGGATCGCAAAACTAGCATTTATTGAAATTAGAGAGGTTAGTAGTCATGGAAGTACTCCTAGGAGCAAGAAAGTAGCTACAACAACCTGAAGGAGATGACATCAAGCGGTAGAGGAATAAAAGCTCTTCCAACCCTATGCCAAGCTTATGAAAGCTATTTAAAGTTGATTTACCATAGACAATCCTAAAGAAGGTCTCATTAGCCCTAGTGGGATGAAGTTTGAAGAGAATAAAAGATTTCCTAACAAGCTTAGGAAAAGGAAACTGAAGCTCTGCATATAGTTGTCTAAGATAAAAAGAACAATCATCAGGAACAATGAAAGGGTCATCTATATTTTTTATTTGCCTAAACATAAAATATTTAGGAAAATTAAAATGATTGTAAATTTTTTCAATAAAAGATAATATATTAAAGAGAAACATGGTTGAAGATGATAAAGATCAATGAAACAAACAATAAAAATAAGAGAGAAAGGAGGATCAAACATACCAACTTAATCTCCAAAGCGATGATCAAAGTTGGAAAGCAAAGAAATCCCCAAGGTGTTAATTCTCCCTCAAAGCCTAGAGCTCTCCACCAAAAGATAAAGTGAATAAAATGAGAAGAAGCTAAGGCTTTTTATAAAAAAGAGATTTCCAAAAATTATGCTTGCCAAAATTAGTAGTAAGATATTTAGGAAATATCCCATATCAAAAATATTATCTTTTCTAATCTCAAAATAGAAAATTCTTAGAATCTTAGATTTTGGAAATATCTAAGATCCTAAGAGGGGGCATTGTAACAACAAAAAATATTTGATTCTAAGGATTAGTAAAGATAACATTTCCCATTCGATTGACAAGGTACCATGGGTCCAACCCGTACCCCATTCGATTTGTCTTAGAAGATCCAACCCATCAAAACAATTCCACCAAGGAGGTTCGGCCTCCCTATGGGCGTCGACCCCTTCAAACCGTCTAGCCAAGGGATAAAGCCCATGATCCAATAAATCTAAGTGATCCACATAAGCATCGGGCCCTACACCCAAATAAATGAGTTTGGCCCACCAATAGTCCATAGAATCCCTAAAATTGGATTTGGACAAGTTTAGCCTTTAAATAAGTCAATCAAAGCTTTTAAGTCAAGGTATAATTAGAAAGTTAAATTATCATTAAGTCTATAAATATCAAAGCCTCTCTCATTGAGAGGGGAGGAGTTGAATCATTTTCTTTTAGAAGACAAAAGCTCATCCTATAGAGAAGAAAAAGCTCTCAAGCCCTCATCTAGAGATCAAGCAAAGTTCTTTAGAGATCTAGACTCCGATTAAAGAGAAGATTAAGTATCAAACCCTTCTCTGAAAGGTAAGAAAATCTTCTCAGCCAATAAAGTGCGAAATCCGAAGAGAAGAAAATCTACATAAACCTTTACAAAAGATCAAGCTCAAAGCCCTTCTTCAGAAACAGAAAAAACCTTCTTAACCGATAAATCGTGAAGTCTAGAGATAAGAAAATCTACATAAACCTTTACAGAAGATCAAGCTCAAAGCCCTTCTTCAGAAACCAACAAAACCTTCTAAACCAATAAATCGTAAAGTCTGGAGATAAGAAAATCTATATAAACCTCTATAGAAGATCAAGCTCAAAATCTCTTCTTTAGAAGTCAACAAATCCTTCTTAATCAATAAAGTGCAAAGTTTAGAGAGAAGAAAATCTACAGAAGCCTCTAAGAAAATTAAGCACCAATAAAGTCACGGTCAAAGCTACCTTATTAGCCGATTACACTTGAAGCCTGAAGAGAAGAAAGCTATACACGTCATCTTTATTTTTGTACTTGACTGTTAATTAGAGGAAACTGCTGAGATTTGTACTCTCATTTTCATCAAAATCAATAAAATCATTTACGATCTTATTTCACGAATCTCAAGATAACTTTGTTGAAATTTATTATCAATAGACCCCTTCAAATTATCCAACCAAGGAGGTTCGACCTCCTATGAGAGTCGATCCCTTACAAATCATCCAACTAAGGAGGTTCGACCTCCTATGAGAGCCGACCCCTTTTTCCTTATTAAGCCTTAAGGAGGTTCAACCTCCCTTGGAGCTAACCCCTTCACTGTTACCAACCAATAAAGAGGTTTTATTTCTCTTAAAGAGCCAATCCCTTCAATTGTTATCATTAAGAGATTAGGACTCATAAAGACCAATTTCTTCACTTACTGTCCCATAAACGATTCGACCTCCTCAAGGAGTCAAACCCCTAACACAGTATAAGGAACAATCCTTTAAGGAGAGACAAGATCTCTATAAAACACTATAACTAATAGCTACCTAAGCTGTATTAAAGGAAAGAATGAAAATATTGGCAGAAAAAACCTTATACGCGTAATACGATTGAGTCAACTCGAGAAGTTGAATAGACACCAAGTTAAATTGACTACAAAGTAAAAGTTACTTCTCTAGTCAGTTACGAAAGTCAAGAGAGTGGAGCTTCAAGGCCATTATGAGCCTAGGTAGGGGTATTTTAAAGTCATTATGAGAGGAGAAAATTGGTCATAATGACATCATTTGTCATCAATGATAGACATCATGGAAGATGTTATAATCTCTAAGTAAATGAGTAAAATTTTATAAATGTGGAGACTTCTCCCACCTCAAGGTAAAGCAGAACACACACTACAACTCTCTCTGCCTCAAACCTTCTTTTCCTTGATTTGCATTTTTCTCAAGTTCTAACTTGATCTTAGGAGGCCCCTTGGCCAACACCATACTGGTGTCTTTTCAGGAGAGATCAACAGAGAATACGACTGAATTGTCAAAATCCAATCAAAGAAGAAGACCGGAGAAAGTGGAAAATCTACATGCAATTCGATGTTCAAATTATCACAAATGATACATATCTCGAGGATAGTGGGAGATCCGAAAAATTCCCCACAAGACAAGAAAAAGATTTATGATTATGCGTATCCTGAGGCAACTTATCTATGGTTCTGTAATGGGGGCGTAAAGGGATGTGTGTCATAGGAGGTGTCAGAAAATCATTACACATTTGAAAATAGGGGCATGTAATTGACCTACATAAAAATGAGAGAAATTTACCAATTTATGGAGGAGAGATCTCCTAATTACCAGGACAGAACAATGTTTTATTGTTATATTATTGTTATTGTGGTAATTGTTTATTTATTTTCAAACCGTAAGATAACAAGATTAAAATCGATATGTCAACAAATTAATATCAGGAACATTTAATTTACCAAAAACACATACTGACTTTGTAATAATTCGAAATTTGTACCAATGAGGTAAATAAAGATGATTTCATCACAATTCACATGTTGTGGTAATTCACTTTAAAATTAAATTAAAATAAAGACGCTGACGTTTCAACAGCCAACATGTTAAGCATTTTCCTCGAGGGATATTTTGGTCCAATAATTCACTAAACTTATTGGATCAGATTTAACAGAAGACCCAAACAATGGGTGGTTTCTGCTTTCTATGTTCTTAGCTTCCATGGCTTTTTATCCTCTCCTCAAGCTTCTTCTTGTATTATTAGCCAACACTGCTGGTCCAGTGTTGTGTTGCTACACCTCCATCTTCAGCTTTGGTGATTCACTTTCTGACACAGGGAACTTACTCTACTTAGAAGGCGATCATCCTTCCACCAAAGGCCGATATCCCTATGGAATGACCTATTTTCATCATCCAACTGGTCGAATGTCTGATGGCCGCTTGATTATCGATTTTATTGGTAAGTTTACATCATAAACTATTATTTTAATGTCTCCCAAAATTGTCTGTTTTTCTAATTTAAATTTTCTTTTTAGACCCAATTGTTTCAAAGAAGAGTTACTTTGATGTGGAAAAATTCAATTTTTAGGTGAAATTCTCAAAAAGGTAGATAAAATTGTGAAATACCCATTTCAGAGCACTATTCATCTTGATTCCAAAAATGATAAATTGTTGTTTTTTGAATTAAAATTGTTATTCATTTTATTTCCCTCTTTTGTTTCTTTCTCTATTTGTTCACACGTTGTATATTTATATTTTATTCTACATGCTTTCTCCATAATAAAAATACAATCAATTTCAGTCCAATATTTATATAAAATTGTAAATATTTTCCCTGCTTTAGTTTTAGAACTGGCTAAAAATGTTTCCACTGTATAAAACGGTAAATATTTTGATTCATGATAATCTGACACTTTATTTTGTACGCTTCCTTCACAAAATTGTAGATCCTTTGTATCGGGATACGCAACACAAGGACAAGATTTATGATTCTAAGAACTGCCATGTCCAAGAATGTACAAAAAAGAGCTTCAGATTATCAAGATTCAAAATTTTTTCTCAATTTTAAGTAAAACATTTTAATTTAAAAAATGGCAATTTCTTTTTTGGGAACTAAAATCAATAATCCACTGAAATAAGTTTCACAATTTTCAGCACATGTTTCGGTAAATCAGCCTAATTTTAAATTATGTTTTTAAATAGTATGATGCTGAAATAACATTAAAATGAACATCGATTGTTCATTCGGATGTGGTGGTGCATACATAACCATAGATGCTTTTCATTCTAAAGTCATTTCAATTTTACTCTTTAAATATGGTTCCAATTTCTTGAAATGTTTCCTTATTCTGCCAATTGTAATAGTTTATGTTTTAAAACTCTTCTCAATTTGGATGTCCATGGAGTCGAATCAATTCAATGATTTGCTGATCAAATAAATTAAAAAATGGGTTGGGATTCGGTGACAATCTTTATTTGGCAACCCAGTTGACAACCCTTTGTCTTATATGGATTAAAAGTTTTGAAATTGGCTGATTTTTTAAGAAAATGATCTCTATGGTGAGGAGATCATCTGCATAAAAAATCAACTCATTCTAAAACATAGAACCCTATCAAAAGTGATTTTACAATTTGAAGAATCACCGATCATCAATTTTTACCATTAACTTGTAAACAACTTTTGTAAGGATGTTCTCCATCTTTACAAAAAATCAGCCCATTCCAAAAACTTCTAATTCATATAAGACAATGGGCTTTATTTGGATTGTCAAACAAGGATTTGTCTCATGATCCCATCCCATAAAAACAAAAAATTCTATTAATGTTTAAATCTCTAAATATATTTAGATTTAGTTTTGTTCTTTAAAAAATAAAAAATATTTAACATGGATGAATTTTAGACATAGATTTTAGGGTAATTTGGTCATACCCAGTAAAATGGGCAACTACTAAAGTTAGGACAGTAGGAGTGCCAGTTTTGTCAATGAGTTTTAGTTTGAAGATGGGGTGGTCTCTCATATCTGGCAAGAAATTTAAGATGAGGGTATTTTGGTCATTTTCGGTTAGCTTTCAATAATTGTTAGCCAG
Source organism: Akebia trifoliata (assembly GCF_017979445.1). NCBI lineage: Eukaryota > Viridiplantae > Streptophyta > Magnoliopsida > Ranunculales > Lardizabalaceae > Akebia > Akebia trifoliata. The sequence continues at coordinate 8,499,695 of NC_141387.1, forward strand.
AGATCGGAGATAAGAAACCCATGGCTTTATAGCTTTTGGAGTCATCTCCAAAAGTTTGATGGGTCAACTCAACTGACTGGTTTTTTAGGTGACTGCTAAGGTACTTTCAAGTTTCAACTAGCTTATTGAGTCATTGGGTAAATCGTCCCAGTTAGCCATCAAATTTAATATTTTCACTATTAATTATAATTATAAAATATTTATTAAATTTAATATATATTTATTTTTACTTACTCTAGTCAAAACTCACTAGTCCTTGAGTTGACTTGACTCAATAGACATAAATAAGAGTCAGAGTCGAGTTTAAAAACAATGTTTCCAGGTATTTTACTATGCCATAATGCTGTTTTAAAATATTTTAGCATCATAAGGAGGACTCCCTTTTTCGGTATTTTCTTTTAATTATTATCAAACATGATATTTAATACATGTTATACTTGCATTTCTTTAATTTACTTGCTATTGGTATTACTTTAAAACTTAAAAAAATATTAAAATATTTTAAATAAGTACAAGTATCTATGACAACTTGGATTAGAAAAAATTCACTAGCATAAATGATATCCCTACGTTCTCATTGGGATGGTAAGTGGGTGTCTAATTGTCTATATCCTGAGTTGGTGCATCAAAAACCCGCCTTCAGCTACTAATTATTAATCTGAACCCATGTTGGCTGTCCCAGGAAAAAAAAAAGGAAAAAGAAGCGCATTCTAAACTGATTTCCTTTGACACTGTGCTGTTGTAGTAATGAGCAGAGTACCAAAGATTTTTTTTTCTCGAGATAGAGGAAAAAAAATCTATGGTTAAGCACACTGCCAGATTAGCAAAGTGCTGGGTGGGTGCAGTGTTGAAGGAATTCAGTTTAGCATTTTTCGGAAAAAAAAATTCTCATCTTCTATAGATTTAAAATGGGAGGAGATCCAATCATGAAAACAGAGCTCATATGTTCACTTACAATCCCAACTGTGGAAACATGAAATCCAATGATCCGAATAAATCTTAGGTATAAGATATATATATTGATGGATTCTAAAGATAAATCTCTTATCCTAGTTATTTGATTTCATGTCCTCAAAGTTAGGATTGTGAGTGAACATATGAATTCCCTTTCTACCAGTCGCTTGATGCTTACAATTAAAAATTGGGAGTAATTTTTTGCTCACAAACTCTTCAATGTGTGACAGGTCAAGCAAGCAAGGGTAGTTTTGTAACTAACAAGGATAGTTTTTTAAATCATGGATGCCATTCATATGCCAATTCATGTGATTGGTGGATTCCCCCTTCTCTAAAAACAAATAAGAAAGAGTCATGATAATCTAACTACCCCACGTGGCACACTCAATCGACTTTCCTGATGCAACAAATTCAGGAGCCATAGATCTGTATGCCTTGGGATACATGGTTTCCTTGGGATATACTTTTGTATGGGGAAGTTCAGTTGTGTATCCCTAGACGAACATATCTATAGCTCCTGAACTTGTCATGTCAGGAGAGTCGATTGAGTGTGCCACATGGGGGAGTCAGTTTATCACAATTCAGGAAAAAAAGTAATAAAAAAAACATAAAATCTTTGACTTCCTAGCTTGTCAAGAGGTTTGGTTGACAGTTGAATTCAATGAGATCTTTATCTCTTTTTCATAATGAAACCTATAACATTGTTTTGGTGTGTTACCTAGGGGCAGTTTTTGTCCTTAATTTTATTTCTTGTAATGGGTTCTTTAACCCATCAATTGGATTTCCATTGTTTTGGAATCTAATTGCTTCTATGAGGATTTGCAATCATATTTATCTTATTTAATACATTGTACTTAATTAGCCAAAAACTAAAATAAATTATTATAATGAAAATGATTATGATGTGAATACAACCCAATTTCTTGGAGTTCCACTTTTACGACCATAGTTGATACCCACGAACGTCCAAGATTTCAGACAAGGAGCTATCGCGGGAGCTATAAAATACGAAAACTTGTCCCTATGCGAACTACTCTTTGAACACTCAACTTGGCTGGTTCCAACAACTTGTCCCTTCTCTTTGTGATCATTTGCCAAATTCTTAGAAAAATTAGGTATTTGTGCATAGTACATAATGCTTGTCACACTTTTACATAATGGTATGGTTGAAAGGCGTAATCGTACATTTATAGATATAGTTAAGAGTATCTTGAGTTATTCAACAATTCTAAAATTCTTGTGGGGGAGAAGTATTAAAGACCGTTATATATATATATATATCTTAAATAGAGTTTCTAGTAAAGCAGTTCCCAAAACTCCTTTCGAGTTATGAACCGATAGAAAACCTAGTTTAATACATTTATATGTTTGAGGTTGTCCAACGGAAGTAAGGATCTACAATCCACAGGAAAGGAAATTTGATCCTAAGATCATTTTTAGATATTTCATTAGTTATCCAGAAAATTCTAAATGATACAAATTTTATTGCCTTAACTATAGTATGAGAATAGTTGAAATTGAAAATGTTAGACTCCTAGAATTATATTGAGATCAATGAAACTGTAGAACCACATAAAATAACTTTTAAAGAAATAAAAATAGATATCCTACCAACTCTTAATCTTCAAGAAATTGTTGATTCTTAAGTAGTTCAACAACAATCATGATTTTTCTAAGTGGATAGATGGCATGAAAGAAAAGTTAAAATCCATTGACCAAAATTGTGTTTGGGATCTCATTGAATTGCCTTTCAAAAGTAAAAAAGTCAACTGTAAATGGGTCTTTAAGACCAAGTACGATGCAAAAGGCAATATCAAACGATTTAAAGTTAGATTTGTGGCCAAAGTTTTACTCAGAAGGAATGGATCGATTACACTGAAACTTTCTTTCCAGTTTTAAAGAAATACTCACTAAGAATCGTTATTGCATTAGTGGCTCATTATGATTTAGAGTTATATCAAATTGATATGATAACGACTTTCTTAAATGAGAATTGGATGAAGAAATCTATATGGAATAACTTGAAGGGTTCAAAAAAAAAAAGAGCCTACATACTTAAGAGATCTATTTACGTATTTAAAAAACTTCAAGGCAATGGTATGTACAGTTCAATGATACTATTACATCCTTTAGATTTAAGGAAAACATTGTTGATCAGTGTATATATCAAAAGGTCAGTGGGAGCAAGTTTATTATGTTGCTCCTATACGTGGATAATATTCGGTTAGCTAGTAGTAATTTTGGTATACTACATGAAACTAATATTGATCTCACTAAGCATTTCAAGATGGTCGATATGGATGAGGCAACATATACCATTGACATAAAAATCTTTTAGGAATCGATCTTAAGGATTATTAAGGTTGTCTCAGAACGAATATATCAATCGAGTCTTAGAGAGATATAATATGTAATCTTGTTCTATCACTGACACATCTATCTGAAAAGGAGGTAAGTTCAATTCGATGCAGTCTTCGTAAAATGATTTAGCAAAGGAACAAATGAAGGATATTTCATACGCCTCAATTGTTGGGAGTTTGATGTACGTACAGACATGTATTAGACCGGATATCAATTTTGTAGTTAGGATGTTAAGTAGATATTATGTTAACCTAGGAATAGACCATTGGAAATCTGCAAAGAAGGTTATAAGATATTTATAAGGGACGAAAGATTATATGCTTACTTACAAGAGATCAAATCATCTAGAAGTGATCAGGTACTCAGATTTTAATTTTATTGGATGTTCTAATAGTAGAAAGTCTACACCAGGTTTTATATTTTTACTAGCGGGTAAGCTATTTCATTGAGGAGCATGAAGAGAGTATTACTGCATTATTTACTATGGAGGCTGAATTCGTGGCATGTTTTGAGATCACGAGTCATGCTTTATGGTTGCGAAATTTCATCTTCAGACATAGGGTTGTCGATTCTATAATCAAGCACCGAAGATATATTGTGATAATAACGTAATTATACTTTTCTCTAATAATGGAAAGAAATGGAATGGTACGACATACATGAAGGTCAAGTAGTTGGTTGTTAGAGAGAGAGAGTTCAGAAACAGTTAGTATCAATAGAGAACATTAGTACCACTCAAATGATATTTGATTCATTGACAAAAGCTTGCAAAGAACATATTATTAGGATAGATTTTTTAGAGAAATCTCTTATGCATTTGAAATATATTATTTTCAAGTGGTTATATAATTGACATTAACATTAATACTAAGTAGAGTTTTATTTATGCTTATTTTCCGTTTCCATTTATGTTATGGTTACATTCTGTTTTGGATTTAAGTAATACATGAAATATCTTGACAAGACAAATAACAAGGGGACAATTAAAGACTATATTAGAAAAAGTATTAATGGTGTGGTTCATTAAAGGAAGTATGTCACAACTGCTATGACTCACATTAGTATTTAATCGAAATATGATATTATAGAATCTAATTGAATATTAGGAGTATTGACAAATTTCAAAATTCGTGATCACGTGTAAAATATTTTTTTTTTATAGACCCTAAATTTAGTCTTTTTCAAAAGAAAATTATTTTGTAAAAAGAAATTCATTTTAATACAATCAGTCTAGTAGGCCAAGTGGGGTATATTAGAATCCAATTTTGTGTGACCCAATTGATCTACACATTTTTAGTACTTTATTTGCACAAGGATTCTATATATTAAAATGTCAATAATAAAAGATAATTCCCAATATAATTAGAATTAGAAATACACTCTTTAAGTTTTAGTAGAAAATCTTGATGGATAAGAATCTTACTAAAGAGCATATCTAGGCCCTCTATCTCCATCTATTTAAGTGGATCGGCACCCCATAATAATAAGAGAGATGCATAACATAAACATAGGGTTATGAATTGTAGTGATATCCATCAATCATTAGAACTCAAGCAGATCCAAAGAGAGGAGAAAGAAGGTGAGTCTATAAATTGAAGAACACGATTGGGGATTTACACACATAGGTTCATTGGCACGTGGATTGTGAAAAGCACACCATCAACATAATCTTGGATCATCAATTTGACTTATGGCACAAAGAAAGTACTCTAAACTTTGATTCTTAGGAATATGAATAGATTTCTTGAGATTTATAAATGATTCTTGATCTTTGGGAATTATAGACTAATTAGTTATGTGAATAAGATTTTGTATGTTGTAAATCTAACAATGGATTCTCAAGATAAATATCTTATCCTAGTCGTTTGATTTCATATCTGCACGGCCAGGATTGTAAGTGAACATATGAATTCCCTTTCTACTAGTCTCTTGATCTCTACCCAATTAAAAATTGGGAGTAATTTTTGCTCATAGGCTCTTCAATGCATTTCACGTCAAGCAAGAAAAGGTAGTTTTGTGACTAGCAAGGATAGTATTTAAAATTAGGGGTGCCATTCAATATACGTAGGTTCATGTGATTGGTCGGTCCCCCTTCTCTGAAAACAAAAAACAAAAGAGTCGTGATAATCTGGCTACCCAACATGGCAAACTCTCTCAACTCTCCTGACGTGACAAGTTTAGGAGCCGTAGACCTATACGCCTCGGAATACATGGTTCCCTCGGGATACACTTTTTATGGGGAAGTTCAGTTGTGTATCCCAAGGCATACAGATCTACAACTCCCAAACTTGTCATGTCAGGAGAGTCGAATGAGTATGCCCCATGGGGTAGTCAGATTATCACGATTGACAAAAAAAATAAATAATCTATGACTTCTTACCTTGTTGAGAGGTTTGGTTACCAGCTGAATTGAATGAGATCTTTCTCTCTTTTTTTCACAATGAAACCTATAACATTGTTTCAGTGTGTTAGCTAGAACAATTTTTGTCTTTAATTTTATTTATTGTAATGGGTTCTTTAACCATTGGATTTCCATTGTTTTGCAATCATATTTATTTTTTTTATACGCTTTACTTAGCCAAAAACTAAAATAAATTATTTTAATGAAAATGATGGTGATGTGAATGCAGCCCAATCTCTTGGAGTTCCACTTTTACATCCATATTTGATACCCACGAACGTCCAAGATTTCAGGCAAGGAGCAAATTTTGCTATCGCGGGAGCTACAGCTTTAGATGACAGTTTCTTTAAAACACGAAATATCTCCAATCCCTATGCGAACTACTCTTTGAACACTCAACTTGGCTGGTTCCAACAACTTCTCCCTTCTCTTTGCGACCCATCATCAGGTACTCCGTTTTTCTCTTTTACACTAGTAATTTAGATGGACAATTTCCATGGTTGGAACTTTGGAGGTGTCATCTCAATACTTAAAGGCAATCGAGCAAGCATGTCAATGTGAATTGCCCATTACATTGACTTGTCTCCAAGATGGCTCATCCAAAATTTTGAAAATCTTGTCTGTGTTTCTGTTTGTGATCGTTGACTCAATTGATTTGATGTTTTAATTTAGCTGTTTGTGATATATTTGAATTTAACATCTGTGCTTCATCTATTAATCGACCTTATTATAGAAAATAATTATATATTACTTAACTAAAAATAGGTGAATATATAGAAAAGGATAAAACTTTTGGTTAGGTTCCATAATCAAATACGATTTCGTTGGATAAATTTTATGTTCTGTCTAAATTTTTTGTAGTGAATTTACCTTTTTACCTCCTTGATTTTAAGATAGCAGTTATGCAATTTCTAAAAAATCAGTTTTTACTTTTTTTTATGCAGAAAGTATTATTTACCCTTGCATGTAAATATTTCAAAGTCATATCTATCTAACAATGTAATTTAATGAGTATTTTTTTCTTTTTTTTTGCTTGTGTAAGCAAATTTTCTCACAGCCCAACAGCACTTTTGACATGAGGTGCAAATGACATCAACAATAAGAAATGAAATTTCTCTTTTTCCCACAGTGGAAAATGGAAATTTCCTGATCGGATCACCTTGTGGCACTCAAAAACATGATCCAATATGACGAGGTTGTAAAGGACGGAATTCTAACTTTAAAAAAAAAAAAAAAAACAATGAAAAAGAAAACTTTATTCTTCTTGGTTGAATTTTAAATTTTAAGTTTGGGTACTCAAGTAGCCATCTATTTTCAATTCCTTGGATCAAACTTGAAAAATAAAATTTAATTTTTTGGTTTTTTGAGTATGAGTTTCTTCATAAAATCTAGAAGGTTGTGTTAGATGAACAATGTGATAATCCATGTGGGCTCAATGACCAACTTTAAGATTTTAAAGTTGAAATTTGTGGGCAAAGGACGTGTAGGTAGGAGAGAGAAATTTTCTCTCTATTGTTAATGTCATTTGCACCACATGTTAAATGGCTATTGGGTTGTCAGCAAAAAATCATTTGTAATTTAAAATAACTTTTAATTGAATATATAGATAGCTTCTATTGTTACACCAACTTTTGTTAATGCGACACCAATTCATATGAAAATCCGAAGGATATCAAATATCTTGGGGTGGCATTAGCAAAGGTTGATGTGGCAATAAAAACTCTTTATATAAAATGTTTTGTCAATGAAATCTTTTTGATACCATACAAAAAATAAATTTAGATCTTGTGTCAAAGATAATTTAAAAATAAAAATAAAAATACTCAATGTCAACATGATCATTTTGATATGAGATCAAAATTTATTTTTATGCAGTGTCAAAAGGATCCCACTGACATTCTTTTTTATAGAAAAAATGGCATTTTCGATATATACAATTTTTGTGCAGTGTCAAAAGGATCCCATTGACATTTTTTTTTTTTTTTAAAGAAAAAAGGTATTTTTGATATATGAAATTATTAATTTATCGTTCAATTTTTTTTTTTTTTTGCATTTGAAAAAAAAAAATCAGAAAATGCTAAATTATCGTTTTGGGAAATAAGTTCAAAAGTGTTCCATTTTGGGAATTATTCAAAATTGGTGTTCCATTTTGGTAAATTTTTCTTGAATTCTCCTTTTAAAGAAAAAAAATTATTTCGCTGCTTTTAAGCAAACGAAGAAACAAATTCAGATTGCCACTTTAAGAAAATTTAATATCAAGTTCGCTACTATTAAAGAATAAGGTAGTGAATTAATTTGTTGCTTTAAATTTTCAAGAAAAGTGAATTTCCTGCTTGCTTTATTAAAAGAAGGAAAAAACAATTTTGTACCTTTTTATTTTAATTAAATATTTTTAAAAAGTAATATAATCACTGGTGTGGTGGTTCATGAATAAAATGAGATTTTAAAATAAATAAATAAATCATCCAACTTCCACTTTTGAAGATCTTCAAGTTTCATTTCATTCATCATCCATGCCAAGTGCCATCTACCTAGTGTTTGCAAATGAAAATCTTAGAGAAGGTAAAAGGTACTTTGGGCACTTTTAACTCTTTTCTTCAGTTGAGGGGAAATTTAGTTGGAAAAAGTTCACTATAAGTGGATTGTTTATATACGGCCCAAAAATTGGGAGTAGTTCTTCTTTCTTGAAGATCTGTGTACTACCATTTTTACAGTGGAGAGGTAACAGAGTATGTGTACATACTGTATATATGAGTTTGTTAGACCTGTACAGGTGTCATTTGTTTAGTGATTGTACAGCTGTAGGCAGGTTGTACTTCTGTTTTGAGTCAATTTCTTCACTGTTGAAGACAGGTTGTATTTCTGTTTGCTATAGACAGGTTGTATTTCTGTTTTGAGACTGCTATTTATATTAGAAGTTTTGCCTCCTATGGAGGTTGAGTGATCAATCAATAAAGTGATCTTCTTCTTCATTTTCTTCTCTCTGTTCTTATTCATTATGGTATCAGAGCACTACAGTGCTTCTTGCGCATCCTCATTCTGGAATTTTCTCGTTCTTTGTGATTCGTTCGTTCTCTTCTAGTTTTCCATGGAGAAAAATTCTTCTTCTCAATCTAGTCCTTCGTCCGCATCGAGGATCAATTCCACCATTAAAGATGGTTCCAGTCCTTATTATCTTCATCATTCAGATAATCCAGGACTGATTCTTGTGTTGCAACCACTGACTGAAGACAATTACGCTTCGTGGAATCGAGCTATGGTGATTACTCTGTTAGTGAAGAACAAGTTATGATTTATTGATGGATCCATTCCTCATCCTGAAGGTAATGATCCTCTTATCAATTCTTGGATCCGAAACAATAACATGGTTATTTCGTGGATTCTTAACTCTGTTTCTAAAGAGATTTCTGCTAGTGTTATATACTCCGATTCTGCTTATGGAATGTGGTTCGATCTTAAAAAACTTTTTCAACATAAAAATGGACCTCGTATATTTCAATTGAGGCGTGATCTGATGAATCACAGGTTCATCTTTTGTCAGTGCTTACTTCACCAAATTGAAAATTTTTTGGGAAGAACTTAGTAATTATAGGCCTTTCTGTTCTTGTGGAAAGTGTGTTTGTGGAGGACCTAAAGCACTTGCAGATCACTATCAAATGGAGTATGTTATGATTTTCTTGATGGGCTTGCATGATTCTTTTACTCAAGTGCGTGGTCAGTTGCTATTAATGGATCCAATTCCTCCCATCAACAAGGTTTTCTCCCTTGTTTCTCAAGAAGTACATCAGAGGAATGTTAGTGTGACTTCTGCTAGTTCTGGAGGTGCTGCATCTATGGCCTTTGCTGTGAAAAACGATGTTGCTCGATCTAACAATGGTCAGAATTTTCCTAGAGGGCAAAGTAAAGATAATCTCAATTTTAACAAGTATGTCTGTACTCATTGTGGCTATGTTGGCCATTCAATTGATAAATGTTACAAGCTACATGGCTATCCTTCTGGATATAAGCCCAAATCTAAGTCTAATACTTTTCATCAAGCTTCTTCCAGTCAGACTCCTACTGTTGCAAATCAAGTCTCCAATTCAGTTAATGATTTGTCTTGTGGGAATGCTGAGAACTCTGGAAATCTTGGAAGCTTTGTTCAAATGCTCAATCCATCTTAGTATCAACATTTGATGACTATGTTGAATACTCATCTTTCTGCTGCAAAGATAGGCACAGAAGCTGATGCTATTTCTACTCAGGCATCAAGTATTTGTTTTTTTGTTGCTATTAATCCAATTTTTAATTTTCCAAAATATTGGATTATAGACTCAGGTGCCACCAGCCATATTTGTTTCAATCAATTTGCTTTCCACACAATGAAACCTCTCAAGAATTCTTTTGTCACTTTGCCTAATCACAGTCGTATTCCTGTTCATTTTTCTAGAACTGTGAAGCTCAATTCTTGTTTGTTGTTACAAGATGTTCTTTATATTCCTCAGTTCAGATTTAATTTGATATCAGTGAGTTCATTAACGAAGGGTGCTCATCTAGATATTAGATTTCTCACTGATTCTTGTATCATCCAGGATCTACACAGCCTGAAGATGATTGGCAAGAGTAAAAGAATAACAGATCACTATGTCCTTGATGCTGATTTTTCCATATCAAATAATCATAGTTGTTTCATTGCTACGAATTCTTGTAATTTTAGTTTATCTATTACTAATAAGGTGAATTCTTCCACTTGGCATCACCAGCTTAGACATCTATCTTTTAAGAAGCTAGACATGTTAAAAGATAAATTACAATTTTCTGAAAATAAGACTGATCATTGTACCATTTGCCCTTTGGCTAAGCAATGAAGACTTTCTTTTGTTTCTCATAACAATCTTTCTAAGTCTCGTTTTGATTTAGTTCACTGTGATACATAGGGTCCATATTAGGTCCCAACATATGCTGGTTACAAATATTTCTTGACTTTAGTTGATGATTGTACTTGTTTCACCTGGATCTTTCTCATGAAACAAAAGTCTGATGTGAGCTTTATTATTCCTAAGTTTTTCTACATGATTGAAACTCAATTTAACACAATCATTAAGCAATTTCGTTCAGACAATGCTCCTGAATTACATTTCACAGATTTCTTCAGTTCCAAAGGTGTTCTTCATCAGTTTTCTTGTGTAGAAAGACCTGAACAAAACTCTGTGGTGAAACGCAAACATCAGCACATTCTCAACGTGGCTCGAGCTTTATTCTTTCAGTCTAGAGTTCCTATAAAATTCTGGGGGGAATGTCTGCTCACAGCAACTTATTTGATAAATAGAACTCATTCACCATTATTGCAAAACAAGGCTCCTTTTCAGTTGCTGTATAATTCGCCTGTTGATTATGGTTTTCTTCGAGTCTTTTGAAGCTTGTGTTATGCATCAACCCTTGTTTCTCATCGTCACAAGTTTTATCCTCGAACCACAACTTGCATTTTTGTTGGATACACACCAGGTATTAAAGGATACAAACTTTATGACATTGTCACAAAATTGTTCTTTCATTCTTGAGATGTAGTTTTTCATGAGGATTTGTTTCCCTTTCATTCCATACCTCATTCCAATGATCTAATTGACCCTTTTCTAGATTTGGTTTTACCAAAACCCATCCCTGATATACCTCCTGTACCAGCACCTTCTATTAATAATTTTGCACCATCTGTTTCTCCTTTACCTAGTGAGCATATTTCTCATAATACTCCTACTCAACCTATCTTACAATCTTCCCCTCCAATTAGAAGAAGCTCTCGGGTTATTAAACCACCTTCCTACTTAAGGGGTTTTCATTGTAATCTTTTATCTGATAACCTTCTCATACCTCAAATTCACCCTATCCAATTGAAAATTACATTTTCTATGCCAATTTGTCCCCTTCTCACTCTAATTACCTCCTCACTATATTTTCTACATATGAGCCTCAATTTTACCATGAAGTTGTTAAGTTTGCTCATTGGAGAGAGGCCATGTCAAAGGACTTAGAGGCTATGGAGACCAACAATACCTGGACAGTTACAGTTCTTCCTACTGGCAAATATTTCATAGGATGTAAATGGATTTAAAAGGTCAAATATAACTCCGATGGTAGTTTAGAGAGGTATAAAGCTCGTTTGGTGGCAAAGGGGTACACACAACAAGAAGGTTTGGATTTTCTGGAGACTTTTCACCAGTGGAAAAATTGGTTACTATCAAAATCCTTCTTGTTGTTGCTGCTAGTAACAAATGCCCTTTAATTCAATTGGATGTTAATAATGTTTTCCTCAATGGTGACTTATTTGAGGAAGTTTATATGGATTTGCCTATGGGCTATTCTAAGCTACCTAATACTAGAACTCAGGGGGAGAAATTAGTATGCAAATTGCATAAATCCATTTATGGATTAAAGCAAACTTCAAGACAATGGTTTTCCAAATTCTCTCATGCTCTTATTCTTCATGGTTTCGTCCAATCAAAATCTGATTACTCTTTGTTCACGAAGAGTTCTGGTTCATCTTTTGTTGCTTTGTTGGTTTACGTTGATGATATTATCATCACTCGTTCTGATATGACTACTATTACTTCCTTGAAAGTTTTTCTTCACAGCCAGTTCAAACTCAGAGATCTTGGCCATTTAAAATACTTTTTTGGTTTAGAAATTTCTCATTCCGTTAAAGGTCTGTTTCTTTCTCAGAGACATTACACATTACAGCTTCTTGAAGATACTGGTTTCCTTGCTTGTAAACCAACTTCATTGCCGATGGATCCTAAAGCCAAGTTAAGTTCTATTGAAGGCAATTTCCTTAATGATCCATCTCCTTATCGAAGACTTGTAGGTCGTCTTCTATACTTGACCATTTCCCGGTCTGATATCACTTTTACAGTCCATAAATTGAGCCAATTTGTTTCTCAACCTCATCAACCTCATATGGATGCTACTCATCATCTTCTACGATATTTAAAGGGTACTCCTGGCCATGGTTTGCTTTTCCCTGCTGCATCTTCTTTCCAGCTTAGAGCCTTTGCTGATGCTGACTGGGGTTCCTGCCTTGATTCCAGGAAATCAGTAATAGGTTTCTGTGTATTTCTTGGTGATTCCTTAGTGTCTTGGAAGGCTAAGAAACAAAGCACATTGTCTAGATCCTCTGTTGAGGCGGAATATCATGCGTTGGCTACTACCGCTAGTGAGATTGTGTGGATTCAATAGCTACTGAAGGATCTTCAAGTCTCAACCAAAGAACTAGCATTGATTTTCTGTGATAATCAAGCTGCTGTCCATATCGCTACTAATCCTATCTTTCATGAACTAACCAAACACATTGAAATGGATTGCCATTTTGTTCGTGATAAGCTTACTGAAGGTGTTCTCAAGTTACTTACAATCCGGACACAACATCAACTACTTGATGTTTTTACAAAAGCTTTACCTGCTGCTCAGCTTTTTCATTTGCTATCCAAGATGGAGGATCTTGATATTCACCGTCCATCTTGAGGGGGAGTAATAGAGCACGTGTACATACTGTATATAGGAGTTTGTTAGACATGTACAGGTGTCATTTGTTCATTGATTGTACAGTTGTAGACAGGTTGTATTTCTGTTTTGAGTCAATTTCTTCACTGTTGAAGACAAGTGGTATTTTCTGTTTGATGTAGACAGGTTGTATTTCTGTTTTGAGACAATTTCTTCACTGCTATTTATATCAGAAGTTTTGCCTCCTATAGAGGTTGAGAGATCAATCAATAAAGTGATCTTCTTCTTCATTTTCCTCTCTCTGTTCTTATTCATTAAAAGGTAATATTGAAATAAAAAAACTAAGACATCAGGCATAAAAGGATCATGCCTTAGATCAGACTTGCAAATTTCTAACAGACGGATTTCAAAGTCTCCACCACGTGACACTCCCTCAATTGCGCTTAAGTGCACTACACAGAACTTCAGGATAAAGCAACTAAAGAGGATCCCGCTCCCCCAAAAGTTAGGGGTATTTAAAAACAAAATGGGTGCATTAAGTAATTTTCAGTAAATTTTATTTTGTTTATGTTTATGAGTTGTGCTGGGGTGGCACAAACGGAGACACAAAGGTGACAAAATGATGTGGTGTCACACATTGCTGTAGATGCATTTCCATGAGATACAAGTAAAAAGCATCTACGGTTATGTGCACACCACCACATCATTTTTGTCATCTTTGTGTCTCCATTTGTGTCATTCCAGCATTTTCCTATTTTTATTGTGTCATGAGTTATGACTTATGATTGATTCCGTTTATCAACTTTTTTTTTCTCTATCACTTTAATGTTTCATGTTTATTATATATTTTGATCACACGGAGTTCCTTCAGGTCCTTCTCCAATAGCACCAAATCCTTGTTTGATTAGGTGGAATCCAAAACCCCAATTTCTCCTAGGATTTGGTGTTTGAAATTGAGAAAGAACCTACACTATTGGGTTAATTGATGGACATATGCATTGATAATAGGCTATGTTTATATAAAAAACATGTTTGGAGTCTTTAACAATAATTTTCTTTCTTCTAGACCCTTGTTCCTTTATAAGTTTTTTAATTTTTGCATAAGTTTCTATATTTCATAGATTGCAGAGACTTCTTCAGTAAATCTCTATTTGTTCTGGGAGAAGTGGGGGGAAACGATTACTACTACCCTATTCAGAATGGAATAAGTGTCGAAGAGATTCGAACCTTTGTACCTTCAGTCATCAAAGTCATATCCCAGGCAATCCAGGTGAGTACAAAGGCAAAATTGATAAAGCAATTTTTTATTGTTTATTTTGCTAAACAACGAAAAGAAATTGAATTAATAGAAAAATAAAGAGAAATAAAAAATTATCTTGGAAAACAGTAGAATCAAACAAGGTTAACAGCTGTTCATCAGGCTAATGGCAGAGATGGGGGATGTTGTTTCCTACTGATACCGTAATAAATGAATCTTCAGAAGACATGTAGTGATCCATAAAATTCTTTAATGTTTTCTTCCACCTCAAACACCTTGGAGATTAGAAAAGTCTAATTATCTTTAAATATTTGAGGTCAGACACTTCAAAATATAGTGATTAGCTAGGTTCTGCTGACGGATTAAAGAACACATGAACCCAACGGTACGTGTAAACATGAAATCCAATGGTTGGGATTTATCCTCAGAATAAGAATTCCTAAGATATGTATTATCAAGATTTGCATAAATTCTAACATTAGGATTTTGTGTTATAGGTTGGGATTTCAAATAATCCTTGAAATAAGTATCATTGATATTTGTATTATTTAGATATGCATGCATAAATTCTCAATTGTTGGATATCACCATAGAATGTAATATGGTTACAAGTTTTTATTGCACAATCATGATAAATGACACTTTTGTAAACATGATAAATGTCATTGGTCATGTAATGTTTACTGTAACAAGATTTTATTGCACAATCAATTTTAAAAGCATGCCATTGAAATTATATTTATGATATTTACAAATGTACCATTAACCAAAATCCTGTTCTTATTTTTATTTTTTTATCTATAAGCTGGGGTTGAAAGGCCTGTCCCTTTCATTAAATCACTTCTTTCTAGTATAATTACAAGTCATATATATCATCAAGAAGAACGCCTTGTAACTCCTCATCCCTCTTTAAGCATTTTGTTGAGTAGAGGGAATTTGAACTGACAAGAATTTGCTGAGAATTCTTCACCTTTGCCATCGTTAAAGCCTCCAACATTGCTTGAAGTTCAAGATTTTAACCACCCCCACTTGGTCATAACCTTTCTAATGGTAGACTTCCCAAAATGTGATAATGATTCCCTTTATAGGCAACATGATAACTAGAAAGAAAAGAAAAAAAAAAAGAAGAAATAGTTCCAAAATGAATAATTGTTATCAATTGGTCCACAATTTTATTCAAAATTAAGTGAAACATTCTAGCGACCGCATATATGAGAATTATGATATCAATACTCATATCTATGTGGATGACTTCTTCTTTTTCTTCTTGTTGGATAAAGACATTGATCAAACACGGGGTTCAGACAATTATGGTTCCTGGACATATTCCTATTGGATGCATCCCAGTGTTTCTCACGAATTTTCAAAGCCCAAACAAGGAAGTCTATGACCCAAAGACAGGTTGTCTGAGTTGGGTAAACAATTTTGCCAAGTATCACAACAATCATCTTCAGAAAGAGTTGGGTAAATTGCGAAAGCTGCATCCTCATACCATCATCATCTATGCCGATTACTACAATGCTGCCATGCGTATTTATCGCTCTCCTATTCAGTTTGGTGCGTACTCCAACCTCATTTGAAATATTTTTTCTTTATTGGGTAAATTACGATTTTGTGAGTCGAATTTGACGAAATTACTATTCCAGCTAACTGTTCATTTTAATTACCAAAACGTGAACGTATGAAATCGTAGGTTTCTCAAGTGACGAATGATAATTTGGGGGTCCAACTCAAAACCAATTGGCAATGAGTGGAGAGGCCCAGGAGCTTGTAAGGAGAGAGACATGGCAATGAGTGTCTGATATGGAACTAAACTCAACACGCCCCACATATGTGGGCTGGACTGGCCAAAGCACGTGGAGATATGAATCAGGTGATGTGGAGGAGAGAGAGCCCCGTTCTGATACCATGATAAATTTGGGGTCTAACTCAAAACCAATTAGCAATAAGTAGAGAGGCCCAAGAGCTTATAAGGAGAGAGACAAGGCAATGAGTGTCTGATGTGGGACTAAACTCAACGATGAGAACATAGGTTTTAAGTAACAAACTCAGCTGGCTTTTCCCCCCAAAGTGACAATCTCGCTGATTTGTATAGTGACGATCTTACTAAAAGTAGCAAAACCTGTGAGATAATCACTTGATATCCATGAAATTGTCACTTTAAACCGGCAAAATTGTCACTTTAAAACCTCGGATATCATTATCGATCATGTTTTGACAGTGAGCCGGAATTGTAAATTCGTCAAAAGTTGGTCACATTTTCTTAAATATCTCTTTTTTTATTATTATTATTAAGAAACTCTGTTGTATGCATGAGTTATTGTTTAAAAGCTGCTATTGACATTCCAACTTTTACTTATTACACCCCAATTAAAAATTAAAATAATAAGTAAAGGTTGAGAATAAGTAAAAGTTGGGGTGCCCATAAATGTTGTTTTCCTTTTATCATTAGATTTCTATTTTTGGGTTTAGATTTTATATGAGCCTAATCCTAATTGCAGACAACTATTGAAATTGTTTGAATGAGTGTTATAATGTTTTGTAATATTGAAATAATAATTTTAGTCAAAACTTCGGATGGAGATTCACATTATAATAATAGTTCGTGATTGTTCTTTGGCACTCAATTAAACAGATACATGAGGATTCTCACCTATTTTTTTATTTATTTTTATTATTCAGGCTTTTCAAAGGGGGCACTTACCGCTTGCTGTGGAGGGGGAGGTCTATATAATTACAACTCCACAGCTGAGTGTGGATTGAGGGGTTCAAAAGTTTGTGGTGACCCTTCATTATATGCCAACTGGGATGGGACACACCCAACCGAAGCGGCATATAGAACGATGGCCAATAGTTTATTGGATGGATCCTACACCTTTCCTCCAATCAACATCTCTTGTTTAGCACCAATAGGGGATGTTGGGTATGTTGCATTTGATTCCAAATAGGCAACTTTCAAATATGAGAGCTTAGTGGATGTTTCAATTTTAATTAATGTTTTATAACCCAAATCAATAACCAATCCGAAAATTTGTTCAAATGGTCAGATTGGGGTTTGCCAAGGTTCAATACAGTCAGTCGGGCCGATTTTATTTATTAACTAATTTTTAATATATAAAAATTAAAAATAGAAGGAAATTGAAAATATCTAAACTAGCTCTTCATGACTCAATGAAAAAATGCAAAGGTTCAAAGATTTTTATGAAATCTTTCTATTTTCTTCAGATATACAAAGTTTTCAACTTTCTTTTTTTTTCATTTTTTTTATAAAAAAAATCGTAATAAAAAGAATTTTTTTTTGTAATAATGACATTTTAGATTTCAAGAACTAGTTCATGAGAACCGATGATTCGTACGACTAAATCATTGGTCTTGAAAACTTCTTTTCAAAATAATGGTTCAATGAGAACCAAACTGATCATACATAAAAATTTGGTCAGACTGCAGGTTCGATTCTTAAAACATTGGTCTTCATAAAGGAAAAAAGTGTAAATATCTAGAATCAATGGAAATATTATACAAACAAAAAGGATAAGACACTACGTGAAAAAAAAGCCTATATTTGATGGACTAAGGCGTCAAATTTTTTTTTTTTTTTTGACGGACTGAAACTATCAAATTAATAGAGGATGGGAGAAATTTGATGGCTCTAAGTCATTGACTTGGGGAATGTGAAAATTTTCTATGGCCATGGACCATCTAAATTCAGTTTCTAAAGTTTGTGGGCTTTGGCCGTCGATTTTTCTTATCAAATTTTTAACTTTTTACATAGTAAGATATTGATTTTACGTCAAAAAATTACTATGGCACTATCAACTCTTGAAGAAATGTTAAAAAAGATATCATCCCCAGTTACATATGAGATAGTTTGTTATCCCCAAGGGACTTGCCTCAATGATACAACTAGGGACAGAGGTTTGCTCCCTCCATCATGTGATCAAAACTTGGCCCATTGACTTAATCTATTGCACATTGGTAAGACTTCATGTGTTCGGGGCATGCAACCATAGGGTAGTAGTGAAACCTTGTAATATAAAAGAAAAAAATAAGTTGATTTATTATTTTTTCAATTCATCGCAGCTGTTAATTAATTAACCTGATTATCAAATGTCCTAAATTTCTTCAATGTAGTTTTGTTTCATTATTATTTTGGGATTTTGTTAACATGTGCCCCAAGGGCTCACATTATGATGCATTGAATACACCTTGAAAATATGCATTTGAGGATAGAACAAAACTTTTTTAGGGTCACTACGTGAAAATATCCAAATATCGATGGCCCAAAATTGTAGAATTATGAAAACTTTGACAGCCTCAACCGTCAAATTGGGTCTAGTAGAAAAAATATTCAACAGCTACAAATCATAAAAATTATTTTTCATCAGTCTTGAAAACAGTAGAAAATAATAAATTCGATAGCTTTGGGCCATTGAATTATTGTAAAGCCCTAACAGAATTTACTTCTCAATGTGCCCGAATGCTAAATGTCTTCAACCTGTACTTGCCAAAAAAAATCACACATTCATATCCACATCCCATCTACTCACATCCCCATCTCATTTGCATCCACATCCTATCTTCATCCATTCATATCCCATTCACTCTAATTAGCATTCAATCTATAGTATCAAAGAATAATAAGACTTTAAAAAAATAATTTAACATGTTTCAAAAAAATTTGAAGCTGTAATTAATGAATCTTAACATATGTCAGACAAAATTTGGGATTTTAATGCTAATGATGATTATTATCTTAATGATGGTTACCAATTGGTGATGGCGATGAAAATGATGACGATGATGAGATGAAGACAAAGATAATGATGATTATTATGATGACAATGGTGATGATGATGGCATTGAGAACATTTTTCATTAGAGTTGTGATAAATGCACAGTCTTGGTATGCAATTGGGTATGTTGTTAACGTGGCAAGGGCACAGAATCATAGATCGCTTTCATCAGGATAATACATAAGAAAAAGATGTGTGGGTTTGTGCAATTACCACATCATCCGCATACCAAGACCGCATGTATTCATCATTAGTCTTTTCATTAATCCATAAGAGAAGACTAATGTCTACGAGGATATATTATGACTTTCGAAGTACAGGGAAGTACCTCAAATAATTAACAAAATGCAGAAGGGCATGTAATCCGTTTAAAAAAATTAAGTGGCCACGCGTCCCATCTAGTGACCTGTTGTACCAAATTTTTCAAGCGGGCAAACCGCTTCAAAGTCACGCCCCTTGAATGAGGTTACCCACCAATATGTACGATAGGACAGCTAGCTTCAATCTTTTTCTTTAAGGGTATGTTTGATTGCACATGGAAAATAGGGTGGAAAATCAATTTCCATGGAAAATGATATTTTTCAAGTGTTTGATTGCACATGGAAATGGAATTCATTTTCCACCCCATTCAAAAAGTCCACTAAATCATGGATTTCACTTTCCCACCCATATGGGTGGGAAAATGAAATCCACCCATATTTTCTATCATCAATTCTTCCCTACCACCACCACCACCACCACCACCACCACCGCCACCACCACTACCACCACCACCACAATCACCACCACCACCATCACCACCACCATCACCATCACCATTACACTAACCTCGTCATCGTCGTCATCGCCGTCATCACCATCGCCATCGCCGTCGCCATCGACTCCGTCTCCGACCACCTTCTATCTTTCTTCTTCTCCATCCCTCACCTCATCCGCCACCACTACCACCACGTTCTCCCCCCATCTTCCTCACTTACCTCCGTCGCCACCGTCGTTGCCTTTGTTGCCGCCACCATCGCCGTCGTGGCCGCCATCGCCGCCGTCGCCGTCGTGGCCGCCACCACAGTACTCGTCGCCGTCATGGCCACCACCGTCGCCGCCACCTTCGTCGCCACATCCTCCCCCCTCCCTCTTCCTCGTCATCTTCTTCTTCCTCTCCCCCTCCTATCATCTTCTTCCTCCTTCTCCTCTTTTTCTTTTTTCTTATATTTTTCCATGATTTTATCCATGTGAAATCAAACAATGGAATTTGATTTTCCAACCCTACCTATTTTCCACAACTAATTTTCCATGGATTTCAAATTCCATAGAAAGTGACTTTCCATGCAATCAAACATACCCTAACTGTTTTTTAAACCTTTATAAGTAGGAAAATCTTGGGGGACTTTGTTTTACACTGTGTTGATGTGATAGTCATAGATGTGTTTTCTCGAGATAGGAGTAAAAACCATCTATGGTTATGTGCACACCTCAACCTCGAAAATGTGGGAATTACATTAAATCCTAATGTCATCCCAGCATTACTCTTTTAAGTATGCATTTATTTTCAATTATTGTTTTTTTTTTTTTTGTTAATATCATTTTTCAACTACTTGAGGTACACAAGGAAATAATATATGGTTTTGTGCACATTTCACGGCAGTTGAGTGTACTTGAGTATTTTTGTTTGAGTCTGTTTACTATTATTCTTTTTTATTTTTATTTTTTTAGTAAACGTTATAAGTATGCATTGATTTGAATTATTATTATTATTATTATTTTTATCTCTTTTGCCAATCGTGTGATAAGGTCAATTACCTCCAATAGAATAATGCTAAACTGACTAAAAGCAAAAGACACCCAAATACAGTCAATTGACATAGAATGTGAATAGAGCCAAAGATTAATTTTCTTGTTTATCTGGAAGAAAAAAGGGTGAATTCCCAAAAAATTACAAAAAAAATTGGTATTGCCAATTGTAGGTTATAAGGCTTTGGATTTTCTCACTTCACTACATTAAGATGAAAATGCACTTATTATAATTGACATTTACAATACTGTCATCATAACGTAATTGATAAAGGTGTAAATCATGCGCATGTTTACCCAAAAAATGATAATAAATATGACATATTATTTTGCATTTAAAATCGTTTGATGTCTTCGAGATACCCATTATTATTTTAAATTCAAAAAATAAATAAAATAAATATCTAACGATAGGTTATTTACTTAACCGATTATATCTAACAATCCTCCAAAATGAAATTATGTCAACAAAAAAAAAGCAAAAATCATCGGTTACATCTTCTTCTTCTTTTTAATTACTTTAGAATCAATTCACGAGATGTTCAAATTCTAAACGAAATCGAAAGTATGGAGGAACAAAGGTATGTCTTCTTACCTTATTATTATTTTTTTACCTTAATGGAAAAACATTGATAAAGGGTTCAATTTTGGTATAATATTGTCTAATGCCTTGTAAAATCATAATTTTTAAACATATTTTGATCTTATTCGTTGTTTGCAAAATTGTTTCAATTTTGATTAGGACTTGAATGAACATCTCATGGGTAATTATATGTTTTCTAATTTTGTACCTAAAAAATTATACAATTGACAAATTATTCTAATTATGTTGCCAAATTTCATTAATTACAATTTATATACAAGGTTGGTAATTCAATTTTTTAAGATTAGATTATGTTGACAAATGTATAATTAAGGTTGAGAAATTTATTATGTTATGTTGTCAAATTGATTGAAAATATGTAACGTTTACAAATTTAACGTTGTATATTATGTTGTATAATTTAATGTTGTATATTTGTTTGAAAAATCTGATTTATTAAAAATATTATAGAATTGGCATGTTCTGATTTCAATCTCATTGAAAAAAAATATATTATTTTTTGTGTATGACAAATCTGATCCGTTGCAATTCTACATATATAAAAAATTCTTTTGTAATTCAAACTCTATGTTCTATTGTGACTATAATCAAACAAAGATCATCTACATGGTGTAGACAAAAAAACTTCAAAAAATACATACAAATAATCCTAAATATTTGGATTATCTTTTGGTGTGAATCAACGAATCTCGAATGACAAATAAGAAATTTTAGACCATTTATGCATATTTTCTTTTACTATAACCAAACGTAATTTACAAGTATCAATAATTTCCTGATTTTTTAACATTAATTTATATTGACAAACATACATATTATGTTGACAACATATCATTTTATGTTGTCAACTTTACAAAAAATAGTTGACAAATATATGACATGTTGTTAACAAATATATTAGTTTAGTTGAAAAAATTCATATTTTACGTTGACAAATTCATGATCTTAACAAGTTTGAAAAAAAATTTCCAAAGAAAATAAAGGAACTGGTATAAATTTTATGGTTAGTGCCATCTCCTCTGTGGAGAAGGTATGTAACTTCTTATCAAATACTCCAGATGTGGAAAATGATGTGTTTAAGGATACATGTTTTTTTTTTGTTTTTTTATTATCTTTCCTTCACCTTAATGTATTTAAAACTCAAATTACGATCCTCATTCCAATGTTGAGGAGATATCGAATAAAATGACTGCGGGTTTTTGTGAAAGGGTACCTTAATTGTTTGATTAAGAAAAAGAATATAAAATTGTATATCCCAAAGAACAAAAGTGATATTACATATAGCATTGCGATAGATTTGTTGGAATACGTGGAAGAATATAATGATTTGTAAATATTTATTTGTCATGAATGATATTTTTATTTTTTATTATTTTGTGGTGAATGATATTCGAAATAGTTGTTAATATTGGTATCGTGTATGGCTTGTCGATGTAACGCATGGTACTATGCATGTTTTTCAAAACATTGTATTGAGAAAATTTGCTATAGGAAAATGTCACAAATCTGTCAACGTTTGTATAAGACTTTGTTAATATCTAGAATAATTTCTATCAATGTTGTTTCACATGTTTGTCAATTTACTTTTACACATTTGTAATCTCATTGCAAATTTTATTATAATCATCTTAATTTAAGATAAAAATATAATTTCAAGTATTAAAGTATATTTTTCAATAAAAGATCAGCATTACAGGGTATCAAATATTAATATTGTGCATGATTTGTCCAATTGATGCAGTGTTACAAATATGTCAACATCTTTGCTAATCTTTGTCAACCTTTTAAATATTTTTTTTCAACATTTCTACCTAGTTTGTCAACTTTATTTTGCAAATTTATAATCTCATGATAATTTGATTATGATTATCTTAACTTAAGATAAAAATATTATTTAAAGAATTAAAGTACGTTTTCCAATAAAATATTAATGTAACACTATATAAATAAATATTTCTTTATGCTTTAAATGAAGTTGGCATTGAAAATGTATTTGAAATAAAATCATAGATTGTATGAAAGGAAGATTTTTTCAAACTAAATATTTTAATGGATGGATGAAATAAAGTTTTACTTTACTTTCTTGGATGGATGAAAATTAAAAAAATAAAAATAAAAATCTCATCATCTTTAATCCCTTCGTCAAAATCTTGTAAAGGAAGACAAATTTGAAGAGTGAAGGAGTTGAAAATCAAAATTAGTTTTTCTTTTTGGACATTAAAAACAGGGGATGAAGGATGAAAGGAGAAGGATAAAGGAAGAAGGAAGACGGAAGAATAAAGAAGGAAGAAGGAAAAAGATGATACAGTGAAAAGAGATGGAAAAAAGAAGAAGCTTGTAAACAAAATCTGACTTTTGAGCCTAGGTTGTACCATCACTAGCTACTTAAGTAGCTGAGGACATTTTGGTCACGTACAAAAAATATAACTTTTTGGTAATACATCCAAAAGGGGACTCTCTGAGGTCTTGGTTTTCTGAGAATCTCTTTTGATCATCGGATGAATAAGTTGGTCTGGCATCAGCATCATCCCCGAGCATTGGTTATTGTCCCTCACCACTTGCTTGAAAGGCAATCATTGATTGGCATTATGGGCCATCTCATTTACAACATTTGTTTCTCACACTTCGAAGAGCTCTTTCTTTCTTAGCTTCAGCAGCAAAAACTGAAAAGCACTGTCCTTTTGTCCTATACCTACGCTTATGCTTATGAACCTCTTATGGCTTTGCCAAGCACTTAGACTTAAACTAGACCAGTGGAGGTGATTGATCACTAAATAAATACAAATAAGTGCAAATTCTAACATCACCGCAACCCATTTTGTTTGCGGAGCGACATACAGAAAAAAAAAAAAAAAGGAAATGAAAGGAATCGAATAGTGAATGCACTTGCGGTTAAGACAGGTAAAGGAATTTCTTAGGAGTACAATAACATTAGTATAGAGTATTCGATGAAACAAATAGAACAAACAATAAATAATTTGAACAATTCATATCCGTGATGTAACCATTGTTGCATTAAAGCCAAAGGTTCCTTCTTAACAAGAAATATTTAGCAATTCCTCTCCCCTATGGTCTTTAAACAAGACGCCACCCAACTTTTCTCCTTTTGGTAGAGATTTTTGAAGGTTGCTCACGTTCCTAGGCGAGTGGTTATGGTGAAGGAAGGGTAGGTGCCCCCTCTGGTTTAGCAAGAGCGTTATGCATGTTAGGTTGGACTTCCCCGAGAGGCTATAAGAACTCTTTTTGTACCATTGCCCATAATTCATCCATAACATATATCGCATCTTATTCTCAAAGAATGAGCACTATGAACTATCCTATCTTAGAAGGATAATGGTAAGAATGAAACTGAAACCTTATTTCTTCATTCGAATGGAATACAGAGGAGGTTGAGCAAACTTTGATTAGCTAAGAGTCGATTCAATGTCTTTCGTTATTTTTTATTATTTATGTTTCTTCATTGGTGAGTTAGTTTCAACAGTTAAATTAGTATTGGGTTATCTCAATTTCAATATCAAGAAGTGCCTAAAATAAGTAAGAAAGAAACTTCGAGTCCAGATTTAGCATCTGATCTAGTTTCCTCAGTCGATTTAGTTTCATCGGCAAGCCAAGCCAATCCAATCGAGCAATTCAGTCTAGCCATTAGCTACGATTCAAGCAAGGATATGCAATAGAGTCAGTCGATTTAGCAAGCGATTACCTTTACTATTTGGGGTAGATGGATCTCCCTTTGACTGATATTGTAATTGGTATTCTTATGATTGGAATAGGCTGGTTTATTGCTTTTAGACCAGCATCGTCTAACTTGGCTAGCACATACTCACATAGAGTGGGGGTACAGACAGAGTGATAGAAATTATTTTTCGTTTGTGGGTTGGGACCTGAAGGCTTTTTTTTTCCTCCAAAGGTGATTTCGATAATCAACCAACCGACAAAGTAAGATATGACCATAACAGTAACAACCCGACGTACTTCAATGCCTTTCTAGGCTTCGCTATTGCTCATGACTGTTACTTGGATATCTCTATGTAGTGGTCGGTCTTCTAGAAGCTTTGCCAGAAGTGATTAGTTTCTTCCCAAATGTTTCCTTCCTTGTTGCCAACACACATTACTAGGAGAATAAGTAAGCTACCTTGCTTGCATTCTATTCTATAAGCGAAACGTATAAGGGAAGTCATACTTTTTCATGTCAGTAGCTAAATATACCACTTGGATTAGACATAGACTTCCCAACATGAGGTTGTTATAGCTCGATGGAGCATCGACTGCATGAATAATTTGTGTTATGATAGCAATATCGACTTGCGAGTGCAAAAAAACTGGCTTGGCTTGAGCTTGAGTACAAATATGGATGAGATCCTCCTTGTCTGGTTCGTACTCCGGTAGTAGGTGGCTTCAGCCTGGCTTTCCTTCTTTGTGACTTTTGAGCTCCTTCTTGACAAGACTAGTAGAACCAGTTGCCAACAAAAGCGACTACTCTTGTCTTCAAGCAGAAGGCCAGTTTGAAGGCAGCTACTCTAGGTGTCATGGAAAGGATAAAATCACGAAAATGCTGTAAGCCGAGCTGCCCTACCTGAGCCAACTACCTTAGCAGCCATTGAAGCGGAAGAGGCAGATTTACACGACGACCCGCAGCTTCTGCTTTTGTTTCATTGGCTTAGAGGCAAAAATCCTTTCGTTCTTCAGACCTATAGGGATATCCTTTTAAAGAGGATTCAAAAATCCATCTTGGATCTGTGGTACGTATGAATAGTACTGTTAATGAGTTGATTTCTGATTTTGCAGGGAATAATAGATGAGAGGGCCTAGTCAGAGATGAGCTTCGATTAACTGAGATTGCAAATCTAGTTGAAAATCATCATCCTCCATGGCCGAATGGAAAAGATAAGATAGTACGGAAGGAAACTTCGAATGAAAGTTTCACTTTAAAGTAGCTTGGGATTCAATTCGGAGACATGAGATGGAGACAAATTGGCATAAGGTGGTTTGGAATAAGCTGAAGATTCCACGCCATTCCTTTATTGCTAGGCTTGTGATAAATAAAAGTCTGTTAACAGTAGAGAACCTGGGGAAAAGAGGGTTATTGTTGGTTTCTCGCTGTGTGTTGTGCTATAAAGATGTGGAGGACAATGAACACCTTTTCTTCAAATGTAGATACTCGAGTGAAAGTTGGAAAAAAATGTTAAACTGGGCTGGAATAGGTAGACACATGGTGAGCAATATAGATGAGGAATCTAATTTTGTTGGTATCCAAGCACATATTTCGAGTGTTTTGAGCCTTTTGTTTTGCTCAACCATTTATCATAATTGGCGTGAGAGGAATAGATGAATTTTTGAGGAAAAGGAAGTTAATGTGTAGCAAATTAGCCAAATGATTATGGTTGATGTTTGTGGAAAGCTTGAAGGGATAAAGACGCCTAACTCTACTATTATTCAGTTAGTCCATACATGGGGCTGCAATGGAACACTGGTTGTTAAAGAGAAAAGAGAGGTTCGATGGATACCTCGTCCAATGGGCATGGTTAAGTTGAACATTGATGGGTCGTTATCAGATAATGGTGCTGGGATTGGTTTTATAGCAAGGAATAATAGTGGAGAACTGCTTATTGCTGGATTTGGTCCTTCGATGCATACATATATTATATCTATAAAGATGGAGGCAATTATTCATGTATTGAACCACTTGAGGATCAGAGGTTACTTAGATGTAATTGTTAATTCAGACTCGCTAGTTGCAATCTAAGGGATCAAGGAAGAATGGAATATGCCGTAAAGAGTTATTAATATGGTCAAAGAGATCAAATCTGCTATGTGTGCCTTTAATTTAATTGAGTTGGAGTTTTCGTGGCGAGAATCTAACAAAGTAGCCGATTGGTTAGCTAGGAGGGGAGCATTTCATGATACTTTATATTTTTTTGATTCTTCGAATGCTCCTGTGAAGTTGTATAATATCCTCTTGGAGGATTTGAATGTTTATTTTTTTCAACATTAGCCTTTTCTAATATATCAAGGTGGGGCCCTTCATAGCCTCAATTATCTGATTAGTGTCTCGGAACACTAAATTATATGCATGTTTCTCGGACATTTATCTTAATTTTTGTCTCTATTTCTCCGTATTAAGGTAATAATCATGCTAAGCCTCGAAACATCATGTTGCATGTTAATTAAACTTAATTATACGTAAATAAATTCAATTACTAGATAAATCTAATTATGTGTGTTTCTTGTGTAGAAAATCAACATTTGAAAATCAAAATTTTAAGAAAAAAGCATTTGGGTCCACTTTGAAATGTCATAATCCTTAACTCATGTTCTCCTCTTTTGTCTTTTTGTGCAAAGAAAAATGGATGCTAATTTTGGACTCTTCTGCACACATTTTTCTCTATAAATAATGCTTCAATCTCTAGAAAAGCCATCCCTCTTGGATTTCTCATCCAAGACTCCTTTAATCTAAGGCTCTTAGCATTTTCTCTTATATTTTTGTATTTTTATTTTCTAGTTATTTTCTTTTTAGCTAAATAGTCTTGTAAGAAGTAGAAGAAGAATAATTTGTAAGTTTCTCCATGAAATGAAGAAAAACTCTTCCATCTCTTATTTTGCCTCTCTTGCGATGACATTAGGCTAAGCTCCCCTTCATTGAAGAATGGAATAATCTAAAATAAGTTCTTTTGTTGTTTCTAGTTTCATGCCTTTCTTTTATCTAAAATGCTCATGAGTTCTCTTTAAGATTTCTTGCACTTTTTATTCTTAATATAGATACTTTATACTTAGATTAGATCAAGAAAAAATATGTTTAAAATAGATAGTTAGTAGTAGGAAATTTAAGGAATTGTACTTTGTTTATGTTCCCTCATTTGATTTCATTTGCTAAATTTTTCGATCGAAGAAGCTAACACCAAGCCTTTACGATTGAGTTATAAAAAGGCTAGAGACTAAGAGTTGCTCATTAAGATGTTCTAGGTAGATCCACCTCCAATGGTGCTTTAATTTCATAAGTTTAGTTGCTTTTAGCTTCATTTACATTGGTTCATTTTTCAGCAACTTTTAATTTTTTTTTGATAAGTTCAAAAATCAATGAAAAGAAAAAAAAACTGTTTTAATCCCATTTGATTGAGACGAATTTTATCCTCTTAGCTTAACTCTACTCCCCGTTTCTCTTGGGTTCGATCCTCTATTTGCCCCACAAGTAAGGTAAAAGTAAAATTAATATTAACTTCGGTGGGAAGAACAATGATAGCCTCAGTTATTAATAAATAAAAAAATCCATCTTGGAGCATCATTTTTGCACTATCCTGCCTGACATTCGGTCAAGGGCCTCGTAGTAGAATTGCACCAAAGCAAAGGTGAAGAAGGGGAAAGCGTGTCCATCTTGGCTTCATTATAATACGAACTCGACAAAGGAGAGGGTTGCTCAATTCCTGTCGGGGTGGGGCTCGACTCGTCCGTGACACAAAAGGGTAAAAAACCTTTCGATGAAAAATCGAAAAGGGCATAAGAACAACAAACAAACCCATGTGACCAAGGAAAAATCTGTGACACCTGTGCCTCATGCTTTAGGAAAGGGTAAAGAATTAGCTGGCACCCAACAGGGAGTGTTTAGGGGTTGACAATTAGCTAGAACAGCGGGTGCTGGAGCGAAACTGATTGCAAAAAAAGGGTAAATCAGCCACATTAAAATTACCATTTCGAGAGGTATGTTTGATATCCAACAACTACTCAGCAACAGTAAAACAAGTGGGTAATGTTGGGGGTGAGCGCCTACCGAGAATGCATTGCAGCTGCTTTAGACAGACAATGGAGGAATCGAAGGAGTGAGATGCACCTTATCAACTTCTCTGGATGTTGCCTTCGTTTCCCCTGCTGCCTGCTTTAGAAGCAACGAAAGAGAGAGACTCCCCTTAGAAGTCATTTCTCTTGAACGAGCTTAAACCCCCCCCCCTCCTAAAAGTATCCACAAGGAATCAAGTAAGCCCCAATGACAAACGAGCAGGCCTTTTCAGGGAGTAGCCTCCTTCTATATAACAATTCAAGCAGGCAGTTAGACTCTTTATTCAAACTCTACTTCAGTTGATAAGGTCCCAATAATTCGATTTTGGGACCGTAAATTTACAAAGATTATCAACGTTTAAATTCTAATTCCTATAAATAATAACAAATTATATTAATTTTCCAAATTAATGAAGCTAATGAGAATTCTTACTAATTACAGGTAATTAATGCACATTTAGAAGTCAACAAATCGTGTAACAAGTTTCATTACAATGTGCAAGCAAAAAGAGAGCAACTAACAAAATATGACCGCGTTCCGCCGCCACGTCACTAAGCGGCGGTGGCACCCTAGTGCTCCGCGGTGATCTCAAGGAATCTTGCTTCGAGATTTGTACTAAATGTTCTAGAAGGTTCGGTCGTTGTAACTGAATGGTTCTTTCGAATCAAATCATCCGAAAAGTTGACCCAATAACCCGATTACGAATGTTATAAATTAGAGGGTTGATTTCAAATAAGGGGTCCCTCTCTTGATATTTAATTTTCTCATTTTCTCTCTATAATTTTCTTTTGAGAGAGCTCTTGATTATAGTGAGAGCATCAAGAGTGATTTCATCCATCAGTTCTTATTGTAATTCGTTGGAAAACCATTTAAAGAAGGAATCAAAAGTTACAGCTCTATTTTACATTCTCCTCTCCATCTATTGTCTTCTTTATTTCCTTATTGCTGCAATCATGACCCTTGCTATGAATGGTTAGATCCTCCTTAGAGAGATCAAGGATGCCGGAGCTTGTTCATCCTACCAATGCTGTTTTAATTCTTTATTTCTGTTTTATATGTTAATTATGTGAATCTCTTTATGATAAGATCATCTAACTTATACTTCTAATTTAAGCTTTGATGGGTGTTACCTAGATAAGTTCAAGAACACTCATGCTCTGTGATGAATGGAAGTATAAGTCGGATAATCTTGTCTAAGTCAGAGATCTTCATGGATACTCTTGGGTTACAATCAATGGTTACATCGAATCATCTTCTGATCCATGAGCAATGACTTGCTACGTGGATTGAGTCATAATTAGAGCGATTCAACATTATGGATGACTTGTAATGGTAGACTTGAACTCTCTAAGCCCTTTTTCACTAATTTCAATCTCTCTTTTTTATTGCTAATTTCCATTTTCTATTTTGCTACAATTCTATTTTGTTTTAAAAACCAATCTGTTTTACAACTCTATTTTGGTTTTTAATCCGAATGAGTATTTGAATCTTCATTGTCCCTGTGGAACGAATTCGACTTACCCAAGTTTTATTTTAAATATTTGTTCATCTGCAATATACATCAAGTTTATACAACGATCATCAGGTTTTAGAGGTAAGAACTTTTAGTCGATAGAGGTTCATTAGTCAAAATGGAGAACTCGAATGAGATACTTCACTCGCCACTACCCCAAGTAGAGACTTTAAACTTCCGGGATTCCACTGCATTGAATGATAGATTAGAAGAAGTGTCACCAGCCCAGGTATCCAAGACAAAGATAGAGAAGAGGTAGATGGATGTTCATTTGATTGCTTCGGTTCCGATGAATCGTCAGGGGAAGAAGCACTAGATTATGTCAGTTCGAATTCTTTTATTCTAGAACAAATCAATCGGATCTATCAAGAACGAGCTGACAACTACAAAGGAGGTGGCTGATTGCAGCCCCAAAGCCTAGCTTGTAGCAAGTCAAAAGAGTGACTTGAACCTACTTTGTTAAGAGAAGAGAGAGAAGGGAAAGACAAATAACAAAAAGCAATCCTTCCAACCAGCCAACACAGCACTGACTTCAGCCAGGTTCTTCCATCAATTAATACTTTGGTAAATATCGAAAATTTTAGAAATTATCTAGGTATTTACCCTACTTTTTAAGGTCATTCATGATTAGTTCTTAAGGCTAGTCATCATAGCATCAGCCTTGCATCATATTAAGTACTCTGGGTGAGTAGATCTAAACACATGTGAACCACAAGTTTATAATTCCATCGATTATTCCGCACTGACCTACACCATGTGATCTTTTATTAGAATAATGCAAAAGTATCATGTTAGGTGATCACTTGCTATTAAAACAATGACGAAAAAAAAAGTATAAAATGATAACCTATTGACTGGAATGAATAGTACAACTTAATTTTATTAATGACACATGCTTATACAGTCCAAATTAATGAAAACGTTTCCAAAATCATTAAATTAAGTTGTCTTGGACAATTAGTCCATGATTATTGCAATAGAAAATATGACCCTAGGAAGAAATAACACACATTGTCGGTTGACTCAGATCCTAAATCATCGTAGATCTCAAGGATCATCCAAGAGTCATTGTTTCAATAGGATCTTTCTTATAGTACTCTACTCTCTCTAAGAGTTTGCTCCGTTGTCTAAATACAAGACCGAAAAGGTGGTCCAAAGAGGTTGGGTCGGATTTTGTATTAAAATTGATATGGTAATCAAATATGGGTATTTTGAATATTATCCTTTTATTAACATAAATAAATAAAGATATTTTAAGAAAAATCTATACATAATTAAATGTATTTTAATAATAGAAGAAAATGCTTAATTGACTTCTTACAAAACTGCGTTGATGTGTGCAATCATAAATGTTTTTCTTGGAGAGATAACGAATGTATTTCACTTGACGAAATTCAATGGTTCTCTCTGAACACAGAGCCGTGGGAAGGCAGTGTCGGATGACACTATTAAAAATTCATCGATTTGACAAGTGATGCAGGGGTCTGACAAATTTGACAGATAACCGGTCCTCATGTATATAATCAGTTCACCTATTCCACCACTTCATGGAATGGAAGGCTACGTAATTTAGACATACTTCTTCGGCTTAATTTTCCTAAATATTTGAGGGGATGACTAACTCATGATATATCCCTTTGACCTCAATCTTCTAGAGAGATTAATAAGAAACTGACCTAATTGCCCTCATCTACAATCTTTGGAGTAAATCCTTTTTAACATATTGGCCTAGTCCTCTTTCTAGATACGTTGATTCATTTTTAATCAAAAGATCGAGTAGCTTCAACTTCCCCAGAAATTCTAACTTATTCTTGAGTTTTGCTAGTTGAAGAAGAGAGAGTCTCCAATTTGAATAGGAGGGTAAATATTGTATCCTAGAGGATTAAGTTAGTAGATTTTGCATACAAAACTTTAGGAGTCTTTTGGCTAGAGGTTGGATATGAAAATTTTTAGGTCATTTTCTATTGCCTTTCACACAAAACTGAGGTCTAGAGGTTGTTATCAATTTGAAAACAAGTGGGGATTTGGTATGGTGTCCATTGAGTGCTTTTTTGCTCACAGTATTTGTTGTGACAATGCCCACAAACGCTCTAGTGCATATCATACTGAGGGTAACTTTGCAAATTGGGGATGTCATTTAATTCTCACGGGCTCATGTGATCTTTCGCTTTCAAATTCTATGAGTTAAGATTCTCTAAGCAATTTTTTTTTTTTTCAATGTTCATGGTGTTTATATGGCATAATTTAATTGGAGAACAAAACACATTGACTGCTAAACGGTTTGATTAGAAATCTGATGTGTTTTGAAGGCAGTGTCGTAGGAAGTCAATGTAGACACCTAGAGGATATGTCTAAAATTGGACCCACAAAATAAAAATAATAATTAAAAAAAAAAAAGCACGCTGTACTTTATCTGATTGCTTTTTCCAAGTTGCATATTTATTTATTTATTTATTTTGGATAGATTACAGGTTGCTTAGTTTGATTATCAGAAGAAATCTTATATTTTATCTCCTGCATTCGTTTCAGTATTTCACGTTATATTATTTTATTCCCAAGACGCTAACTATATTTTGTTTAATCATGACAACCCAGAGTGGGCAAATTCTCTCTTCTGTGTGTCCTTCCCTTCCCATGGCCTTGTATTCTCTCCTTAAGCTTCTTCTTCTTCTTCTTCTTCTTGTATTGTTAGTTAACACTGCTGGTCCAGTGTTGTGTTGCTACACCTCCATCTTCAATTTTGGTGATTCGTTTTCTGATACAGGGAACTTACTCTACTTAGAAGGTGATAATCCTTCCGTCAAAGGCCGATTTCCTTATGGAATGACTTATTTCCATCACCCAACTGGTCGATGCTCTGATGGCCGTTTGGTTATCGATTTCATTGGTATGTATATACATATACACACATGCCTCCATATATATAATTTACCAAAACGGTAGAGTTTTTGAAATTATTTATCAAAACGGTACACTATTCAAAATATTTCCGAAAATGGTAATTTTACCGTTTTCGGAATTATTTTTTTTTACCAAAACAGTAGAAACAGTAAAATGTATTTTTTATATACCGAAAATACCCTTTTTTTGTTTTACATATGTATTTATAATTTTAACCTTAAAAAAATGAAAATCCAACTTAAAAGATTCACTCTCTTTTGGTAATCCAACAATCATATGTATTTACAATTTTTTTTTTACCAAAATCAATTTTATTTTTGTAATTTAAGTCAAAAACTAAAAAAGGGTATTTTCGGTAAAAAAAAATACATTTTACTGTTTTTACCGTTTTGGTAAAAAAAATTAATTCCGAAAACGGTAAAATTACCGTTTTCGAAAATATTTTGAATAGTGTACCATTTTGGTAAATAAGCGAAAAGTTGTGCATGTTTTGGTAAATCTGCCCCATAAATATTGTCAAGTCACTTCAAATTTTTTCTTTTTAGCCTGATTTCAGAATATTACGTACCAATTCATGGACGATAGATCTCGAAATTACTGTTACAGTAAACATTTCAAAAATAATTTTACCAAAAAATCCCGATTTGTGGTCCTTTTTATTTTCATGTCCGATTCGAGTAGTTGAGCTTACAAGGAATCAAATAGATCAACCAAATCTGAGGGTACTTGGAACAAAATTGTTTTTCATTTCTTTATATATTTTAGATGGTTAAAGGCTTCTATGTTGGACATCCACTGAGTCGAGTCAACACATTGACTTACAAGTTACACAGATTAATGACTCATGAGAAGACATATAATCTCCACCAAGTAAACAAGAAATCCAGCGTTCAGGATTTAAAATATCTAAACAACACAAATCTCAAGGATACTTATTTGGAAGATAAATATCTACCGTTGGATTTTATGTTTAGGCAGTAGGGATTATTCAAAATTTTCTTTGGAGATTAGTATAAAAAGACACTTAACTAGTTAACTTCTCCTCCAAAGGCCCATTGGAAAGTGCAAACAACCCATTTATTTTGCACTGACGTGTAAAGTAGAAAAAGGGGTAAATTACACTTTGACCCCTATAATTTGGCATAATTCCATTTTGATCCTAACATTTTGATAATTTCACTTACCTACGTTATAGTTTATCTAAGGGGTTGCCGTGAAGTTAACAAAGATATAGCTGTGAGAAAATGCATTTAATTATTATTTAAAAAAAAAATCCAATAAAAACTAAGTGGATATGTGGTCAATGCATTTAATTATTATTTAAAAAAAAAATCCAATAAAAACTAAGTGGATATGTGGACCACATATCCATACAGTCAATCTAAACTTTAACCTGTGGATGAAAAGGGACATAAGTGTAATTATAAAAATGTTAGAGGATCAAAATGAAATTATGTCAAACTATAGGAGTCATATTGTAATTTATCCTTTAAAAAGAGAGTTGTTATTGCCACACCAATTTGTACTAATGCCACACCAGTAGTGTGCAATTCATTGGATGATTTATATAAGAATTGGTGTGGCATTAGTAAAAGTTGGTGTGACAATAGTAACTCTCTAAAAAAATTGTATCCATATCTTTTTCATTGAATTAAAGGACAAAAAAATTAATCAAATATGTGCAAATTTAATTTTGTCCCCATACTTTTAGCTAGAAGATTGGAGAGAAAATTAACGATATTATACCAAGATCGAAGATAAGGTTTAGGCCATTAAATATTTTAAGAATAATGATTTTCTGACACCTTCCTCTGACCTATGCCCTCTACGCCTCCATCACAGAATTGTAGATCAGTTGTCTCGGGATACACTGAATTATAAATCATTTTTGTGTAGCCTGAGGCAAATGATTTACGGTTCTATGATAAGGGGTGTATGTCACAATTCACAGGGGGCCATCAGATTATCACGACTTATAATTGAATTTGACTCATCCAATAGAAATCATGAATTTAATTTCAACTTGTGTCGATAGTCATTCAATTTATTTTTGAAACCATGTTCTAAATTGGTAAAGTGTTATCGTAAATACCGCAACCTACGTACAAAATCTGCCTTCAACACTGATTACCTATTCTTCATGATCTAAATATTTTTATGCCATGGGGAATTTTTGAAGACCCATTGACTGTAAGGATATGTGGTCCATCTCTTGATGAATCTACACACAAAAGAGAAGTTTGATTGGCCCCAAAAATTCCAAGTGGGGTGCCACCTTACCTTGGTTAGGTAGGGGACACCTACCTCCCTACCTTGGTTAGGTGC
The DNA here is from genome assembly GCF_017979445.1 of Akebia trifoliata. Taxonomy (NCBI): domain Eukaryota; kingdom Viridiplantae; phylum Streptophyta; class Magnoliopsida; order Ranunculales; family Lardizabalaceae; genus Akebia; species Akebia trifoliata. Next base: position 8,535,834 of record NC_141387.1, read on the forward strand.
AGGACACCGTTCTCTGGATCCCTACTAATTTAAAAATGCACATGAAATGGAAGTTTTGACTTCATAGGTGTTTGCCCAATATTTTTCTTTCATGCGTTTTTAAGACGCTTTACTCAAATGTTTTAAAAATCGAACTGATGATTAGATCTAGAATTTATCAAATTGGTTGGATCCGGTCCAATTTGGTGGGATTGATTATATCTATTAAAAATATGCATATTTATGTATTTTCATAGAAAAACAACATTTACAAAAGCCACACTAATTGATTGAATCAATTTTGTTACAAAATCTGGTAAAATTGGTCCGAGCACCGCTTCAGTCCAGTTTTTAAAAACATTGTTCACATCAATCAATCAACCAAAAAGGGAAAACAATTCTTGGATTACTGAATTCAGTGAGATTGTTATACATCTCTCTTTAATTTCATGGTGAAACCTCACTTTTTTAATGAAAAATTGTGGTGATGTGAATACAGCCCAAGCTCTAGGAGTTCCCCTTTTACATCCATATTTGATACCCAACAACGACGACTCAGGTTTCAAGCGAGGAGTGAATTTTGCTGTTGCAGGAGCTACAGCCTTAGATGACAGTTTCTTTAAAAACAAAAATGTCAACAATCCCTATGCAATATACTCTTTGAACGTTCAACTTGGTTGGTTCAAACAACTTCTGCCTTCTCTTTGCCACCCAGCATCAGGTACTCTTAATTTTTTTGATTTTGATTTCATTTTTATCTTCCATATAAGTATTTAAGATTAATGAATTCCATGATTTTAAAACTCTTCCTAGAACATGGATGTCGAGCAAGGCAACCCGGAAAGCAAATCATTGAGAATTGGCCGAATTTCCATTTACATCGACTCATTTGGATACCTAGATGGCTTGCCTGATACTTTGAAAATCTCATTCGAGTTTATGAAAACTGGTTTTGATGTTTTTTAATTTTTTGTTTATATAAATAATTTTTAATGATTTAATTGTTTGTAATGTGTATAGAACAAGATTGTGTGCTTCATCTATCAACCTACCTTATATAGAAAATAATTAGTAATTAAATATAGATATCTATATTTATAAAATAAAATTGTGCTTTCTTAATAAGGCATTAAGAATAAAATTGGAGGGTATTATTGAAAATTTTCAGCTTAAAAGGATAAAATATAGAAAATAATAAAATAGGTTAAAAGGATAAAAGAGGAAGCATAATAAAATTACAGAACATGAAATGTAAAAGAAATAAAGTAGGCCCCACACAATTATATCTTGATAGGAGGATTAAAAGGTTGAAAGACGAAAAACAATAAAGTAGGTTAAAAGGGGTAAAAGATGAAATATAGTAAAGTTATATCACCAAACTCAATATTCACAAAAAAACCAACCAATTCTGAAACTTCTAACCCCAATTTACAAGTTGAAGAATCTCAGAATGTCTATTTCTTTGTAAAAAAACTTTTTATGGGGTTAGAAGTTTCGGAATGTGCTGATTTTTTAGTGAGGTTGATCACCTCATCATAGAGAACATCATCCCCAAAAATCAGCTCATTCTGAAACTTTTAACCCATATAAGACAAATCACGTTGGTCAAACTGTCAAACGAGATCCATAAATATTCATACATAGATCACCGATTTAAAAATCCAACTAGATTGACAATCCAAACACTGATTTGAATAAACATTTGATTAACCTCAGTGATTCAACTATATGAACCATCAGTTCTCATGAATTGATTCTTGAAATCTAAAATGTTATTATTACTATAAAAAAAACATTTTTATTAGGATTTTTTTTCAAGAAAGGAAGGAGAAAACTTTTTAGACTTGAAGAAAATAAAATATGTAATGAAAATCTTTAAGTCTTTTTTGTTTTTTCATCAATTCGGGAAATAGTCCAAGTTTTTTTTTCTATTTTTAATTTTTACATATTAAAAATTATTTAATAAATACAAACCTGTCTAACCGTATTGAACATCAATCGAACCCTTGGTCAACCATTTGACAAATTTTTTATTTGATTATCAGTCCAATTTTTAAAACATTGAGATAGATAGATACATAAATGTTTGTTTCCTTTTACGTTTTTCTCTTCTTTCTTAGTTTTTCATGTATAAGTTTCTATATTATAGATTGCAGAGACTTCTTCAGTCGATCTCTATTTGTTGTGGGAGTGTTTGGGGGAAATGATTACTTCTACCCTTCTGCTGCTGGAGAAAGTTATGAAGACGTTCGAAAGCTTGTACCTTTAATCATCAATGCCACATCCCAGGCAATCCAGGTGAGAGCAAAGACAAATTTAATTTGAGAAATTAATAGAATTGTTGTTGTCCCATATATATAAACAAGAGGAATTTATCAAAATGGAGTACTATATTCCAAAAATGACAAGTTGTCATTTTATTTTACCAAAACAGTATACACAGTAATTTTTTGAATTTTAATATTAAAAATAACTTTTTTTTAAGGTTCAATGTCAATGGGATCCTTTTGACTAAGGGTGCAACTTGGCCCTGTTCAAACCGATAACCACACCAAACAGATAGCTTTGGGGTGGTTTGGTTCAGTTGGAATAAGTTGCAGTTCGGAATTGGATTACAAAAATGGAGAACTGATCAATTTGATTCAGGTCTCGCATCAAGCTTGTATAGAACAAAAAAAAAAACCGAGAATTGATACCTTTTGCAAATAAAAAAATATATATGTATATAATAATTATTATGAATTATTTTAGGAGTCCAGACATAGATTAATGATCTTTTATGGATAAACTAATGACTTTTTATAGATAGATTAGTGATTTATTGTATAAAATTTTATGTTTATTATATGTTTGTTTGTTCGTTAAAAAATGTTACTTGCATTTTATAGAATATTGGAAAAGTCATAGAACCGAGTCGAACCAAACCAACTTTAGTTTGGTTTGGTTCCAATGGAATTTGGTTTGATTTTGATTCTTATTTAGTAGAATCGATTTATGTCAGTTTGGTTCCAATTTGAGCTCAAATTGAACCAAGTTGCACCCTTACTTTTGACACTGTATAAAAAGAAAAAAAATTCTGATCTCATGTCAAAATGTTCCTACTGACATTGAGTAATTTTTTTTAAAAAATTACTTTTTTCATGAGATCAAGATTTATTTTGTACAGTGACAAAAAATCTTTTTTTTTTTACTTTAAATATACTCAATGTCAACAAGATCCCTTTAAGATCATAATTTATTTTTGTATAGTGTTAAAAGGATACCATTGACACTAAACATTTTGTTTTTTTTTTTTTTTTTTTTTAAATAGTAGTTTTGATATTAAAATTCTGAAAATTATTATTTGTACTGTTTTGGTATATTAAATATTTTCAAAAACAGTAATTTACCATTTTCGAAAATTAGTTCAAAAGTGCTCCATTTTGGGAATTATTCGAGTTTTTTGGTAAATTTGCCTATATACAATTTATTGCTCTGTACCATATTGTGGTCCACTTTTCTAATGGAAATTATGTTGGAAAAAGTATGGCTCAGATGATGGGTATTTCCTAGAAAAAAGTCTCTTCTTTATGGGATCAAACACTAGTTTAAATCATGATCAGTCATATGCCTATGCTTTGCATCAAAAATCTGCTTGAGATTAGAAAGGTCTATTTATGTGTAAAGATTTGATGGTTGACATTTGAAATAAAAAAAAGTGCTAGGATCTAAGAAAGCCGATGGCAATGTAGATTTGCAGTAAAGAGAAATTAGTTCAAACACTAGTGCACCTCCTTCGAAATATATGACATTATTTTATAACCCACTTTTTAATTTTAGCAACATTATTTTGATCTAATAATAATTAATTCAGTTTTTATTGTGTAAAACAATTAACAAAATTTGGGACTGTAAGTACACCAATAGCCATGAACCCTCATCAAAGCCTTAAGAAGAAGGAGATCAATAATCATTAACCATTAGTTAAAAATTGAGGCCAACTACAATTGAACAACCAGAATAACTATGACAGTAATAAGATCATGAATAATGGTCAAAATGATATTTAATACAGAAATATACAGTAATCCATTGAATACTACTAACAAACAATATTGGCCATAGCCATTGAGGTATACTAGTCATGACATGTAGCTTACAAAAAGTATAGGTAAATAAAACAAACAAATAAAATGAACTTCTTCTGTTGTGTCAATGAAAACCATGAGCATGTGAGGTGTTAATCATCCCCACTTGGCCATTGGCTATAACCCCTCAATGTAATAGTGTTATGGTAATCCGCCTCCCAAGATACAACAAAGATGTCCCAAGACATCATAATGGATATTTGGGCCTAGTGATCCCAATGGTGCATTTGAAACTTCACAATTGTGCCTCCGTGCCTCAATTTAAAATATAGAATTTTTTTTTTTACTAAATAAGCAATAACATACATTAATATATGATAATACACATAATAAAAGGGAATACCTCTTGGATTACTAAAATGGCAAAAGGATCCATCCAATCTGTCATTAGTGCTTTTCTCACAAATAATGCATGGACACTCCAAAACGTAGTGATGAAAAATACTTAAAGTAGAAAGGAAGAAACTATTGCAATTTTTAATAATTTTTTTTACATCCTTTTAAGTTTGAGTCGTGTTGGGGTGACATTGGATTTATTGTGGTTTTTACACTTTTGACGTGGAGGTGAGCACATAATCGTAGATATTGTTTCCTCACGATACGAGTAAACACATCGATGGTTATGTGCGCACCTCCATGTCAGAAATGTAAAAAATCTCAGTAAATCCAATGTCACTCCAGCATTAGTGTTTAAGTTTATAATCTACCAATCTAAAGATTTTATTTTTGACTGTAAATATGAATATGAAACCAGCACAAAACCAATATAAGGAACTAAAATGATAGAAGATTGACATTGATTCTCACTTCAGTGACGTGAATGTGTGTATGGAACCAGAGATGCTTTTCATCGAGATATGAGTAAAAACATCTATGGATCTTTGTGTACCTGTACGTCAGCAAAGTAAGAATTGATTTCAATGTTGAGGTAACTCTAGCACAACTCAACATTAAAATGACACCATGTACATGTTAGTTGTTGGATATGAGAATTAAGACATGATTACTTATAATCTCCATTGATGACTTATTTTTCTTCCTGTTCTTCTTGAATAAAGACATTGATCAAGCTAGGGGCCCAGACGCTCCTCATCCCCGGAGAAGTTCCAGTTGGATGCTCTTCTATGCTTCTCACAATGTTTAAAAGCCCAAACAAGGAATTCTACAACCCAAAAACAGGTTGCTTGAAGTGGTTAAACAAGTTTGCCAAGTATCACAACAACCTTCTCCAAAAAGAGTTGGATAGATTGCGAAAGCTGCATCCTGATACCACCATCATTTTCGCTGATTACTACAATTCTGCCATGCGTTTTTATCGCTCTCCAAGTCAATTTGGTGTGCTCTCCAACCTCATTTATAATATATATATATTTTTTTATATTATTTAATTAATAGATTGTGATACATATGCTATGTATTATTTCCAATAAGGATTTAAAACAAAAGATGAATTTCTTACCCATCATCTGAGTTATTAATCCCATTTAAAACAGGCTTATCTGGTGACAACGCCAAACTTTTTATTCTGTTATCTCATTTACTAATCTCTGCTTGCTAAAGTCATGGATGATGATACACTTGACCGGGGTTCAATTCCCGTCATAAAAACTAATTATTGATTTCATTAAAAACTTGCTTATCAAAAAATAAAACTAAAAATAAAATAGGTCAAAAAATCATCCATGAAATTGACTTTTGGTATGTTACACTACAAAAAGATTGCCAAAAGTTAGTAGGATTTAGATGATGGATTTAAAAGACGAGTCGCAATAATACTAAGATGCTAAAACTAATGCTCTCGATCTGGCAGTGCACAAAACCATTGATTTTTTCTTCGGGATACACAAGGAAAAAGATCTATGGTTTTATTTACATGCCACGTCAAGAGCATTAGCTTTAGTGAGTAAGTTTGTCATTAGTCTTAAAAGATTGTAATGCCTAACATTTTTTCGGCTATCATCATGGATCATGATAACATTATTTGTTCAATATTCTCTTATCAAATCATGTGACCCCACTACATAATAACAGTCTTTGATTGGGTTGATTGGGCTCTAAACACTCAATCAAAGGCATTTGCATGTCGATTCTTACAACTTTTGTTTTGTTTCAGGATTTTTAAAGGGAGCACTTGCAGCTTGTTGTGGAGGGGAAGGTCCATATAATTTCAACTTATCTGCTGGGTGTGGTAGAGAGTATTCAAAAATCTTTGGCGACCCATCAACATTTGCCAACTGGGATGGCCGTCACCTAACGGAAGCAGCATATAAAACAATTGCCACTAGTATATTAGATGGATCTTACTCCATTCCTCCAATCAACATCTCTTGTTTAACACCAATAGGGGATATTGTATTTGATCCCAAATAAGAATCAACTTTCAAATATTATTATTTGATGAATGTTTCAATCATCAGTAAAGAAAATAAGTATGACGTAGGGTTTATCTAGAACTATTGAATTATTGATTTATTCAAAATATTATTGTACCAGGATCAATTCTTGAATGAATTCTATTAAAAATACCCTCTCCCATTCACTTAGGCCTTGTTTGGATACCAGAAGTAGAACTACTCAATCAAATAGTAGGAGCTAAAGTATTCTGTGAAGGAACTAAAGAAGTACTTCTGTGCTGAAAAGGCATTTGGGAATCAACTCTGTGAAGTACTTTTGTGTTGGAAGAGTGTTTGGAAACTATACTGACTTCTCCTACCTTTTGAAAAAAAAGACCAGAATACCATTGTATTCTATATATTACCTTTATTTATTTATTTTTATCTTTTAGTATCATAATATACCTTCAAATTGTATTATTTTTGATATTTTAACAATAAATATTAATATAATGTGTATTTAAACACAAGTATACTAAAAAAATTTGACAACACCTCCCCTAAAAATTAGATGTTTACACTTATCACCTGTTGAATTACTATTAAAATTAAAATTGTTATGAACTGCAATATATTGCATCCTACTGATGTATAAAAAAATAAATCCTTGGTATTTTTTTATTTTCCATTTTTCTTTATGTGCTTATCAGTCACATCGACTTTGTCAATATCTCCAACTTCACCAACCTATAAAAATCTCCTTGTATGATTCTAAAAAAAAAAAAATTCCACCAGGTTACAATAAAAATAGATATATTGTAAAGAAAATATGACAAGTTTATGTTTTTTTATATTATCAATTATTACTTTTTAAGATGGAAACCTATAAAATTTTCTTCATTTACTTTATTTGGTTCTAACAGTGATAATAACCAACTCCCAATCACACGAATAACAAAGTGTCATCAAAATAACAATAAAAGATTTCAAATGCATAAAAAATCAAAATAGATAAATTTAAAATATCTTAGATGAATTACAATTCAAAATTTTATAGCATTTAAATTAAGGTATTGAATTTAAGACAAGTCATCCTTATACATTAATATCATACCGATCATAGGCCTCTTTCATAGCTTTTACGATTACTTATCTTTTTTGTTTCATAACCCTATCTACTTGGCGATGTGAATGCACAAGTGGATTTCTTTAATCTAAAGATGTGGATCATTATTCCACAAAATCATCTTCATCATATTAGCAAATGCCACATTTGCTAAACTTGTTTTTCGAATATAATTGTGTAATCTCATAGAGGCAATCACAATATCTCGTTATGTATCAAATGAATACAATGTATGTAACGCAAAATTGCCCATCATACCTTCAAAACACCGCTCAATCACATTACATAGGGAAAAATGTAAATGATTGAACATTTCTTTTTTCCCTTTTCTCATGCATCTTTCGAAAATCTTTGTAAATTATAACAAATACCTCTATATGATACCAAATAGTTGTCCATCAATGGGCATCCCTAGTCAACTAGATAATACTTACCTAACAATCAAAATGAATAACTACAATCATTATAAAATATTTAAGTAAATAAAGTATATTATCTCGATTGATACTTAAAATACAATCTTTTGGTGGGTGTGGAAATCCTGAATTAGGGTTAGTGATAATTTTTAACAATATATTTGAGTAATTGTTTGTCCCTCCCAACTAGTCATGACATATGTAAAAAATATGTAGACAAAGCATATAGCCAACACATTTTGTGTTATGCCCTTTCGACCTAAGAAACTAAGTTGGTCAACTGTACGAAAACGAGTTCCTATATGTATATCATCTATCACTCCACACATTCATTCATATTAAAATAATAATAAATAAGATAATGCATGAATTAAAAAAAATATTTGTATGAATAACTAAAAAAATGTGATATTATACCTTAAAAAATGGCCAGTATCTTAGACTAGTCTAGATTTTGAGAGGGATCTGATTTGAGTATTGAGGTACGATAAGAGTGCTACATAAACACAAAATCACCTCTAAAACTCTATGAAATCGATTGGCGGTCAATCTCATACTTTGATTTTTTCCTACTATCATTAGGAATATTAGTAAAGAGATTTGTAAAACAACACGTATCGTACTTTCTAGGTTTGCCTCATCGTAAAGAAATGATAATAGTTTATGAAAAATATGTTTCTTCATTCTAAATTATTCATGACATATATAATTATTTCTTGATAAAACATATTTTATATAATTTTTCCTAACAAAATCATAATTTTTCTTGGGTTGTTTATTTAAAATATATTCGTGTTGAGGTAAAATCTAAGCTACTACCATATCAATTGCTAATATTTCAAGACTTTCATCCAAAGATGAATCTATCACATCCTTATCTAACGATGAATCCATCAACTCGTCATCCAATAATAAAGATATCAAAAATGCAACAATAAATCTATCAAGTCTGTTTAATTTCAAATATATTATACAAATATAAAAATTCAAACTTATAAATAACCAAAATATCATGATCTAATGATAATAAGTCAATCAATATTAATTTAAACATAACATAAATATCTTCATTACAAAAATAAAACATAAGCATCTGACATAAATAAAGACAAAAACATCAAATAAAGATAAAACAACAACTACAAAAAGTTCTTCAACATAAAAAAGTAATCACATAAGAAATCCTAGATATCACTATGACTACCAGTTGACATTTGCCTTCTACTCACCAACCCTTGTAGATGTGTCTCCTTTTTAAAACAATAAAACATATCTCTAAATCCTAATTTTCTTTCAAAGTTATAATATGCCCAAATATATAACTCACTCATAAATGGGATAACATCTGATAGTTTGTTTAATAACGCAACACAATTTGCGATATTAGTTTTCTTCACCCTCTCTTCCTTAATAGTTTCAACAAGTTGATCAAACTAGTTATAAGATATATTGTTGTTGGTTGCCTTCTTTTGTCATGATTGGGACTCCCCACTAGATGGCAATCTTCTAAAATATTCGTGAATTATGTTCTCACTTTCAAGATTATCTGTATTTTAAGACATATTTGATAGAAATTGGGTCTTAGATTTTACTTTTGGCTTAGTCTTAGAGGAAAAATTAGGATCATCATCATCATTATCATCATCTAGATTCTCTTAAACAAACTCATAATTTATTGCAGGAGATCGGACATAAGAATCAGTGGATGTGGTCCCATTGAATATAAGGTCCAACTCATAAACAAATTTGAGTCCCTTGGAATGAATTTACTCAAAGTTGAATGGGTTTATAAAAAATAAAAAATATAAATATAAATATCTGATAGAACAAATGCAATTAAGTTGGATAAACTAAGTTAAAGTATTACCTTCAACTTATCAGTCCACCAAGTATCATTCAAAATAATGAGACACCTATATCAAATCCCACTCATATTCATCAAACCATTCCAATTTTTTCAGTCAAACTAGGTTTTATTTAATGGTCCTTAAGTTGTTTCAGTTCGACCTGTATGTTTACTTTACTTTTAAGCTCTTGTCGAAGGTCTTTCCATCTTAGTTTATCTAAAGTAGGGTCATTTTTATGACCCTGTTGGACCAATTTAAGACATATATCGATAAATGTCTTTTGAATTTCTCATGTCTAGACAAATTTTATTTTGTCTAATTTAGAAGTCAACTCCTTTCCCTTGCGTTTTCCGGACATTTTCTATTACCAATTAAAGTCAATGCATAAAATTTAGACGATAATGAATTTATTTTGTGAGATGTGTAATTTAGAGTTTATACATACAAAACATAGAGATTTGAAATAGTTTAAATAAAATTGATGTTGAGATTTTTAGAAGAAATACATATAAAATCAAGGGCATCAACCTTTGGAAGAAAATAAAACCTTCAATAGCACAAATAAAAGTTGACTTATTTTGAATTGTATACCGATATGATCCCCAATTCTATAATTGACCTATATGATCCCCAATTCTATAGTAGGTTTATTTTGTTGCAATGTTATTTGAAGTTGATTATATGGTACCCAACTTTGTAATGAAATATATTTAATTGTAATTATGACTTATTGCAAGGTAGTATTTATAAGTATTCCAAAGAAATTTTTTTCCAACAGACATACAAACAAGAAGAGTGAGTAATCAAAAATGGAAACTTTTTTAACTAGTCCCCTATATTGCAGAACCCTGAATACGACGTGGTATCCCTACTAACCAACAATGTCATCTATCATCACAATTAACCCGTCTAAAGAACAAGAAATACATGGCAACCATTTCAATCAATGGGGAGTACATAAGTCTCATAACAAGGACCACAAATCTTTCTGCTCATTTACTCTAAAACCCTAAAAATTAACCCCAAATCGAAGATGAGTTCATCAAACAACAATAGCAACTTCGATTGTTTTTCGCTTCCAAGCATGATAGGTAGATTCCAACTCCACCCTCTTTACTTCAACACCAATTCTCATATCTCTCAAAACTTAGATAATTTTCTCCTATCAAAGAAAACAAATACGACTACAAAACCTATCTCATAAAAGAAGATCATCTGTATAATCCAAAGTAGCAAGATCGAAACTCTAAAACCCAAGTCTGGATAGGCCATTATCATCAACAAACATTAAATCTACATGTTTTTAAATGAAGAGATCGATCCCAATTGTTGTGTTTGGGAATGTCACGGCCACATAGTTTTGTTTCAAGAAGAAAAGGGATACACATTGGAGTATGTTTTTGAGAATTACTTCAAGAGGAAGTTAACAATGTCATTTGAAAATGAAGATGGTTTTTCATCTCTGATTTGTTAGGGTTTCATTATCAATTGAACGACATCTCTATTCATATGAGATATCGGATTTACATTGTGGCACGTCGCCGAACACTAACACAAATCCCCATGTCAGATCTTGAGGTACTAGGTGGTACCTCGAAATTTCGGCATGATCTCCTCTATTTATATTAGCATTCCAAGGCGTTCAACCTGCACCTGATAAACGACATACATTCCTGTATATATACATTCAAAATATAATACTAGTGGAAGTCTATATACGTCTAATAACATATAAAAATCAGAGTGCGAAAGAAGAAGTTTATATACATGATTATACAGGAATTCCTCACTCTAACAAAATTCTATCACTCAGAACAAAATCTATATTACTCTCAGACAAATTGACACCACTAGGGGTAATAACCCCAATACTCACCAAGTAATGGACTTTGGTCGTCTATCTGACCCACCAGATGGTCCTCACTCGTTGGTTTTATGCCCACCTCGCCAACTGCAGGCTCTGAAGCTAAAAAAAATAGGAAAGAACGGGTGAGTAACAATGGTTACCCAGTAAGGAAATAAATAATTTTTGCTAATAACCCTTCCTAACATAAACGAATAAACATACTGGATCATTTTAAAATATAAAAAATTTTACAGAAGAAACTACGATTAACTGGTACATATAACTAGGGATGAGCAACTAAACATTTTAAAACTCACATTACATCAATCAACAGTACTCACTATAACATTTTCTTTTTATACAAATCTAATTGATCAAATGGAAACATTAACCATACATTTCATTTTATATATCAAAATAAGCAACAAATACATAGTACACAATGGTGGAGTATTGGAATTAGAAAGTTGGGATTCACAACTGGATCGCTCCCAGTCGGGACATGATGTTGCAATTATTCTTTGGCTTTTAGTTCCTGATTTTGTGGTCGGTCGCTGCACTTACCAAGCTTGGTTGACCATTTATCCGGTTAAGGCTGGCCGTTTGACGTAATCGTAAGCAATGGGTCTCTTTTCGATGTGTCAGAACGTTCGACTATTATAGATTATTAGTGATCACTGACTAATCATCTTCATTTATGCCTATCAGGCTTATATGTGATTCCCAATATACAAACCATTCGTATACGACTACATTTACATTACAAGTTCACTAGTAAAGATAAAGAGGAATAACTCGGATTCCAGTTGTGACTCCACTCTCATACGCGTCCCATACCACGTATGAGCTTGGTGGTCCCTACCGTACATCCCTGGATATTACACCACTCCGGATGATTTGACGCACTATCCCTTCAGGCATTCACAAACTCTTTAATAGCTCACAAAATAACTACATATATATATATATAATAATATATATATATTATTTGAAAATAAAAAGAAATTAACAATACAAGGTTGAGAATGGATATCCAGTTCCTACCAAGCAAGTGTAGCCACCCGGCCTAAAATAAATAACATAATGGAAAGGTAAACAGCGTCTCGCGCTAACAGAATTTTAAATAAACATGCAACCAACAATATTATCCCTAGATATCTGTTCACCAACCTACACACAACACAACAACGTAAAATGCAGACATCACCCCTCGGGTGTGACTCTGACATTTTATCGTTTCATACCCTTTTTCACTTTTTTCAATTTTTACAATTTTCAATCTCTTCAATAAAATATCTATTTTCCGATATTCATCAACTCAATATGAGTTCATTGAATATTAAATCACATTTTCCAACTATAGAATTTATTTCTATCAATAATATTGAAAAAGAATACAAATTTTATATCAAAACGGGGTCCGAGTAGTACACAAGACCCAATTTATGGAAATAACCCGTTAAAATACCCTACCCACGTATAATTTGTTAAAAATACAATTAAACATATAAAATATGCAACTTTTGGCATGAATTTTTGAAATAACAAAATAATTCTATATTTTAGAAATATATCAAAAAAATTTCGATAAAATCTTAAATGCAATTTTTACAATGTACGATTACTAATAGAAATTGAGAGTTCCTTACAATCTCTATGCGAAAGAATTGAAGCGTATATACAAAAATCGAGGTGATCGGTGCGAAAATCGAGATGGACCAAACTTCAAAGCGGCTGATTTTTGAAACCAGCCTAGTGGTTTTGAAGATCTCGACGTGATCGTCCTTTTTCCCTTCTGCGACGGAGGACGGTTTGACCCCGAAACGGATGAAATCCAAGGTCGAAATTTCAAAACCCCCGTATATGTATATAGCTGATTTTTGACGATATGGAGTGAAAGAAAAGATGAAATGAAGGGATCTTGGGTGGGTTTTGTAGATGTCGAAGCTGCGGATCTTTTTTCCTTCTACGGCGATCGTCAAAGGTGGAACGTTTGCGGCGAATTCGATGTTGAAATTTTGAAGAAAAAACAAAATTTTTGTTAAAAGTTTGGGTTGGCTGTATTTTGACGGGTTGGAGAAGATGAGATATATAAAAAAAAATTTTAATTTTATTTATATAAAAGTTGGGACGAAATCGGTATTTCGCCTATTGTTTTGATCGATGATAACTTGGCCATCCGGACTCCAAAACTGACAAATAAATACTCTATTTCGCCTAATTTTTCGTTCCGAATCTAATGGTGCAATCAATTTCTACAAATTATATCTCTATCAAAAGTTTACATTTTTGGCCTGAGATGACCTCTAAACTTGATGTCGTTTTCATTTTTGACGATAATTCGACTTTCTGGTCTCCAAAAATGATAAATAAATAGTCCATGTTTAATAATTTTTCGTTATGAATCCAATGGTGTAATCAAATCTTAAAAATTATTGCTCTAGCAAAAGGTCACTATTTTAGTCTGATCCGACTCGGTAATCGAGGATTTGCAACTTTTCTATTTGGACTCGCACTTGAGAGTGCTTACAGGCTAAACTATGTTTTTCGATCATTTTGAATCTAATGGTGAGGTCAGATTCCATTAAAAATGACCAAAAACATCCTAAAGTTTTAGCCTTAAGTCCTACTTTCAAAATTATCTTAAAATTCCAATATTTATTTTTTCTCGAGATACGAATTGAAAATTTGGGTTTTTACATACATGGTAGAGGTTTCAAATTTTAACTAGGCGTTTGTGCAAGTCGAACAACATCTACATTGGGGTTTCATTATAAATTGAACTTGTAAAAGTGAAATGTCTTACCGATCAAATAGGAGATGAGATGGAAATCTCAACGCTTCTTGGAGACACAAATCTAAAAGCCAGTCTAGTCATTTTCCCTATGACCAATGGTCTTGGTGTTGGTTTGAGAATAATGGGTTGGGCGAATGGTGGTTCCTATACAATTTCAGGTATGAGTTCAATGGGTTGGCCAAACAAATGAGAAGAAGCTCTGATGTGCATTTAGGGCAACATACAAGGGATATTCTCAAAGAAAAAAAAAAGAAAAAAGTATAGACACCCCATTTTTGCATCCGCCTGATTAATCAAGTCGTCAACCCGATCGCAAAGGTTCCCAATGATGAATGTCTATTCCAATGCTTTATTTTGTTACCAGATATGTTTCAGAAATCCGGATGAGGTATCTCGAACTGACAAAACTTAGAAACCACGCTACACTAGGAAAATACGACCCCAGAAACATAGAAATCATCATTTTGCAAATCAAAAAGAAGCTTCACGATAAAAATCGCTAAAAATGACTAAATTACCAAAATACCCCTAACATCAAAACAACCCTAGAGCCTGCATTACGCTTAGGAAAACCCACTCAAACACATAAAACAACAAATCGAAACCAAGAAAACCACTTCGCCAATTTTCACAAAATTTGACAAAATTACGAAAATACCCCTCATAAAGTTTACGACCATTTCATACAAACAACTTCATAAATGACAAAAACCAACATTCCCATTGAATTCCTTACGAAAAATTGATTCCAAAACATCCTGGAACATTGAAAAACGACTTAAAACGTAAAAAATCCTCTCCGAGGGCAAAATGATAATTTCACAATTTTAATAATTAAAATTTTCGAAATTAATAAATAAATCATTAAATAATGTAAAGTGAAACATTAATAAAATTAATTATAAAATTTAAACCAAAAAAATTGATCAATCAGGCTTTCAAGAAAAATTGTTGATGGTTCGCAAGATATTTCTTTAAGGACCCCTCCATTTGGAGGTCCAAAGAATCAAAGATATAATAGAGGGGGGTTCTCCAAAAATTTAAAGTCAATCAAGCAAGACTAAAGTCAAGATATTAAAGTCAATCAAATAAGACTAGAGTCAAAATTAAAGTCAATTAAGTAAGACTAGAGTCAAGTATTAAAGTCAATCTCATAAGACTAAAGTCAAAACCCTTAATCAAAACCCTAATCTAAACTAATCAAGTCAATCTCATAAGACTAAGGTCAAAACCCTAAATCAAAACCCTAATCTAAACTAAACAAGTCAATCTCATAAGACTAAAGTCAAAACCCTAAATTAAAACCCTAAAGACTAAGTCAAAACCCTAATCAAACCCTAATGCTTCTAAAAACTTTATAAATAGGAGCCTCCACACCCTATTTTCGTATCAAAGAAAAAACCCTAGGAAAAGTAGGTGAAGAAGCCCCCACAACCTCTCCAAAACCCTAATTTTGGAGCCTCAACTCCTTACCTAACACCCCTGCTCTGATTTTAGCCTAAAAAACACCCAAAAACCTCTAAAAAACATCCCAAAAATCTATAACAAATTCGAAGCACCCAGATCCAAGAAGGAGATACCTTACCTCGGAGATCAAAAATCAGATCCGGAGATAGAACGAAGTAAGGAATACGGTACAAGGAGCTGTTTTCACCAGATCTGAGGGAATAACACCTTTGCAGATCGAAGGTAAGTTTTTTTTTATTTTTTAATCTAGATTTGTCATTAGCGATGTAGATTTATTTGGGATAAGTAGAGACCGGCAATGGCCGGGCGGGGTTGGTGCCTAACACCTTCCAACCCCATAACATGATCCCCGGATTCAGATTTTCTGTAGTAGATTAGTGTTTATTCATTTTAGAGTCAGTTTGGTTCCTAGACCACAATAACTAGGTGGCGACTCCCAAACCTCAAGGGTCAAAAGCGGATCCGCGAACCCCACGGATCGAGGGCACTTTCAAAAAGTAAAGGGTATTTAAAGAAAGCAACAATAATTTTACTGTGTAAAACTGATTCCCTGCAAAATCAAATTGAAAAGCACTATTTTCAGACTTCTTCACAAGGAGCAAAAAATTTCTTGTGGGGAGTACCTCTTAGGCGGAGTTCATCATCCAAATAGTTGCCAATCTACTTTTAGCTCCTTACAAGAACCAAAAGTAGTCAAGGAGTCATATCCAAACAACTATTTAACAAAATCAACTAAAACATTAATTTTAGAGTCCTTTTAAATTGACTGTACTTGACATTGCGCTAACCTAACATGGTCCCTAAAACCATAGATTTTTTCCCTTGAGATACAAATAGGAGAAAATCTATGGTTTTGGAGACATTGTCATATTAGCATAATGTTGAGTCAAGTCAGTTAAGCATTTTCCTTGATTTTATTCAAAAGATTATTGTGGCAGAATCAATTCTTGAATAAATGTTCACACATAATTTCTAGGTTACTAACTTAGGTAGGTTCCCCGCCTTTAATAACATTTCTGATATCCTATCGAGTTCATAATGATAACTAGAAGATATACCCTATTAGAAACATTTACATCAATAGAAAGGGTGGAAGCCTTACCAGTATGTGTTTTTTTTTCTTTCTTTCTAATCAGTAAGCTAGGGTTGATCAAGGGACCCACCCTTTTATATTAAAGGTTATTTTAGTAATAGTAACAACCCCCTGAGAAAGAGGCAAAATTAGGTTCCCCCGACTCCCGTGAAATGCAAGATGTGGTCTACCCCCCTAGACTTTCATTGATCTGGGCAAATCGTTACCAACGTTTGTTATGTTGATGATCTATGATCTAAATACCCATACTACCCTTGTAGCATTTAGATTACCAAAATTTCATGGCTTTAGTTTAAAAAATAAAAAATCAAATCAAATCTCAACCGTTGGATTGAAATATTTCACATGATTGGATTAAAAGAAAATCCAATTTCATCTTCTTTAAACCAACATCATCATCTCAAGAAGATGAAGTTATGGTTTTACCATATCTCACTAGTTAGAGTTTGTAATTGTTATTGTTAAAATGATTTCAAGAGTATTAGGGTTCTATTTCTTAAATATATATTTTGAACCCTGCCATTAACATCTTTGAATCTGATTTCGATTTTGGGATAGATTTTGGTTAGACAAGTTAAATATCACATGTTTCATGGAATGGGTGGTGGTTTCAACTCTCATGCGAGCTTTTTTAACCATTTTGTCCTCAAGGCATAAGTTTCTGTAAAAAAAATCAAGAAAAAATATTGTTTGTGTTCTTGACTACGTGGGGTGGCGGTGCTAACATATATATATATATTTACAGGAAGGGGATATTCCTAATTGCATTTTCTTCATTGTTTTTTATTTTCTCTTGATTTTTTTCATTTTTTCAATGGTATTTTGTTTCAATGTTTTCTATGTGGAGTTTCTAAGTATTGTCAGAGGATGGCTTTAGGATAAGATGAAAATGGTGAGATTGGGATGAACACATTGATATTTGATTGAAAATTATGAAATTAAGTTAAAAATGATGTGAAATGGTTGAAAACGATGAGATTAAGCTTCAAAATAACAAAGTTTAGGTTTAGATCGATGAGAAAGTGATTTAAATTGATAGGGTTATCAAGGTTATTGTCTTTAGAGTAATTAGATCGAACACATTTGAGTTGCATTGATTGAAGGACATTTTAGAAATTTCAACACATAAGGGTATTTTCGACATTTCACCATCCCTGTTAACTGTTTTTGTTAATGATATGGCTAGGTAAACGAAAGTCAAGGGGGGCTAGATCACATGTTGTCTTTCATAGGGGGGAACACTAATATCTCCTATTTCACAGGGTTTTTTTATTATCAAGTTACCCTACATTAAATAGCTTTGCTCGCGAACATAATTACATGGTACATCGTTTAAGAGATAATATTCACAAGCTCTTGAGTAAGACAATTAGATCTATCATTAATGCAAAATTCTTTTCATAAGCTGCTAGACGAGCTAGAAAATCCGCTGCTTTATTTTTCTCCCTCCAAAAGAATTCAAAATAGCAGTAAGAGCTGAATTTCCAAGGCTGTTTCAACATACTTCCATCAAGATTCGAAAGCTCCACTAATACAATCTATTGCATAGAGAAAACAAAAGTTGAGGAGAATTTGCAGAGTTTTTTTTTTTCTTTTCGTAAATTTCACAGCTTCAACAATAACTACCTGTTGTTGTTAATGATTTGAGAATAATGATGAAGAAATTGCAAATCCAGTAATTAAGAAAATGAGCACTTGATGCAGCCTTATCATTTTCAATCGCACTGCCATAAAAAAAATCAATAACACCTTCTTCTACTGTTTGTATAATATTCTGCTTTGAAGCTTCACACTTTTCGAACAGTTGTGATTTCTCTCTCTCCATATTTGGTAAACAGAAGAGCAAAAGGAAAAGCAAAGCATATCATAATGGTTTTGCTAGGGAATCGAGGAATTTTTATGACAAGCTTCTATGAGAGCCGAACCTAAGCTTATTCTATCGACGTCGGATTTGAAGTGCTATATATAAGGGCATCCAAAAAATAGATGCTCATTGTCTTTTGAGTCTTTCTTGCGTAAAACATATCTAGAAACAAAGAATCAAACCCCTTTTTCATAGATTCTAAGCAGTAGAGAGCTTGTTGTAGATAGCCAACCAAGTTATGAAGGAGTATCTTGGGACTCTAGAATGGTTTCAGAAGATTTTCTCCCGAAAAAGCATTGCTTCTATTAAGGAAAACTTTCCATTTGGATTTGCAGGCTACACAATTATATCTTTCAACAATACTATTGGAATTGGATGAACTCTAATAAGATTAGTAGCTTCTTGTATTCTGCTACAATATAGGTTTTTTAAAACCCATGAATGGAAGTCCTTAATTTTGGCCTCCCGGTTGCTATGAAAAAGGTGGAGGATTATGTTCCCAAATTGTGAAAATTAGGGAGTTTCCTTCCAACCATGGCTGCCTACACATATAAGTTGATTCACCATCCCCTACTCTGAACCAGATGTGATTCATGGCTTCTTATCTAACTTTTGTTGGATTAATGTGGGATTTATCTTAATGTTTGAATGGAAGTGGAAGAAAAGTAAAAGCAAAAGTAAAAATACGAGTTAAGTGATTTGTTTGTAAGTTGTGGTGTAAAATTTTAATACACCATATCAAATGAAAACAACTAAAGAGTGTAACTCTTATATAGAAGTTCTCACATAGTGTAGTAAGTATGAGAAAGATATGAGTCAAGCCCACGTGCAAGTGAGGCCACAGGTTTTAGAAGGGATTTGGACCTATTGGTCTGAAAATCTTATTGTGTGTGTGCGCATGTGATGCGTGCTCAAGGGTGGGGGGCGACCAAGTTGAAGTCAATGAGTTACAACTCATGACCATTCTAAGTAACTAGTAGAGTCAACTCATGACTATTCTAAGATACACAAATGGTGTCTCAACTCTACAAACATGTGTGTTTGTTCAAATGGTCACAATCCAAACTCTATAGACACATGTCTGTTCGAAAAGTTACAACTCTTTTCAATAGTCTTAGTGACTGTCTAAAGAGACACTTCTAATTCTATCTATAAATTCTTATGTGTTCACTCTTTTACATTCATTCAATTTTCGAGTTATTATTTGTATAGTGCCCTTCTATTTTCAAGAGATTTTGTTTGTGTGTCCTTAAGAGTACAATTCACAATACAAGTTCATTTGTATATATACACTAGGAGTACTGTCTTGTATACGTGTGGAGCGTTGTATCTTGGGAAATAGACGTCCAAAGACTATTAGCACATCACATGGGCGAAATATGTCTAAAAACTATTGTGTCCAATACAAGCCTCACTCATTTCAATATTATAATAGTCATTTACGGTATTTCAAATTTAATTTTGTATTTTATTTCACAATCTTTTCTGGTTATTGTCAGTAATCTACTATCACAAGTGTTTACAACTTTTAAAATTCCTCTCTATGCCCAAATGGCTTTTTGAGGAGGTTGGGAGTACCAAATATCTTCACCCTATCTTTTTCTCATCCATGAAGCCCAAAGTGACTTTTTTCCCAGTGGTAACCAAAATAGCTTTAACATGCCAATTTTGTTGCAGTTCCTCAATCTTCAAATGCCAATGCCACCCAAATGAAGGGGAGAACATACCTATTTCTAGTTTATCAAATGGGCAAAAATTTTAAATTAAGGATGGGCCACCCCTAAGAACTTTGTTGCGAAGGGATTCAATCTTCTTTAACACACTGATCGGGATGTTGAAAGAGCCAGACTAATAGATATTGAAGCTGGTAAGAACAAATTTGATAAGCTCAAGACGAGCCACAAAAGATAAGATAGTAGCTTTCCAACCTTTCATTCTTTGATGAAACTTATCAATTAAAGGTTGGTATAAAGAGTGATTCAGATGGGAAGAAAAAAGAGGAAGGCCCAAATGTTTTAAAGGGAGTTTCCTTATTCGAACAGGCTGCATTGAAGAAGTGGGGACTTTTATCACTATGCGAAAAAAGGGTAATTCGACAAGAAAATTTGACGGGCCAAGGCCCACAAATTTTACAAACCAAATTTTGATGGCCCAAGGCTGTTGAAATTTTTTATGTTCCCCAATTTGGTAGCTTAGAGCCGTCAAATTTCTCCTATCATCAATTAATTTGACGGTTTCAGCTCGTTGAAAAAAATTCTGCAATGAAAATGCATTGGTCCGTCAAATTTTATGAAATTAAACAGCTTTGGATCGTCAAATATGGGCTTTTTCCACATTGTGAATTATCATTAACTTGGAGACCTGAATAAGAATGAAAGGAATTTAGTACTTCTCGAACATATTTAATTGAAGTTGGGCCATTCTTGAAAAAGATAAGGATATCATCTGCAAAATTAACATGAGAAATCCAAAGAGTTCCATGAATTGGGGGAAGGGCAATAGGGTTTGACTCTACTTTTTCTTGAACCAGACAAGAAAATGCTTCCACTACAAGGGTCAACAAAAAGGGGAAAGTGGATCCCCTTGGTGCAGGCCCTTTTCACTTGGAAACTACCCAAAATAGGTGTCATTAATGGAGATAGAAAATTTGGTAGAAGTTACACATTCAATTATCTATCTTATCCACTACACGAGGAAGCCCAACTTGAAAATGATGTCCTTTAAGAATGAATGATCAACCCACACAGTCAAAGGCTTTGCGGATGTCAATTTTTGCATATATAGATATTCATAAGCTTGATTTGAGGGAAAGTTTCGAATCGAATGGTGTTCTGGGATTTTCAAGAATTAAATTATTTTTAAGTAACCAAGCTTAATCATTAAGCGAAATTCCTCGAGATACATAATAAATTCCTATTACATTACAATTTATAATAATAAATACCTAAATAGTATATATATGATGAGGCTTAAACTTAGGGTGCGATTCTAATTAGATTTCTTTCTTTTATTTCTTTTATAGTTTTCATATATTGGTTATCTCACCTTTCCTTTTTTGTATAATAATAAAATTAATGTTTAGATTTTTTTTAATGTATATCTACATAATAAAATATAATGGTGGAGTGGTGTATCCCAACTTGTCTCAAGATTTACATCTTATAAACAATGTATCTTGAGGATGGCTGCCCCTCCTCCTTTGTTTTTTTGTTTTTCTTACGTTTACCAAGAGCACCCTAACTTTATTGTATTTTCTCGTCTATTGCTTTTTAAAGATACCACAACAATTTTTTATATTATATTTTTTTTTTTCCAATTTTTCAATAACAATCTTTTCAAATTTATTGTTTTTCATCTTTCACCCCTTGAATCCCAAAGAGGATGCTCGTGTCATAGGCATAGTCATAATCTAATATGTATATAAAGATTTGAACTCGGAACCGAATTGAACTAATACAACAACAAGAAATTTGAACTATGTTGGAAATTTTATTTATGATTTCAAGTTTCCAAACACTTTAATAAATAAAATTTATCATGGTCTAATTAAAATTTGATTTTCTAAAAGGGGATTGATTGTATTAATTGCTTAAAGGGGCACAAGGGCAAAATTGGAAAACAAATTAACAATCGGTGAAGTTTCCAATTACAATGAGTATGGGCCTGATTGATTCAGCTGCCAAAATCTACTGTCAGCTTCTACTGTCAGAATCTGCTGTTAGAATTTGCTGTCAGAATCTAAAACACTAAAAAGCTTGTTTGATAGAGTTTTCTAAAAGTGCTATGTTGTCAGAATCTGGTAATTACTGCTTGATACAGTTTCAAGAATCTGCTGTATTAAGGTAAAATGACCAAAATACCCTTAAGGTTGATAATGCACCCAGAATTCATTAAAAATTATCATAATACCCCTATAAATATATAATTACACTAAATATATATAAATATAATAAAATTATATAAAAATTAAAATAATTATTATTTTAATTTTAAAATATCTATAATTATAAAAAAAATTATAGAAAAATTTATAATTCTATAGAAATTTCGGCAACATCTCCTATTAAGAAGAACAATGATGCATTGAACTAATAATAGAAACCTACGTTTTTACATCATAATTTGATGTAATAAGGGCCCTGGAAGCAAATCTATGAAAACTTACAATATAAATATAAGATTTCTGGTAAAAAACTCTATTAAAAATAATAATAATAAGTTTTCATAGATTTGCTCAACAGTAGAAAACTTCAAAATATATATAGAAATTTCGGCAGCATAATTTTAGTTAAATAAAAATCTATCAAGAAATTATAAAAACAAATCCAAGGTTGGATCGGATTACCAAAACACAACAATGATATTAGAATCTCATATTCATCTTGACAATAAAAAAATATTGAACTAGATACTTAAATCTATTTGAATTTTCTAGTTTCTTAGATGAATCTATTTATCTCTTGAATCCATTTGAATTTTCTCAAATCTTCTTTTACCCAAGAAAATATTATTTTCCCAAATGCCATAAAAATCAATCCTAAACCCATGAAATCAAGCGAAAATTTATTTCAATGCTAAGCAAGTGGAAATATTCTCAATGCAAAGCAATCGGAAATTTTATAAATGAAGAACTGATAAAATTAGAAAATGTCTGACTCTCTAAAATTACAAAACGAGAATACCTGAAACCCCTTCAAAATTTACCACAAAAAATAATACTATTTATTGAATATAAAAGAGACAATAATATTCCTAGAAAATCAAAGAGAAATTATAAATTATAAATAACCCTAACAGAAATCTACTAAGAAATTAGAAATAACCCTAACAGACAAATTTCTTCTGTTAATCCAATGCAATTTCATCAAGAATCAATAACGATAATTGAAATCGATGAGAAAGAGCTCACAGATCGAGTTACAAGCTGCTGTGGGAAAGAATCGAAAGGCGTCGATCGGAAAAGGGAAAAACAGAGAGATTGTGTTTGATCGGACTTCGAATCCTCGTCGTCAATGGTTTCGATAGCAAACGAGGTTGCCAATGGAGTCGATCGACGTCGCTGTCTTGATTGGAGTTAGGTTCAACGATAAATGATGTCGATGGGTTTCGAAAGCTTGATGTTTACCATCGTCGTCGAAGGGTTTTGATTTAACGAAGAGAACAATGTCGTTGTCGATGGCTTCGACCGAAAATATCGTCGTCGTCAAGTAGGATCGTCGTTATTGTCGAAATCGATGAGAGAGTGATAAGGATCGAAAACAGTCGAAGTTTTATCGTGGACTGAGTGTGTAAATTTGATAAATGACGAAGGGTAATTTCGTCATTTCACTTCGACACTTTAAAATGTAGTTGTGCAAAGCTGCTCACATGTGCTTTTCAAATCACCGTTTTTTTTTTTTTTTTTCAAATTTGCATTTACAACTTCAGAACGCTACGTTTAAAAGCGATATCAAGCACGCAAACTTTCGTAAAACTCAGCTTTTTGACGCAAACGCTGGTAAAATTGCGTTTAGAAGCGCAATCAATCGGCCCCTAAGTGATTTCTCAAATTTAAGTGGAATGATATTCTCTACTAGGATCTTTATTAATTTTTTATAAAGAGTGGAGGCTATGCCCACCCCAAGCACACGTCCATGCGCACATATGTGTTTCACGGCTTGCGAAGGTTACCCCATCTATTAACGTCTAGAGGGCATGGGTTGTGCACCACTATGTTTCAGATTCAATCCTTATTGTGAAGTATCAGAAATCAAGCAAGAGACATGGTTGCAGGAATTTTGGAGGCATTAAAGGGATTCAAGTTCAAGTTCTATCTTGTATTCTTAGCCGCTGGGTTTTATCTCTATTAAGTTTATTTCACACTTTATCGGAGGTATGTGATCAAAATTCATTATTTCTACTTAGTTGATCGATTATTAAATGTGATAGTTTAAGATCATTGTTCATTGAAGGGTAAAGGGGAAATTACCAGAAAAATCTAAACAAAAAATAATTAACAAAAAAGTAACAACTTTGTGAAAATTACTGAAAGGAGTTTATTTTGACCCTTAAAGGGCCGAATTTTTTTTTATTATTAAAAAATTAAAATTTTCGACCCTTAAAGGACCGAAATATTTTTTTATAAAAAAAGAAGTCAACAATCGCGGCCGTTACTTTTTTTATTTTTATTTTTTCTAGGATGTTTACGAATAATTTTCGATCGTTCCTAAGTAAAAAATTATTTTAATTTTTGCAAAATATTTTTTTAATTAGGTGTTTTTATGATGATTTCCCCTTTGTTTAACTATGCGTTTGACCTCACACGTAGATGACAGAATATCAGGATAAAATTTACATTTTGACCATTGATCTTGACTACAAAACAGGGAATGAATCTCAATAAAGATGGATCATGCAAACCCCTGGTCAAAATTCCGTCACGCAATCTAATCCTACGGTCTATTCCCTGTTTAAATCATCATAGCTAAGCTCTATCTTACCCATTGGTGTTGTTTAATTATGTAGATACATGCACCAGTGTATTAGACTTAGACATCATACATGTATTATTCTGTGGAGTCAACCTTTCTTATCTTGATTTTATATTTTTGAATTGATTTATCTATGTTCCTCAAATATGGGATACTGTTTGTTCATATGTGATCTAAATTCATTATTTCTGTTTATTTGATGGATTATTAAATGTGATAGTTTAAGATCATTCTTCATTGAAAGGTAAAATACCCCGACAAACTGAATCTGAAATTTGCGATTCGGTCAGGTGGACCAAATGTACATCCCTAGATCCACTTTACCTTTTTTCCCACGTTTTGTGGACCTCCACCAATACATAAAATATCAACTCATTTTCAAATTTTCAAATTTTCAATCACTGCTTTAAAGATTTAGATTTTCGCACTCTTGATTTTTTATTTTCGTTTTGGAAACCAACGCGTCTGGATCTGCTTTTGGTGTAAAAAAAAAAATTAATTTATTGACCCTAAAAAAGTGTCACGTCAGATCTGGTTGCTTTATTTTTTTTATTTGTTTTCTTTAGCCAACAACTTGCTTAGGCCATTATGAAGAATACGACGTTTCATTCTTGTCTTTCCCCTCAATAATTTATTTGGTTTTTCCATTTTTTCTGTTACTTTTGAAGTATAGATGAAGAGGTTAGGGGTGATTTATGTTAATTAATATTTTTAGATTAGAAATTACATTTATTACATCTTAATTGAACGATGTAACTTCTGTCTCTCTCACTCTCTCTGTCTCTCTCTCTCTCTCTATATATATATATATACACACCGTATTAGGTACATTATATATATATATTATATACACCGTATTAGGTTCATGTAATGTTCAAAATTTTCTAATCTTTTACATCTGTGTTCTTAATTCCCATGGCTTTGTATCCTGTGCTTAAGTTTCTTCTTGTATTATTAGCCAACACTGCTGGTCCAGTGTTGTGTTGTTACACCTCCATCTTCAGCTTTGGTGATTCACTTGCCGATACAGGGAATTTACTCTACTTAGAAGGCAATCATCCAACCAACAAAGGCCGATATCCTTATGGAATGACTTATTTTCATCATCCTACTGGTAGATGCTCCGATGGCCGTTTGATTATCGATTTCATTGGTACGTATATTCACACATTATAAATTTCAAGTCATTAAAAATTATTTATTTTATATTTTAATTTTTGTATTCAGAGCTAAGTATTTGAAGAAGAGTTTATAATTTAATTTTTATTTTAGTATTCATTTTAATACCAATTGAAACGTTCATGCTCGGTTCAACTCAAAGACTTAGGGAGTTGTCTCAGATGAATGGATCAAATAAATAAATTAATTCCATTCAATTTAAAAAAAATAATCTACTTCAATTGTAAAAAAAAAATTTCTACTTATAAAAATCTATAAATGCAACAATAACTTCAGAAATGACCCTTCCCCACCCCACTCCCTCTCTACACCCCATTTTTTAACACACTGTAAAAAAATCCCTGAAAAAAGAAAAAGGCAAATGAATTTGAGTATTAAAAATGATCCCTTCCCCATCGAGTTGGTATGGTAATAGAATCTCTATGCATCTAAAGTACCCGAGATTTTAATTAGGAACATAGCTTTAAAACTCTTGAGGTAACCACTAAGCTCTTTTTTACTAACTCGATGGTTGATTCACTCAGCAACTTGATGGATTATAAGTTTCAATTATAAAATATCAAAAATATGTTAAAATTTAATATATTTATTTGAGATTCGCTAGTAATTTGAGTTGACTCATCTAATTAGATATCTGAGACGAGTCAAGTTTTAAAATGTATGGTAGAAATAGAGGAATTTACCAACTCATGGACACAGATCTCAAATTACCCAGTTTGCATTTACACTAAAATATCCAAAATATTCCTTATGCTTGTTTCTTTAAAGTTAGGGGTAAAGTTGGTACTTCACCTTAAAACCTCTTTTATCCCAACTGTGTAAATAGTTTGAAATGTGTGCTATGATTTTGTCACATGATTTGGTGAGTTGCAAGAAGGAATGATCCAAACAGCCCTTGGCTCATGAAGAATAAGTATTCAGGGAAGAAACACATGATCCCAACCGTTTAAATATTAAAGTCAATGGTTGAGATTTATTCTTGGAATAAGTATATCTGAGATATATGTGTTACCAGGGTACACATATGTCTCAACTATTGGATTTTGTATCTAAATGGTTGGGATCACTTGTTTTCTCATTAGTCAATGGATACTGACTCAATAAATAAATATAGAAGGTATTTGTTTGATATAAAAATTTCATTACGTATAAAGATACCCT